>NW_027457573.1:0-300000 GCF_050624435.1 Tenrec ecaudatus | reverse complement strand
CGATAGATAACATAGATAGTCCAAGTACCGCTAGTTAATCTACATAGTTCAAGGGTCCGCTAGTTAACCTACATAGTCCAAGTGCCTGATAGGGAACCTACATAGTCCAAGTGCCCGCAGAGGAACCTACATAGTCCAAGTGCCCGTTAGGGAACCTACATAGTGCAATTGCCCGTTAGCTAACCTAGATAGTCGAAGTGTCCGCTAGTTAACCTACATAGTCCAAGTGCCCGTTTGTTAACATAGATAGGCCAAGTGCCTGCTAGGTAACCTAGACAGTCCAAGTGCCCGCTAGGTTACCTACATAGTCCAAGTGCACGTTCGTTAACCTAGATAGTCAAAGTGCCTTCTAGGTAACCCTAAATAGTCCAAGTGCCCGCTAGGGAACCTACATAGTCCAAGCGCCCGCTAGGTAACCTAGATAGTCCAATTGCCCGTTAGCTAACATAGATAATCGAAGTGTCCGCTAGTTAACCTACATAGTCCAAGTGCCCGTTCGTTAACGTAGATAGGCCAAGTGCCTGCTAGGTAACCTAGACAGTCCAAGTGCCGGCTAGGTTACCTACATTGTCCAAGTGCACGTTCGTTAACCTAGATAGTCAAAGGGCCTGCTAGGTAACCCTAAATAGTCCAAGTGCCCGCTAGGTAACCTAGATTGTCCAATTGCCCCTTAGCTAACCTAGATAATGAAAGTGTCCACTAGTTAACCTACATAGTCCAAGTGCCCTTTCGTTAACGTAGATAGGCCACGTGTCTGCTAGGTAACCTAGACAGTCCATGTGCCCGCTAGGTTACCTACATAGTCCAAGTGCACGTTCGTTAACCTAGATAGTCCAAGTGCCCGCTGGTAACCTACATAGTCCAAGGGCCCGCTTGGTAACCTTGATAGTCCAAGTGCCTTCTAGTTAACCTACATAGTCCAAGTGCCCGCTAGGTAACCTACATAATCCAAGTGCCCACTAGGTAACCTAAATAATCCTAATGCCCGCTAGGGAAACTACATAGTCCAAGTGCCCGCTAGTTAACCTAGATAGTCCAAGTGCCCGCTAGTAAACCTAGATAGTCCAAGGGCCCGCTAGTTAATCTAGATAGTCCAAGTGCCTGCTAGTTTACCTAGATAGTCCAAGTGCCCGCTAGTTAACCTAGATCGTCTAAGTGCCCGCTAGTTAACCTAGATAATCCAAGTGCCCGCTAGTTAACCTACATAGTCCCAAGGCCCTCTAGTTAACCTAGATAGTCCAAGTGTCCGCTAGGGGACGTACATAGTCCAAGTGCCCGCTAGGTAACCTAGATAGTGCAAGTGCCCGCTAGGTAACCTACATAGTCCAAATGCCCGTTCTGTAACCTAGATAGTCCAAGTGCCCGCTAATTAACCTACATAGTCCAAGTGCCCGCTAGGTAACCTAGATAGTGCAAGTGCCCGCTAGGTAACCTACATAGTCCAAGTGCCCGCTAGTTAACCTAGATTGTCCAAGTATCCGTTCGTTAACCTAGATAGTCCAAGTGCCCGCTAGGTAACCTAGACAGTCCAAGTGCCTGCTAGGTAACTTACAAAGTCCAAATGCCCGTTCGTTAACCTACATAGTCCAAGGGCCCACTATTTAACCTAGATCGTCCAAGTGTCTTTGGTTAACCTACATAGTCCAAGTGCCCCCAAGGTAACCTATATAGTCCAAGTTCCAGCTATGTAACCTAGATAGTCCAAGGGCCCGCTAGTTAACCTACATAGTCCAAGTGCCCGCTAGGTAAACTAGATAGTCCAAGTGCCCGCTAAGGAACCTACATAGTCCAAGTGCACGCTAGTTAACCCAGATAGTCCAAGTGCCCGCTAGTTAACCTAGATAGTCCAAGTGCCACTAGGTAACCTACATAGTGCAAGTGTCCCCTAGTTAACCTACATAGTCCAAGTGCCCGCTAGTTAACATAGATAGTCCAAGTGCCCACTAGGGAACGTACATAGTCCAAGTGCCCGCTAGGTAACCTAGATTGTGCAAGTGCCCGGTAGTTAACCAACATAGTCCAAGTGCCCGCTAGGTAACCTGGATAGTCCAAGTGCCCGGTAGGTAACTAACATAGTTCAAGTGTCCGTAAGGAACATATATAGTCCAAGTGCCCGCTAGGGAACATACAGAGTCTAAGTGCCCGCTAGGAAACCTACATAGTCGAAGTGCCCGCTAGGGAATCTACATAGTCAAAGGGCCCGCTAGTTAACATAGATACTCCAAGTGCCGCTAGTTAATCTACATAGTTCAAGGGCCCGCTAGTTAAGCTACATAGTCCAAGTGCCTGATAGGGAACCTACATAGTCCAAGTGCCCGCAGAGGAACCTACATAGTCCAAGTGCCCGATATGGAACCTACATATTCCAAGTGCCCGTTAGGGAAACTAGATAGTCCAAGTGCCCGTAGGGAACCTATATAGTCCAAGTGACCACTGGGGAACCTACATAGTCAAAGTGCCCGCTAGGGAACCTGCATTGTGCAAGTGCCCGCTAGTTAACCTAGATAGTCCAAGTGCCCGCTAGTTAACTTACATAGTCCAAGGTCAGCTAGTAA
Source organism: Tenrec ecaudatus (assembly GCF_050624435.1). NCBI lineage: Eukaryota > Metazoa > Chordata > Mammalia > Afrosoricida > Tenrecidae > Tenrec > Tenrec ecaudatus. The sequence continues at coordinate 297,445 of NW_027457573.1, read as the reverse complement.
ACCTAGATAGTCCAAGTGCCCACTAGTTAACCTACATAGTCCAAGGTCAGCTAGTTAACCTAGATAGTCCAAGTGCCCGCTAGTTAACCTACATAGTCCAAGAACCCGCTAGTTAACCTAGATAGTCCAAGTGCCCGCTAGTTAACCTACATAGTCCTAGGGCCCGCTAGTTAACCTAGATATTCCAAGTGCCCGCTAGTTAATCTAGATCGTCCAAGTGTCCGCTAGTTAACCTACATAGTCCAAGTTCCCGTTAGGTAACCTAGATAGTACAAGTGCCCGCAAGGTAACCTACATAGTCCAAGTGCCCGCTAGGTAACCTAGATATTCCAAGTTCCTGTTAGCTAACCTAGATAATCCAAGTGCCCGCTAGGTAACCTACGTAGTCCAAGTGCCCTTTCGTTAACCTAGATAGTCCAAGTGCCCGCTAGGTAACCTACATATTCAAAGGGCCCGCTAGGTAACCTATATAATCCAAGTGCCCGTTACCTAACCTAGAGTCCAATTGCCCGCTATGCAACATACATAGTCCAAGTGCCCACTAGTTAACCTACATAGTCCAAATGCCCGCTAGGTAACCTAGATAGTCCAAGTGCCCGCTAGGTAACTTACATAGTCCAAATGCCCACTAGTTAACCTAGATCGTCCAAGTGTCCGCTAGTTAACCTACATAGTCCAAGTTCCCGTTAGGTAACCTAGATAGTACAAGTGCCTGCTAGGGAACCTGCATTGTGCAAGTGCCCGCTAGTTAACCTACATAGTCCAAGAACCTGCTAGTTAACCTAGATAGTCCAAGTGCCCATTCGTTAACTTAGAAGTCCAAGTGCCCGCTTGGTAACCTACATAGTCCAAATGCCCGTTCGGTAATCTTGATAGTCCAAGTGCCCGCTAGGTAACCTAGATATTGCAAGTGCCCGCTAGTTATCCTAGATAGTCCAAGTGCCCGTTCGTTAACCTAGATAGTCCAAGTGCCCGCTAGGTAACCTAGACAGTCCAAGTGCCTGCTAGATACTTACAAAGTCCAAATGCCCGTTCGTTAACCTACATAGTCCAAGGGCCCACTATTTAACCTAGATCGTCCAAGTGTCTTTTGTTAACCTACATAGTCCAAGTCACCGCAAGGTAACCTATATAGTCCAAGTTCCAGCTATGTAACCTACATAGTCCAAGTGCCCGCTAGGTAAACTAAATAGTCCAAGTGCCCGCTAAGGAACCTACATAGTCCAAGTGCCCGCTAGTTAACCTAGATAGTCCAAGTGCCACTAGGTAACCTACATAGTGCAAGTGTCCCCTAGTTAACCTACATAGTCCAAGTGCCCGCTAGTTAACATAGATAGTCCAAGTGCCTGCTAGGGAACGTACATAGTCCTTGTGCCCGCTAGGTAACCTAGATAGTGCAAGTGCCCTGTAGTTAACCTACACAGTCAACGTGCCAGCTAGGTAACCTGGATAGTCTAAGGGCCCGCTAGTTAACCTACATAGTCCAAGTGCCCGGTAGTAACTTACATAGTCCAAGGGTCCGTAAGGAACATATATAGTCCAAGTACCCGCTAGGGGACATACAGAGTCTAAGTGCCCGCTAGGGAACCTACGTAGTCGAAGTGCCCGCTAGGGAATCTACATAGTCCAAGGGCCCGCTAGTTAACGTAGATAGTCCAAGTGCCGCTAGTTAATCTACATAGTTTAAGGGCCCGCTAGTTAACCTACATAATCCAAGTGCCTGATAGGGAACCTACATAGTCCAAGTGCCCGCAGAGGAACCTACATAGTCCAAGTGCCCGATAGGGAACCTACATAGTCCAAGTGCCCGCAGAGGAACCTACATAGTCCAAGTGCCCGATAGGGAACCTACATATTCCAAGTGCCCGTTAGGGAACCTAGATAGTCCAAGTGCCCGTAGGGAACCTATATAGTCCAAGTGCCCGCTAGGGAACATACATAGTCAAAGTGCCCGCTAGGGAACCTGCATTGTGCAAGTGCCCGCTAGTTAACCTAGATAGTCCAAGTGCCCGCTAGTTAACTTACATATCCAAGGTCAGCTAGTTAACCTAGATACTCCAAGTGCCCGCTAGTTAACCTACATAGTCCAAGGTCAGCTAGTTAACCTAGATAGTCCAAGTGCCCGCTAGTTAACCTACATAGTCCAAGAACCCGCTAGTTAAACTAGATAGTCCAAGTGCCCGCTAGTTAACCTACATAGTCCTAGGGCCCGCTAGTTATCCTAGATATTCCAAGTGCCCGCTAGTTAACCTAGATCGTCCAAGTGTCCGCTAGTTAACCTACATAGTCCAAGTTCCCGTTAGGTAACCTAGATAGTACAAGTGCCCGCAAGGTAACCTACATAGTCCAAGTGCCCGCTAGGTAACCTAGATAGTGCAAGTGCCCGGTAGTTAACCTACATAGTCCAAGTGCCCGCTAGGTAACCTGTATAGTCTATGGACCCGCTAGTTAACCTACATAGTTCAAATGCCCGCTAGGCAACCTAGATAGTCCAAGTGCCCGTTCGTTAACCTAGATAGCCAAGTGCCCGCTAGGTAACCTATACAGTCCAAGTGTCTGCTAGGTAACCTACATAGTCCAAATGCCCGTTCGTTTACCTATATAGTCCAAGGGCCCACTAGTTAACCTAGATCGTCTAAGTGTCCTCTAGTTAACCTACATAGTCCAAATGCACGCTAGTTAACCTACATATTCCATGTGCCGCTAGGTAACCTACATAGTGAAAGTGTCCCCTAGTTAACCTACATAGTCCAAGTGGCCGGTAGTTAACATAGATAGTCCAAGTGCCCACTTGTTAACATAGATAGTCCAAGTGCCCGCTAGGGAACATACATAGTCCAAGTGCCCGCTAGGTAACCTAGATAATGCATGTGCCCGGTTGTTAACCTACATAGTCCAAGTACCCGCTAGGTAACCTAGATAGTCAAGGGCCCGCTAGTTAACCTACATAGTCCAAGTGCCCGGTAGTTAACTTACATAGTCCAAGTGCCCCCTCTGGAACCTACATAGACCAAGTGCCTGCTAGGGAACCTACATAGTTCAAGTGTCCGTAGGGAACATACAGAATCCAAGTGCCCGCTAGGGAATCTATATAGTCCAAGGGCCCGATAGTTAACGTAGATAGTCCAAGTGCCCGCTAGGAAACCTACATAGTCAAAGTGCCCGCTAGGGAACCTACATAGTCCATGTGCCCGCTAGTTAACCTAGATAGTCCAAGTGCCCGCTAGTTAACCTAGATAGTCCATGAGCCCGCTAGGTTACCTACATAGTCCAAGTGCACGTTCGTTAACCTAGATAGTCCAAGTGCCCGCTGGTAACCTACATAGTCCAAGGGCCCACTAGGTAACCTTGATAGTCCAAGTGCCTTCTAGTTAACCTACAGAGTCCAAGTGCCCGCTAGGTAACCTACATAGTCCAAGTGCCCGCTATGTAACCTAAATAATCGAATCTAAATAGTCCAAGGGCCCGCTAGATAACCTACATAGTCCAAGTACCGGCTAGTTAGCCTAGATCCTCCAAGTGCACGCTAGTTAACCTACATAGTCCAAGGGCCCGCTAGTTAACTTTTATAGTCCAAGTGCCCGCTAGGGAACCTACATAGTCAAAGTGCCCGCTAGGGAACCTACATAGTCCAAGTGCCCGCTAGTTAACCTAGATAGTCCAAGTGCCCGCTAGTTAACTTAGATAGTCCAAATGCCCGCTAGTTAACCAGGATCATCAAAATGCCCTCTAGTTAACTTACATAGTCCAAAGGCCTGCTAGTTAACCTACATAGAGCAAGGGCCCGCTAGTTAACCTTGATAGTCCAAGTGCCCGCTAGTTAACCTACATAGTCCAAGTCCCGCTAGGTAACCTAGTCAGTCCAAGTGACCATTAGGTTACCTACATAGTCCAAGTGCCCGTTCGTTAACCTACATAGTCCAAATGCCCGCTAGGTAACGTAGATAGCCCAAGTGCCCGCCAGGGAACGTACATAGTCCAAGTGATCGCTAGGCAACCTACATAGTCCAAATGCCCGCTAGGTAACCTAGATAGTCCAATTGCCCGTTAGCTAACCTAGATAGTCTAAGTGTCCGCTAGTTAACCTACATAGTCCAAGTGCCCGTTCATTAACGTAGATAGGCCAAGTGCCTGCTAGGTAACCTAGACAGTCCAAGTGCCTGCTAGGTTACCTACATAGTCCAAGTGCCCGTTCGTTAACCTACATAGTCCAAATGCCCGCTAGGTAATGTGGATATCCCACGTGCCCGCTAGGGAACGGACATAGTCCAAGTGCCCGCTAGGTAACCTAGATAGTCCAAGTGCCCGCTAGTTAACCAACATAGTCCAAGTGCCTCCTAGGTAAACTACATAGTCCAAGTGCCCACTAGGTAACCTAGACTGTCCAATTGCCCCCTAGTTAACCTAGACAGTCCAAGTACCTGACAGGGAACCTACATAGTCCAAGTGCTCGCTAGGTAACCTACATAGTCCAAGTGCTCGCTAGGCAACCTACATAGTCCAATTGCCCGCTAGGTAACCTAGATAGTCCAATTGCCTGTTAGCTAACCTAGATAGTCGAAGTGTCCGTTAGTTAACCTACATAGTCCAAGTGCCCGTTCGTTAACGTAGATAGGCCAAGTGCCTGCTAGGTAACGTAGACAGTCCAAGTGCCCGCTAGGTTACCTACATAGTCCAAGTGCACGTTCGTTAACCTAGATAGTCCAAGTGCCCGCTGGTAACCTACATAGTCCAAGGGCCCGCTAGGTAACCTTGATAGTCCAAGTGCCTTCTAGTTAACCTACATAGTCCAAGTGCCCGCTAGGTAACCTACATAGTCCAAGTGCCCACTAAGTAACCTAAATAATCCAAATGCCCGCTAGGGAAACTACGTAGTCCATGTGCCCGCTAGTTAACCTAGATAGTCCAAGTGCCCGCTAGTAAACCTAGATAGTCCAAGTGCCCGCTAGTTAATCTAGATAGTCCAAGTGCCCGCTAGTTAACCTAGATAGTCCAAGTGCCCGCTAGTTAACCTAGATCGTCTAAGCGCCCGGTAGTTAACCTAGATAATCCAAGTGCCCGCTAGTTAACCTACATAGTCCAAGGGCCCTCTAGTTAAACTAGAGAGTCCAAGTGCCCGTTAGGGGACGTATATAGTCCAAGTGCCCGCTAGGTAACCTAGATAGTCCAAGTGCCCGCTAGTAAACCTAGATAGTCCAAGTGCCCGTTAGTTAACCTAGATAGTCCAAGTGCCCGCTAGTGAACCAGGATCATCAAAATGCCCTCTAGTTAACTTACATAGTCCAAAGGCGCGCTAGTTAACCTACATAGAGCAAGGGCCCACTAGTTAACGTTGATAGTCCAAGTGCCCGCTCGTTAACCTACATAGTCCAAGTCCCGCTAGGTAACCTAGACAGTCCAAGTGACCATTAGGTTACCTACATAGTCCAAGTGCCCGTTCGTTAACCTACATATTCCAAGTGCCCGCTAGGTAACGTAGATAGCCCAAGTGCCTCCTAGAGAACGTACATAGTCCAAGTGCCCGCTAGTTAACCTAGATAGTCCAAGTGCCCGCTAGTTAACCAACATAGTCCAAGTGCCTCCTAGGTAAACTACATAGTCCAAGTGCCCACTAGGTAACCTAGACTGTCCAATTGCCCCCTAGTTAACCTAGACAGTCCAAGTACCTGATAGGGAACCTACATAGTCCAAGTGCTCGCTAGGTAACCTACATAGTCCAAGTGCTCGCTAGTCAACCTACATAGTCCAAGTGCCCGCTAGGTAACCTAGATAGTCCAATTGCCTGTTAGCTAACCTAGATAGTCGAAGTGTCCGCTAGTTAACCTACATAGTCCAAGTGCAATTTCGTTAACGTAGATAGGCCAAGTGCCTGCTAGGTAACGTAGACAGTCCAAGTGCCCGCTAGTTTACCTACATAGTCCAAGTGCACGTTCGTTAACCTAGATAGTCCAAGTGCCAGCTGGTAACCTACATAGTCCAAGGGCCCGCTAGGTAACCTTGATAGTCCAAGTGCCTTCTAGTTAACCTACATAGTACAAGTGCCCGCTAGGTAACCTACATAGTCCAAGTGCCCACTAAGTAACCTAAATAATCCAAATGCCCGCTAGGGAAACTACATAGTCCATGTGCCCGCTAGTTAACCTAGATAGTCCAAGTGCCCGCTAGTAAACCTAGATAGTCCAAGTACCCGCTAGTTAATCTAGATAGTCCAAGTGCCCGCTAGTTAACCTAGATAGTCCAAGTGCCCGCTAGTTAACCTAGATCGTCTAAGTGCCCGCTAGTTAACCTAGATAATCCAAGTGCCCGCTAGTTAACCTACATAGTCCAAGGGCCCTCTAGTTAAACTAGAGAGTCCAAGTGCCCGCTAGGGGACGTATATAGTCCAAGTGCCCGCTAGGTAACCTAGATAGTCCAAGTGCCCGCTAGTAAACCTAGATAGTCCAAGTGCCCGCTAGTTAACCTAGATAGTCCAAGTGCCCGCTAGTTAACCAGGATCATCAAAATTCCCTCTAGTTAACTTACATAGTCCAAAGGCGCGCTAGTTATCCTACATAGAGCAAGGGCCCACTAGTTAACGTTGATAGTCCAAGTGCCCGCTAGTTAACCTACATAGTCCAAGTCCCGCTAGTTAACCTAGACAGTCCAAGTGACCATTAGGTTACCTACATAGTCCAAGTGCCCGTTCGTTAACCTACATAGTCCAAGTGCCCGCTAGGTAACGTAGATAGCCCAAGTGCCTCCTAGAGAACGTACATAGTCCAAGTGCCCGCTAGGTAACCTAGATAGTCCAAGTGCCCGCTAGTTAACCAACATAGTCCAAGTGCCTCCTAGGTAAACTACATAGTCCAAGTGCCCACTAGGTAACCTAGACTGTCCAATTGCCCCCTAGTTAACCTAGACAGTCCTAGTACCCGATAGGGAACCTACATAGTCCAAGTGCTCACTAGGCAACCTACATAGTCCAAGTGCCCGCTAGGTAACCTAGATAGTCCAATTGCCCGTTAGCTAACCTAGATAGTCGAAGTGTCCGCTAGTTAACCTACATAGTCCAAGTGCCCGTTCGTTAACCTAGATAGGCCAAGTGCCTGCTAGGTAACCTAGACAGTCCAAGTGCGCGCTAGATTATCTACATAGTCCAAGTGTACTTTCGTTAACCTAGATAGTCAAAGTGCCTGCTAGGTAACCTAAATAGTCCAAGTGCCCGCTAGGGAACGTACATAGTCCAAGCGCCCGCTAGGTAACCTAGATAGTCCAATTGCCCGTTAGCTAACCTAGATAGTCGAAGTGTCCGCTAGTTAACCTACATAGTCCAAGTGCCCGTTCGTTAACGCAGATAGGCCAAGTGCCTGCTAGGTAACCTAGACCGTCCAAGTGCCCGCTAGGTTACCTACATAGTCCAAGTGCACGTTCGTTAACCTAGATATTCCAAGTCCCGCTGGTAACCTACATAGTCCAAGGGCCCGCTAGGTAATCTTCATAGTCCAAGTGCCTTCTAGTTAACCTACATAATCCAAGTGCCCGATAGGTAACCTACATAGTCCAAGTGCCCATTAGGTAACTTAGATAGTCAAAAAGCCCGCCAGGAAACCCACATAGTCCAAGTGCCCGCTAGGGAACTTACATAGTCCAAGGTCCCGCTAGGGAACCTACATAATCCAAGGGCCCGTTAGTTAACCAAGATAGTCCAAGTGCCCGCTTGGTAACCTAGATAGTCCAACAGCCCGCTAGGTAATCTACATACTTCCAGAACCCACTAGGTAACATAGATAGTTCAAGTGCCAGCTAGGTAACCTAGATAGTCCAAGTGCCCGCTAGGTAAACTACAAAATCTAAGGGCCCGCTAGGTTACCTATATAGTCCAAATGCCCACTAGGGTATCTACATAGTCCAAGGGCCCTCTGGTTAACGTAGATAGTCCAAGTGCCGCTAGTTAATCTACATAATCCAAGGGCCTGCTAGTTAAACTACATAGTCCAAGTACCCGCTAGTTAACCTAGATCGTCCAAGTGCCCGCTAGGTAACCTATATAATGCAAGGGCCCACTAGTTAACCTAGATCGTCCAAGTGCCCGCTAGGTAACCTACAAAGTCTAAGTGCCCGCTAGGTTATCTATATGGTCCAAATGCCCGCTAGGGAACCTACATAGTCCAAGTGCCCGCTAGTTAACCTACATCGTCCAAGTGCCCGCTAGTTAAACAACATAGTCAATGGGCCCACTAGTTAACCTACATACTGCAAGAGCCCGCTAGTTAACCTAGATCGTGCAAGTGTCTGCTAGTTAACCTACATAGTCCAAGTGCCAGTTAGCTAACCTAGATAGTCCAAGGGCCCGCTAGTTGACTTACATAGTCCAAGTGCCCGCTAGTTAACCTAGATAGTCCCAGTGCCCGTTAGTTAACCTAGAGTGTCCAAGTACCCACTAGGGGACGTACTTAGTCCAAGTTCACGTTAGCTAACCTAGATAGTCCAAGTGCCCACTAGTTAACATTGATCATCCAAGTGCCCGCTAGTTAACCTAGATAGTCCAAGTGCACGCTAGTTAACCTAGATAGTCCAAGTGCCCTCTAGTTAACCTAGATCGTCCAAGTGCCCGCTAGTTAACCTACATAGTCCAAGGGCCCGCTAGTTAACCTAAGTAGTCCAAGGTCCTCTAGTTAACCTAGATAGTCCAAGTGCCCGCTAGGTAACCTAAGTAGTCCAAATGTCCGATAGGAATCCTACATTGTCCAAGTGCCCGCTAGGTAACCTACATAGTCCAAGTGCCCGTTCGTTAACCTAGACAGTCCAAGTGCCCGCTAGGAAATCTACAGAGTCCAAAAGCTCGCTAGTTAACCTACATAGTCCAAGTGCCCGCTATGTAACCTAGATAGTCAAAGTGCCCGTTAGGTAACCTAGATAGTCCAAGTGCCCGCTAGGTAACTTATATTGTCCAATTTCCCGCTACATAACCTACATACTCATATTGCCCGTTACCTAACCTAGATAGTCCAAGTGCCCGCTGAGCAAGCTACATAGTCCAAGTGCCCGTTCGTTAACCTAGAAGTCCAAATGCCCGCTAGGTAACCTAGACAGTCCAAGTGCCCGCTAGGTTACCTGCATATTCCAAGTGCCCGTTCGTTAACTTAGAGAGTCCAAGTGCCCACTAGGTAACCTATATAGTCCAAGTGCCCGCTAGGTAACCTAGATAGTCCAAGGGCCCGCTAGTTAACCTACATAGTCCAAGGGCTCACTTGTTAACTTTGATAGTCCAAGTGCCCGCTAGTTAACCTAGATCGTCCAAGTGCCCGCTAGTTAACCTAGATTGTCCAAGTGCCCGCTAGGGATCCTTCATAATCCAAGTGCCTGCTAGGTAACCTAGATAGTCCAAGTGCTCGCTAGTTAACCTAGATATTCCTAGTGCCCTTTAGTTAACCTAGATGTTCCAATTGCCCACTAGGGGACGTAAAAAATCCAAGTTCCCGCCAGGTAACCTAGATAGTCCAAGTGCGCGCTAGGGTATGTACATAGTCCAAGAGCCTGCTAGGAAACCTAGATAGTCCAAGTGCCCGCTATTTAACCTACATAGTCAAATTGCCCGCTAGTTAACCTAAGTATTACAAATGTCTTATAGGAATCCTACATAGTCCAAGTTCCCGCTAGGTAACCTACATAGTCCAAGTCCCCATTCGTTAACCTAGATAGTCAAAGTGCTCCCTAGGTGACCTAGACTGTGCAAGTGCAGGCTAGGTTACCTACATAGTCCAAGTGCCCGTTCGTTAACCTAGATAGTCCAAGTGCCCGCTAGGTTACCTAGACAGTCCAAGTGCCCGCTGGTTAACCTACATAGTCCAAGTTGCACGATAGGGAACCAATATAATCCAAGTGCCCGATATGGAACTTACATAATCCAAGGGCCCGCTAGGGAACCTACATAGTCCATGTGCCCGCTAGGCAACCTACATATTCCAAGGGCCCGTTAGTTAACCTAGATTGTCAAAGTGCCTGCTAGTTAACCTAGATAGTCCAAATGCCCGCTAGGTAACCTACATAGTCCATGTTCCCGCTTGGTAACCTTAATAGTCCAAATGCCTGCTAGGGAAACTACATAGTCCATGTGCCCGCTAGTTAACCTAGATAGTCCAAGTGCCTGCTGGTAAACCTACATAATCCATGGGCCCGATAGTTAACCTACATAGTGCAAGGGCCCGCTAGTTCACCTAGATCGTGCAAGTGTCCGCTAGTTAACCTACATAGTCCACGTGCCCGCTAGGTAACCTAGATAGTCCAAGAGCCCGCTAGGGATCCTTCATAATTCAATTGCCTGCTAGGTAACCTAGATAGTCCAAGTGCCCGCTAGTTAAACTAGATAGTCCTAGTTCCCGTTAGTTAACCTAGATAGTCCAAGTTCCCACTAGGGGACGTACATAGTCCAAGTGCCCGCTAGTTAACCTACATAGTCCAAGGTCCGTTAGTTAACCTAGATAGTCCAAGTGCCCGCTAGTTAACCTACATAGTACAAGGGCCCTCTAGTTAACCTAGATAGTCCAAGTGCCCGCTAGTTAACCTAGATAGTCAAAGTGCCCGCTAGTTAACCTAAATAGCACAAATGTCCGATAGGGATCCTACATAGTCCAAGTGCCCGCTAGTTAACCTACATAGTCAAAGTCCCCGCAAGGTAACCTAGACAGTCCAAGTGACCATTATGTTACCTACATAGTCCAAGTGCCCGCTAGGTAACCTAGATAGTCCAAGTGCCCGCTAGTTAACCTACATAGTCCAAGTGCCTGCTAGTAAAATAAATAGTCCAAGTGCCCACTAGGTAACCTAGACAGTCCAATTGCCCGCTAGTTAACCTAGATAGTCCAAGTAATGGTAGAGAAACTACATACTCCAAGTGCCCGCTGGGAACCTACATAGTCCAAGTGCTCGCTAGCAACCTACATAGTCAAAGTGTCCGTTAGTTAACCTAGATAGTCAAAGTGCCTGCTAGGTAACCTAAATAGTCCAAGTGCCCACTAGTTAACCTACATAGTCCAAGTGCCCGCTAGGTAACCTAGATAGTCCAATTGCCCGTTAGCTAACCTAGATAGTCGAAGTGTCCGCTAGTTAACCTACATAGTCCAAGTGCCCGTTCGTTAACCTAGATAGTCCAAGTGCCCGCTAGGTAACCTAAGTAGTCCAAATGTCCGATAGGGATCCTACATAGTCCAAGTGCCCGCTAGGTAACCTACATAGCCCAAGTGCCCGTTCGTTAACCTAGATAGTCCAAGTGCCCGCTGGTAACCTACATAGTCCAAGGGCCCGCTAGGTAACCTTGATAGTCCAAGTGTCTTCTAGTTAACCTACATAGTCCAAGTGCCCGCTAGGTAACCTACATAGTCCAAGTGCCCACTAGGTAACCTAAATAATCCAAATGCCCGCTAGGGAAACTACATAGTCCAAGTGCCCGCTAGTTAACCTAGATAGTGCAAGTGCCCGCTAGTAAACCTAGATAGTCCAAGGGCCCGCTAGTTAATCTAGATAGTCCAAGTGCCTGCTAGTTAACCTAGATAGTCCAAGTGCCCGCTAGTTAACCTAGATCGTCCAAGTGCCCGCTAGTTAACCTAGATAATCCAAGTGCCCGATAGTTAACCTACATAGTCCAAGGACCCTCTAGTTAACCTAGATAGTCCAAGTGCCCGCTAGGGAACGTACATAGTCCAAGTGTTCGCTAGGCAACCTACATAGTCCAAGTGCCCGTTAGTTAAACTAGATAGTCCAAGTGCCCGCTAGTTTACCTACATAGTCCAAGTTCCCGCTAGGTAACCTAGAAAGTCCAAGTGACCATTAGGTTACCTACATAGTCCAAGTGCCCGTTCGTTAACCTACATAGTCCAAGTGCCTGCTAGGTAACGTAGATAGCCCAAGTGCCCGCTAGGGAACGTACATAGTTCAAGTGCCCGCTAGGTAACCTAGATAGTCCAAGTGCCCGCTAGTTAACCAACATAGTCCAAGAGCCTCCTAGGTAAACTACATAGTCCAAGTGCCCACTAGGTAACCTAGACTGTCCAATTGCCCCCTAGTTAACCTAGACAGTCCAAGAACCCGATAGGGAACCTACATAGTCCAAGTGCTCGCTAGGGAACCTACATAGTCCAAGTGCTCGCTAGGCAACCTACATAGTCCAAGTGCCCGCTAGGTAACCTAGATAGTCCAAGTGCCCTTTCGTTAACCTAGATAGTCCAAGCGCCCGTCAGGTAACATACATAGTCCAAGGGCCCGATAGGTAAACTACATAGTCCAAGTGCCCGCTAAGAAATCAAGATAGTCCAAGTGCCCGTTAGGTAACCTGGATAATCCAAGTGCCCGCTAGTCAACCTACATAGTCAAAGGGCCCTCTAGTTAACCTAGATAGTCCAAGTGCCCGCTAGGGGACGTACATAGTCCCAGTGCCCGCTAGGTAACCTAGATAGTGCAAGTGCCCGCTAGGTAACCTACATAGTCCAAATGCCCGTTCGGTAACCTAGATAGTCCAAGTGCCCGCTAATTAACCTACATAGTCCAAGTGCCCGCTAGGTAACCTAGATAGTGCAAGTGCCCGCTAGGTAACCTACATAGTCCAAGTGCCCGCTAGTTAACCTAGATAGTCCAAGTGCCCGTTCATTAACCTAGATAGTCCAAGTGCCCGCTAGGTAACCTAGACAGTCCTAGTGCCTGCTAGGTAACCTACATAGTCCAAATGCCCGTTCGTTAACCTACATAGTCCAAGGGCCCACTATTTAACCTAGATCGTCCAAGTGTCTTTGGTTAACCTACATAGTCCAAGTGCCCTCAAGGTAACCTATATAGTCCAAGTTCCAGCTATGTAACCTAGATAGTCCAAGGGCCCGCTAGTTAACTTACATAGTCCAAGTGCCCGCTAGGTAAACTAGATAGTCCAAGTGCCCGCTAAGGAACCTACTTGTCCAAGTGCACGCTAGTTAACCCAGATAGTCCAAGTGCCCGCTAGTTAACCTAGATAGTCCAAGTGCCGCTAGGTAACCTACATAGTGCAAGTGTTCCCTAGTTAACCTACATAGTCCAAGTGCCCACTAGTTAACATAGATAGTCCAAGTGCCCACTAGGGAATGTACATAGTCCAAGTGCCCGCTAGTTAACATAGATAGTACAAGTGCCCACTAGGGAACGTACATTGTCCAAGTGCCCGCTAGGTAACCTAGATAGTGAAAGTGCACGGTAGTTAACCTACATAGTCCAAGTGCCCGCTAGGTAACCTGGATAGTCTAAGGGCCCGCTAGTTAACCTACATAGTCCAAGTGCCCGGTAGTTAACTTACATAGTTCAAGTGTCCGTAAGGAACATATATAGTCCAAGTGCCCGCTAGGGAACATACAGAGTCTAAGTGCCCGCTAGGGAACCTACATAGTCGAAGTGCCCGCTAGAGAATCTACATAGTCAAAGGGCCCGCTAGTTAACATAGATAGTCCAAGTGCCACTAGTTAATCTACATAGTTCAAGGGCCCGGTAGTTAACCTACATAGTCCAAATGCCTGATAGGGAACTTACATAGTCCAAGTGTCCGCAGAGGAACCTACATAGTCCAAGTGCCCGATATGGAACCTACATATTCCAAGTGCCCGTTAGGGAACCTAGATAGTCCAAGTGCCCGTAGGGAACCTATATAGTCCAAGTGCCCACTAGGGAACCTACATAGTCAAAGTGCCCGCTAGGGAACCTGCATTATGCAAGTGCCCGCTAGTTAATCTAGATAGTCCAACTGCCCGCTAGTTAACTTATATAGTCCAAGGTCAGCTAGTAAACCTAGATAGTCCAAGTGCCCACTAGTTAACCTACATAGTCCAAGGTCAGCTAGTTAACCTAGATAGTCCAAGTGCCCGCTAGTTAACCTATATAGTCCAAGAACCCGCTAGTTAACCTAGATAGTCCAAGTGCCCTCTAGTTAACCTACATAGTCCTAGGGCCCGCTAGTTAACCTAGATATTCCAAGTGCCCGCTACTTAACCTAGATCGTCCAAGTGTCTGCTAGTTAACCTACATAGTCCAAGTTCCCGTTAGGTAACCTAGATAGTACAAGTGCCCGCAAGGTAACCTACATAGTCCAAGTGCCCGCTAGGTAACCTAGATATGCCAAGTTCCTGTTAGCTAACCTAGATAATCCAAGTGCCCGCTAGGTAACCTACATAGTCCAAGTGCCCTTTCGTTAACCTAGATAGTCCAAGTGCCCGCTAGGTAACCTACATAGTCAAAGGGCCCACTAGGTAACCTAATTAGTCCAAGTGCCCGTTACCTAACCTAGATAGTCCAATTTCCCGCTATGCAACATACGTAGTCCAAGTGCCCAGTAGTTAACCTACATAGTCCAAGTGCCCGCTAGGTAACCTAGATAGTCCAAGTGCCCGCTAGGTAACTTACATAGTCCAAATGCCCGCTAGGTAACCTATATGTCCAAGTGCCCGTTCGTTAACCTAGATAGCCAAGTGCCCGCTAGGTAACCTAGACAGTCCAAGTGTCTGCTAGGTAACCTACATACTCCAAATGCCCGTTCGTTAACCTACATAGTCCAAGGGCCCACTAGTTAACATAGATCGTCTAAGTGTCCTCTAGTTAACCTACATAGTCCAAATGCACGCTAGTTAACCTACATAGTCCAAGTGCCGCTAGGTAACCTACATAGTGCAAGTGTCCCCTAGTTAACCTACATAGTCCAAGTGGCCGGTAGTTAACATAGTTAGTCCAAGTGCCCACTAGTTAACATAGATAGTCCAAGTGCCCGCTAGGGAACATACATAGTCCAAGTGCCCGCTAGGTAACCTAGATAGTGCATGTGCCCGGTAGTTAACCTACAAAGTCCAAGTGCCCGCTAGGTAACCTGGATAGTCCAAGGGCCCGCTAGTTAACCTACATAGTCCAAGTGCCCGGTAGTTAACTTACATTGTCCAAGTGCCCCCTCTGGAACCTACATAGTCCAAGTGCCTGCTAGGGAACCTACATAGTTCAAGTGTCCGTAGGGAACACACAGAATCCAAGTGCCCACTAGGGAATCTACATAGTCCAAGGGCCCGCTAGATAACCTACATAGTCCAAATACCCGCTAGTTAGCCTAGATCGTCCAAGTGCACGCTAGTTAACCTATATAGTCCAAGGGCCCGCTAGTTAACTTTTATAGTCCAAGTGCCCGCTAGGGAACCTACATAGTCAAAGTGCCCGCTAGGGAACCTACATAGTCCAAGTGTCCGCTAGTTAATCTAGATAGTCCAAGTGCCCGCTAGTTAACCTAGATAGTCCAAGTGCCCGCAAGTTAACAAGGATCATCAAAGTGCCCTCTAGTTAACTTCCATAGTCCAAAGGCCTGCTAGTTAACCTACATAGAGCAAGGGCCCGCTAGTTAACCTTGATAGTCCAAGTGCCCGCTAGTTAACCTACATAGTCCAAGTCCCGCTAGGTAACCTAGACAGTCCAAGTGACCATTAGGTTACCTACATAGTCCAAGTGCCCGTTCGTTAACCTATATATTCCAAGTGCCCGCTAGGTAACGTAGATAGCCCAAGTGCCCGCTAGGGAACATACATAGTCCAAGTGCCCGCTAGGTAACCTAGATAGTCCAAGTGCCCGCTAGTTAACCAACATAGTCCAAGTGCCTCCTAGGTAAACTACATAGTCCAAGTGCCCACTAGGTAACCTAGACTGTCCAATTGCCCCCTAGTTAACCTAGACAGTCCAAGTACCCGATAGGGAACCTACATAGTCCAATTGCCCGTTAGCTAACCTAGATAGTCGAAGTGTCCGCTAGTTAACCTACATAGTCCAATTGCAAGTTCGTTAGCATAGGTAGGCCAAGTGCCTGCTAGGTAACCTAGACAGTCCAAGTGCCCGCTAGGTTACATACATAGTCCAAGTGCACGTTCGTTAAACTAGATAGTCCAAGTGCCCGCTGGTAACCTACATAGTCCAAGGGCCCGCTTGGTAACCTTGATAGTCCAAGTGCCTTCTAGTTAACCTACATAGTCCAAGTGCCCGCTAGGTAACCTACATAGTCCAAGTGCCCACTAGGTAACCTAAATAATCCAAATGCCCGCTAGGGAAACTACATAGTCCAAGTGCCCATTCATTAACCTAGAAATCCAAGTGCCCGCTAGGTAACCGGGACTGTCCAAGTTCCCGCTAGGTTACCTACATAGTCCAAATGCCCGCTAATTAACCTACATAGTCCAAGTGCCCGCTAGGTAACCAAGATAGTGCAAGTGCCCGCTAGGTAACCTACATAGTCCAAGTGCCCGCTAATTAACCTAGATAGTCCATGTGCCAGTTCGTTAACCTAGATAGTCCAAGTGCCCGCTAGGTAACCTAGACAGTCCAAGTGCCTGCTAGGTCACCTACATAGTCCAAATGCCCGTTCGTTAACCTACATAGTCCAAGGGCCCACTATTTAACCTAGATCGTCCAGGTGTCTTTGGTTAACCTACATAGTCCAAGTGCCCGCAAGGTAACCTATATAGTCCAAGTTCCAGCTATGTAACCTAGATAGTCCAAGGGCCCTCTAGTTAACCTACATAGTCCAAGTGCCTGCTAGGTAAACTAGATAGTCCAAGTGCCCGCTAAGGAACCTACTTGTCCAAGTGCACGCTAGTTAACCCAGATAGTCCAAGTGCCCGCTAGTTAACCTAGATAGTCCAAGTGCCGCTAGGTAACCTACATAGTGCAAGTGTCCCCTAGTTAACCTACATAGTCCAAGTGCCCGCTAGTTAACATAGATAGTCCAAGTGCCCACTAAGGAACGTACATAGTCCAAGTGCCCGCTAGGTAACCTAGATAGTGCAAGTGCACGGTAGTTAACCTACATAGTCCAAGTGCCCGCTAGGTAACCTGGATAGTCTAAGGGCCCGCTAGTTAACCTACATTGTCCAAGTGCCCGGTAGTTAACTTACATAGTTCAAGTGTCCGTAAGGAACATATATAGTCCAAGTGCCCGCTAGGGAACATACAGAGTCTAAGTGACCGCTAGGGAACCTACATAGTCGAAGTGCCCGCTAGGGAATCTACATAGTCAAGGGGCCCGCTAGTTAACATAGATAGTCCAAGTGCAGCTAGTTAATCTACATAGTTCAAGGGCCCGCTAGTTAACCAACATAGTCCAAGTGCCTGATAGGGAACCTACATAGTCCAAGTGCCCGCAGAGCAACCTACATAGTCCAAGTGCCCAATATGGAACCTACATATTCCAAGTGCCCGTTAGGGAACCTAGATAATCCAAGTGCCCGTAGGGAACCTATATAGTCCAAGTGCCCACTACGGAACCTACATAGTCAAAGTGCCCGCTAGGGAACCTGCATTGTGCAAGTGCCCGCTAGTTAATCTAGATAGTCCAAGTGCCCGCTAGTTAACTTACATAGTCCAAGGTCAGCTAGTTAACCTAGATAGTCCAAGTGCGCACTAGTTAACCTACATAGTCCAAGGTCAGCTAGTTAACCTAGATATTCCAAGTGCCTGCTAGTTAACCTAGATCGTCCAAGTGTCCGCTAGTTAACCTACATAGTCCAAGTTCCCGTTAGGTAGCCTAGATAGTACAAGTGCCCGCAAGGTAACCTACATAGTCCAAGTGCCCGCTAGGTAACCTAGATATTCCAAGTTCCTGTTAGCTAACCTAGATAATCCAAGGGCCCGCTAGGTAACCTACATAGTCCAAGTGCCCTTTCGTTAACCTAGATAGTCCAAGTGCCCGCTAGGTAACCTACATAGTCCAAGTGCCCACTAAGTAACCTAAATAATCCAAATGCCCGCTAGGGAAACTACGTAGTCCATGTGCCCGCTAGTTAACCTAGATAGTCCAAGTGCCCGCTAGTTAACCTAGATCGTCTAAGCGCCCGGTAGTTAACCTAGATAATCCAAGTGCCCGCTAGTTAACCTACATAGTCCAAGGGCCCTCTAGTTAAACTAGAGAGTCCAAGTGCCCGCTAGGGGACGTATATAGTCCAAGTGCCCGCTAGGTAACCTAGATAGTCCAAGTGCCCGCTAGTAAACCTAGATAGTCCAAGTGCCCGTTAGTTAACCTAGATAGTCCAAGTGCCCGCTAGTGAACCAGGATCATCAAAATGCCCTCTAGTTAACTTACATAGTCCAAAGGCGCGCTAGTTAACCTACATAGAGCAAGGGCCCACTAGTTAACGTTGATAGTCCAAGTGCCCGCTCGTTAACCTACATAGTCCAAGTCCCGCTAGGTAACCTAGACAGTCCAAGTGACCATTAGGTTACCTACATAGTCCAAGTGCCCGTTCGTTAACCTACATATTCCAAGTGCCCGCTAGGTAACGTAGATAGCCCAAGTGCCTCCTAGAGAACGTACATAGTCCAAGTGCCCGCTAGTTAACCTAGATAGTCCAAGTGCCCACTAGTTAACCAACATAGTCCAAGTGCCTCCTAGGTAAACTACATAGTCCAAGTGCCCACTAGGTAACCTAGACTGTCCAATTGCCCCCTAGTTAACCTAGACAGTCCAAGTACCTGATAGGGAACCTACATAGTCCAAGTGCTCGCTAGGTAACCTACATAGTCCAAGTGCTCGCTAGTCAACCTACATAGTCCAAGTGCCCGCTAGGTAACCTAGATAGTCCAATTGCCTGTTAGCTAACCTAGATAGTCGAAGTGTCCGCTAGTTAACCTACATAGTCCAAGTGCAATTTCGTTAACGTAGATAGGCCAAGTGCCTGCTAGGTAACGTAGACAGTCCAAGTGCCCGCTAGTTTACCTACATAGTCCAAGTGCACGTTCGTTAACCTAGATAGTCCAAGTGCCAGCTGGTAACCTACATAGTCCAAGGGCCCGCTAGGTAACCTTGATAGTCCAAGTGCCTTCTAGTTAACCTACATAGTACAAGTGCCCGCTAGGTAACCTACATAGTCCAAGTGCCCACTAAGTAACCTAAATAATCCAAATGCCCGCTAGGGAAACTACATAGTCCATGTGCCCGCTAGTTAACCTAGATAGTCCAAGTGCCCGCTAGTAAACCTAGATAGTACAAGTACCCGCTAGTTAATCTAGATAGTCCAAGTGCCCGCTAGTTAACCTAGATAGTCCAAGTGCCCACTAGTTAACCTAGATCGTCTAAGTGCCCGCTAGTTAACCTAGATAATCCAAGTGCCCGCTAGTTAACCTACATAGTCCAAGGGCCCTCTAGTTAAACTAGAGAGTCCAAGTGCCCGCTAGGGGACGTATATAGTCCAAGTGCCCGCTAGGTAACCTAGATAGTCCAAGTGCCCGCTAGTAAACCTAGATAGTCCAAGTGCCCGTTAGTTAACCTAGATAGTCCAAGTGCCCGCTAGTGAACCAGGATCATCAAAATGCCCTCTAGTTAACTTACATAGTCCAAAGGCGCGCTAGTTATCCTACATAGAGCAAGGGCCCACTAGTTAACGTTGATAGTCCAAGTGCCCGCTAGTTAACCTACATAGTCCAAGTCCCGCTAGTTAACCTAGACAGTCCAAGTGACCATTAGGTTACCTACATAGTCCAAGTGCCCGTTCGTTAACCTACATAGTCCAAGTGCCCGCTAGGTAACGTAGATAGCCCAAGTGCCTCCTAGAGAACGTACATAGTCCAAGTGCCCGCTAGGTAACCTAGATAGTCCAAGTGCCCGCTAGTTAACCAACATAGTCCAAGTGCCTCCTAGGTAAACTACATAGTCCAAGTGCCCACTAGGTAACCTAGACTGTCCAATTGCCCCCTAGTTAACCTAGACAGTCCTAGTACCCGATAGGGAACCTACATAGTCCAAGTGCTCACTAGGCAACCTACATAGTCCAAGTGCCCGCTAGGTAACCTAGATAGTCCAATTGCCCGTTAGCTAACCTAGATAGTCGAAGTGTCCGCTAGTTAACCTACATAGTCCAAGTGCCCGTTCGTTAACCTAGATAGGCCAAGTGCCTGCTAGGTAACCTAGACAGTCCAAGTGCGCGCTAGATTATCTACATAGTCCAAGTGTACTTTCGTTAACCTAGATAGTCAAAGTGCCTGCTAGGTAACCTAAATAGTCCAAGTGCCCGCTAGGGAACGTACATAGTCCAAGCGCCCGCTAGGTAACCTAGATAGTCCAATTGCCCGTTAGCTAACCTAGATAGTCGAAGTGTCCGCTAGTTAACCTACATAGTCCAAGTGCCCGTTCGTTAACGCAGATAGGCCAAGTGCCTGCTAGGTAACCTAGACCGTCCAAGTGCCCGCTAGGTTACCTACATAGTCCAAGTGCACGTTCGTTAACCTAGATATTCCAAGTCCCGCTGGTAACCTACATAGTCCAAGGGCCCGCTAGGTAATCTTCATAGTCCAAGTGCCTTCTAGTTAACCTACATAATCCAAGTGCCCGATAGGTAACCTACATAGTCCAAGTGCCCATTAGGTAACTTAGATAGTCAAAAAGCCCGCCAGGAAACCCACATAGTCCAAGTGCCCGCTAGGGAACTTACATAGTCCAAGGTCCCGCTAGGGAACCTACATAATCCAAGGGCCCGTTAGTTAACCAAGATAGTCCAAGTGCCCGCTTGGTAACCTAGATAGTCCAACAGCCCGCTAGGTAATCTACATACTTCCAGAACCCACTAGGTAACATAGATAGTTCAAGTGCCAGCTAGGTAACCTAGATAGTCCAAGTGCCCGCTAGGTAAACTACAAAATCTAAGGGCCCGCTAGGTTACCTATATAGTCCAAATGCCCACTAGGGTATCTACATAGTCCAAGGGCCCTCTGGTTAACGTAGATAGTCCAAGTGCCGCTAGTTAATCTACATAATCCAAGGGCCTGCTAGTTAAACTACATAGTCCAAGTACCCGCTAGTTAACCTAGATCGTCCAAGTGCCCGCTAGGTAACCTATATAATGCAAGGGCCCACTAGTTAACCTAGATCGTCCAAGTGCCCGCTAGGTAACCTACAAAGTCTAAGTGCCCGCTAGGTTATCTATATGGTCCAAATGCCCGCTAGGGAACCTACATAGTCCAAGTGCCCGCTAGTTAACCTACATCGTCCAAGTGCCCGCTAGTTAAACAACATAGTCAATGGGCCCACTAGTTAACCTACATACTGCAAGAGCCCGCTAGTTAACCTAGATCGTGCAAGTGTCTGCTAGTTAACCTACATAGTCCAAGTGCCAGTTAGCTAACCTAGATAGTCCAAGGGCCCGCTAGTTGACTTACATAGTCCAAGTGCCCGCTAGTTAACCTAGATAGTCCCAGTGCCCGTTAGTTAACCTAGAGTGTCCAAGTACCCACTAGGGGACGTACTTAGTCCAAGTTCACGTTAGCTAACCTAGATAGTCCAAGTGCCCACTAGTTAACATTGATCATCCAAGTGCCCGCTAGTTAACCTAGATAGTCCAAGTGCACGCTAGTTAACCTAGATAGTCCAAGTGCCCTCTAGTTAACCTAGATCGTCCAAGTGCCCGCTAGTTAACCTACATAGTCCAAGGGCCCGCTAGTTAACCTAAGTAGTCCAAGGTCCTCTAGTTAACCTAGATAGTCCAAGTGCCCGCTAGGTAACCTAAGTAGTCCAAATGTCCGATAGGAATCCTACATTGTCCAAGTGCCCGCTAGGTAACCTACATAGTCCAAGTGCCCGTTCGTTAACCTAGACAGTCCAAGTGCCCGCTAGGAAATCTACAGAGTCCAAAAGCTCGCTAGTTAACCTACATAGTCCAAGTGCCCGCTATGTAACCTAGATAGTCAAAGTGCCCGTTAGGTAACCTAGATAGTCCAAGTGCCCGCTAGGTAACTTATATTGTCCAATTTCCCGCTACATAACCTACATACTCATATTGCCCGTTACCTAACCTAGATAGTCCAAGTGCCCGCTGAGCAAGCTACATAGTCCAAGTGCCCGTTCGTTAACCTAGAAGTCCAAATGCCCGCTAGGTAACCTAGACAGTCCAAGTGCCCGCTAGGTTACCTGCATATTCCAAGTGCCCGTTCGTTAACTTAGAGAGTCCAAGTGCCCACTAGGTAACCTATATAGTCCAAGTGCCCGCTAGGTAACCTAGATAGTCCAAGGGCCCGCTAGTTAACCTACATAGTCCAAGGGCTCACTTGTTAACTTTGATAGTCCAAGTGCCCGCTAGTTAACCTAGATCGTCCAAGTGCCCGCTAGTTAACCTAGATTGTCCAAGTGCCCGCTAGGGATCCTTCATAATCCAAGTGCCTGCTAGGTAACCTAGATAGTCCAAGTGCTCGCTAGTTAACCTAGATATTCCTAGTGCCCTTTAGTTAACCTAGATGTTCCAATTGCCCACTAGGGGACGTAAAAAATCCAAGTTCCCGCCAGGTAACCTAGATAGTCCAAGTGCGCGCTAGGGTATGTACATAGTCCAAGAGCCTGCTAGGAAACCTAGATAGTCCAAGTGCCCGCTATTTAACCTACATAGTCAAATTGCCCGCTAGTTAACCTAAGTATTACAAATGTCTTATAGGAATCCTACATAGTCCAAGTTCCCGCTAGGTAACCTACATAGTCCAAGTCCCCATTCGTTAACCTAGATAGTCAAAGTGCTCCCTAGGTGACCTAGACTGTGCAAGTGCAGGCTAGGTTACCTACATAGTCCAAGTGCCCGTTCGTTAACCTAGATAGTCCAAGTGCCCGCTAGGTTACCTAGACAGTCCAAGTGCCCGCTGGTTAACCTACATAGTCCAAGTTGCACGATAGGGAACCAATATAATCCAAGTGCCCGATATGGAACTTACATAATCCAAGGGCCCGCTAGGGAACCTACATAGTCCATGTGCCCGCTAGGCAACCTACATATTCCAAGGGCCCGTTAGTTAACCTAGATTGTCAAAGTGCCTGCTAGTTAACCTAGATAGTCCAAATGCCCGCTAGGTAACCTACATAGTCCATGTTCCCGCTTGGTAACCTTAATAGTCCAAATGCCTGCTAGGGAAACTACATAGTCCATGTGCCCGCTAGTTAACCTAGATAGTCCAAGTGCCTGCTGGTAAACCTACATAATCCATGGGCCCGATAGTTAACCTACATAGTGCAAGGGCCCGCTAGTTCACCTAGATCGTGCAAGTGTCCGATAGTTAACCTACATAGTCCACGTGCCCGCTAGGTAACCTAGATAGTCCAAGAGCCCGCTAGGGATCCTTCATAATTCAATTGCCTGCTAGGTAACCTAGATAGTCCAAGTGCCCGCTAGTTAAACTAGATAGTCCTAGTTCCCGTTAGTTAACCTAGATAGTCCAAGTTCCCACTAGGGGACGTACATAGTCCAAGTGCCCGCTAGTTAACCTACATAGTCCAAGGTCCGTTAGTTAACCTAGATAGTCCAAGTGCCCGCTAGTTAACCTACATAGTACAAGGGCCCTCTAGTTAACCTAGATAGTCCAAGTGCCCGCTAGTTAACCTAGATAGTCAAAGTGCCCGCTAGTTAACCTAAATAGCACAAATGTCCGATAGGGATCCTACATAGTCCAAGTGCCCGCTAGTTAACCTACATAGTCAAAGTCCCCGCAAGGTAACCTAGACAGTCCAAGTGACCATTATGTTACCTACATAGTCCAAGTGCCCGCTAGGTAACCTAGATAGTCCAAGTGCCCGCTAGTTAACCTACATAGTCCAAGTGCCTGCTAGTAAAATAAATAGTCCAAGTGCCCACTAGGTAACCTAGACAGTCCAATTGCCCGCTAGTTAACCTAGATAGTCCAAGTAATGGTAGAGAAACTACATACTCCAAGTGCCCGCTGGGAACCTACATAGTCCAAGTGCTCGCTAGCAACCTACATAGTCAAAGTGTCCGTTAGTTAACCTAGATAGTCAAAGTGCCTGCTAGGTAACCTAAATAGTCCAAGTGCCCACTAGTTAACCTACATAGTCCAAGTGCCCGCTAGGTAACCTAGATAGTCCAATTGCCCGTTAGCTAACCTAGATAGTCGAAGTGTCCGCTAGTTAACCTACATAGTCCAAGTGCCCGTTCGTTAACCTAGATAGTCCAAGTGCCCGCTAGGTAACCTAAGTAGTCCAAATGTCCGATAGGGATCCTACATAGTCCAAGTGCCCGCTAGGTAACCTACATAGCCCAAGTGCCCGTTCGTTAACCTAGATAGTCCAAGTGCCCGCTGGTAACCTACATAGTCCAAGGGCCCGCTAGGTAACCTTGATAGTCCAAGTGTCTTTTAGTTAACCTACATAGTCCAAGTGCCCGCTAGGTAACCTACATAGTCCAAGTGCCCACTAGGTAACCTAAATAATCCAAATGCCCGCTAGGGAAACTACATAGTCCAAGTGCCCGCTAGTTAACCTAGATAGTGCAAGTGCCCGCTAGTAAACCTAGATAGTCCAAGGGCCCGCTAGTTAATCTAGATAGTCCAAGTGCCTGCTAGTTAACCTAGATAGTCCAAGTGCCCGCTAGTTAACCTAGATCGTCCAAGTGCCCGCTAGTTAACCTAGATAATCCAAGTGCCCGATAGTTAACCTACATAGTCCAAGGACCCTCTAGTTAACCTAGATAGTCCAAGTGCCCGCTAGGGAACGTACATAGTCCAAGTGTTCGCTAGGCAACCTACATAGTCCAAGTGCCCGTTAGTTAAACTAGATAGTCCAAGTGCCCGCTAGTTTACCTACATAGTCCAAGTTCCCGCTAGGTAACCTAGAAAGTCCAAGTGACCATTAGGTTACCTACATAGTCCAAGTGCCCGTTCGTTAACCTACATAGTCCAAGTGCCCGCTAGGTAACGTAGATAGCCCAAGTGCCCGCTAGGGAACGTACATAGTTCAAGTGCCCGCTAGGTAACCTAGATAGTCCAAGTGCCCGCTAGTTAACCAACATAGTCCAAGAGCCTCCTAGGTAAACTACATAGTCCAAGTGCCCACTAGGTAACCTAGACTGTCCAATTGCCCCCTAGTTAACCTAGACAGTCCAAGAACCCGATAGGGAACCTACATAGTCCAAGTGCTCGCTAGGGAACCTACATAGTCCAAGTGCTCGCTAGGCAACCTACATAGTCCAAGTGCCCGCTAGGTAACCTAGATAGTCCAAGTGCCCTTTCGTTAACCTAGATAGTCCAAGCGCCCGTCAGGTAACATACATAGTCCAAGGGCCCGATAGGTAAACTACATAGTCCAAGTGCCCGCTAAGAAATCAAGATAGTCCAAGTGCCCGTTAGGTAACCTGGATAATCCAAGTGCCCGCTAGTCAACCTACATAGTCAAAGGGCCCTCTAGTTGACCTAGATAGTCCAAGTGCCCGCTAGGGGACGTACATAGTCCCAGTGCCCGCTAGGTAACCTAGATAGTGCAAGTGCCCGCTAGGTAACCTACATAGTCCAAATGCCCGTTCGGTAACCTAGATAGTCCAAGTGCCCGCTAATTAACCTACATAGTCCAAGTGCCCGCTAGGTAACCTAGATAGTGCAAGTGCCCGCTAGGTAACCTACATAGTCCAAGTGCCCGCTAGTTAACCTAGATAGTCCAAGTGCCCGTTCATTAACCTAGATAGTCCAAGTGCCCGCTAGGTAACCTAGACAGTCCTAGTGCCTGCTAGGTAACCTACATAGTCCAAATGCCCGTTCGTTAACCTACATAGTCCAAGGGCCCACTATTTAACCTAGATCGTCCAAGTGTCTTTGGTTAACCTACATAGTCCAAGTGCCCTCAAGGTAACCTATATAGTCCAAGTTCCAGCTATGTAACCTAGATAGTCCAAGGGCCCGCTAGTTAACTTACATAGTCCAAGTGCCCGCTAGGTAAACTAGATAGTCCAAGTGCCCGCTAAGGAACCTACTTGTCCAAGTGCACGCTAGTTAACCCAGATAGTCCAAGTGCCCGCTAGTTAACCTAGATAGTCCAAGTGCCGCTAGGTAACCTACATAGTGCAAGTGTTCCCTAGTTAACCTACATAGTCCAAGTGCCCACTAGTTAACATAGATAGTCCAAGTGCCCACTAGGGAATGTACATAGTCCAAGTGCCCGCTAGTTAACATAGATAGTACAAGTGCCCACTAGGGAACGTACATTGTCCAAGTGCCCGCTAGGTAACCTAGATAGTGAAAGTGCACGGTAGTTAACCTACATAGTCCAAGTGCCCGCTAGGTAACCTGGATAGTCTAAGGGCCCGCTAGTTAACCTACATAGTCCAAGTGCCCGGTAGTTAACTTACATAGTTCAAGTGTCCGTAAGGAACATATATAGTCCAAGTGCCCGCTAGGGAACATACAGAGTCTAAGTGCCCGCTAGGGAACCTACATAGTCGAAGTGCCCGCTAGAGAATCTACATAGTCAAAGGGCCCGCTAGTTAACATAGATAGTCCAAGTGCCACTAGTTAATCTACATAGTTCAAGGGCCCGGTAGTTAACCTACATAGTCCAAATGCCTGATAGGGAACTTACATAGTCCAAGTGTCCGCAGAGGAACCTACATAGTCCAAGTGCCCGATATGGAACCTACATATTCCAAGTGCCCGTTAGGGAACCTAGATAGTCCAAGTGCCCGTAGGGAACCTATATAGTCCAAGTGCCCACTAGGGAACCTACATAGTCAAAGTGCCCGCTAGGGAACCTGCATTATGCAAGTGCCCGCTAGTTAATCTAGATAGTCCAACTGCCCGCTAGATAACTTATATAGTCCAAGGTCAGCTAGTAAACCTAGATAGTCCAAGTGCCCACTAGTTAACCTACATAGTCCAAGGTCAGCTAGTTAACCTAGATAGTCCAAGTGCCCGCTAGTTAACCTATATAGTCCAAGAACCCGCTAGTTAACCTAGATAGTCCAAGTGCCCTCTAGTTAACCTACATAGTCCTAGGGCCCGCTAGTTAACCTAGATATTCCAAGTGCCCGCTACTTAACCTAGATCGTCCAAGTGTCTGCTAGTTAACCTACATAGTCCAAGTTCCCGTTAGGTAACCTAGATAGTACAAGTGCCCGCAAGGTAACCTACATAGTCCAAGTGCCCGCTAGGTAACCTAGATATGCCAAGTTCCTGTTAGCTAACCTAGATAATCCAAGTGCCCGCTAGGTAACCTACATAGTCCAAGTGCCCTTTCGTTAACCTAGATAGTCCAAGTGCCCGCTAGGTAACCTACATAGTCAAAGGGCCCACTAGGTAACCTAATTAGTCCAAGTGCCCGTTACCTAACCTAGATAGTCCAATTTCCCGCTATGCAACATACGTAGTCCAAGTGCCCAGTAGTTAACCTACATAGTCCAAGTGCCCGCTAGGTAACCTAGATAGTCCAAGTGCCCGCTAGGTAACTTACATAGTCCAAATGCCCGCTAGGTAACCTATATGTCCAAGTGCCCGTTCGTTAACCTAGATAGCCAAGTGCCCGCTAGGTAACCTAGACAGTCCAAGTGTCTGCTAGGTAACCTACATACTCCAAATGCCCGTTCGTTAACCTACATAGTCCAAGGGCCCACTAGTTAACATAGATCGTCTAAGTGTCCTCTAGTTAACCTACATAGTCCAAATGCACGCTAGTTAACCTACATAGTCCAAGTGCCGCTAGGTAACCTACATAGTGCAAGTGTCCCCTAGTTAACCTACATAGTCCAAGTGGCCGGTAGTTAACATAGTTAGTCCAAGTGCCCACTAGTTAACATAGATAGTCCAAGTGCCCGCTAGGGAACATACATAGTCCAAGTGCCCGCTAGGTAACCTAGATAGTGCATGTGCCCGGTAGTTAACCTACAAAGTCCAAGTGCCCGCTAGGTAACCTGGATAGTCCAAGGGCCCGCTAGTTAACCTACATAGTCCAAGTGCCCGGTAGTTAACTTACATTGTCCAAGTGCCCCCTCTGGAACCTACATAGTCCAAGTGCCTGCTAGGGAACCTACATAGTTCAAGTGTCCGTAGGGAACACACAGAATCCAAGTGCCCACTAGGGAATCTACATAGTCCAAGGGCCCGCTAGATAACCTACATAGTCCAAATACCCGCTAGTTAGCCTAGATCGTCCAAGTGCACGCTAGTTAACCTATATAGTCCAAGGGCCCGCTAGTTAACTTTTATAGTCCAAGTGCCCGCTAGGGAACCTACATAGTCAAAGTGCCCGCTAGGGAACCTACATAGTCCAAGTGTCCGCTAGTTAATCTAGATAGTCCAAGTGCCCGCTAGTTAACCTAGATAGTCCAAGTGCCCGCAAGTTAACAAGGATCATCAAAGTGCCCTCTAGTTAACTTCCATAGTCCAAAGGCCTGCTAGTTAACCTACATAGAGCAAGGGCCCGCTAGTTAACCTTGATAGTCCAAGTGCCCGCTAGTTAACCTACATAGTCCAAGTCCCGCTAGGTAACCTAGACAGTCCAAGTGACCATTAGGTTACCTACATAGTCCAAGTGCCCGTTCGTTAACCTATATATTCCAAGTGCCCGCTAGGTAACGTAGATAGCCCAAGTGCCCGCTAGGGAACATACATAGTCCAAGTGCCCGCTAGGTAACCTAGATAGTCCAAGTGCCCGCTAGTTAACCAACATAGTCCAAGTGCCTCCTAGGTAAACTACATAGTCCAAGTGCCCACTAGGTAACCTAGACTGTCCAATTTCCCCCTAGTTAACCTAGACAGTCCAAGTACCCGATAGGGAACCTACATAGTCCAATTGCCCGTTAGCTAACCTAGATAGTCGAAGTGTCCGCTAGTTAACCTACATAGTCCAATTGCAAGTTCGTTAGCATAGGTAGGCCAAGTGCCTGCTAGGTAACCTAGACAGTCCAAGTGCCCGCTAGGTTACATACATAGTCCAAGTGCACGTTCGTTAAACTAGATAGTCCATGTGCCCGCTGGTAACCTACATAGTCCAAGGGCCCGCTTGGTAACCTTGATAGTCCAAGTGCCTTCTAGTTAACCTACATAGTCCAAGTGCCCGCTAGGTAACCTACATAGTCCAAGTGCCCACTAGGTAACCTAAATAATCCAAATGCCCGCTAGGGAAACTACATAGTCCAAGTGCCCATTCATTAACCTAGAAATCCAAGTGCCCGCTAGGTAACCGGGACTGTCCAAGTTCCCGCTAGGTTACCTACATAGTCCAAATGCCCGCTAATTAACCTACATAGTCCAAGTGCCCGCTAGGTAACCAAGATAGTGCAAGTGCCCGCTAGGTAACCTACATAGTCCAAGTGCCCGCTAGTTAACCTAGATAGTCCATGTGCCAGTTCGTTAACCTAGATAGTCCAAGTGCCCGCTAGGTAACCTAGACAGTCCAAGTGCCTGCTAGGTCACCTACATAGTC
Source organism: Tenrec ecaudatus (assembly GCF_050624435.1). Classification (NCBI taxonomy): domain Eukaryota; kingdom Metazoa; phylum Chordata; class Mammalia; order Afrosoricida; family Tenrecidae; genus Tenrec; species Tenrec ecaudatus. The sequence goes on along the minus strand of NW_027457573.1, from coordinate 268,272 downwards.
CAAATGCCCGTTCGTTAACCTACATAGTCCAAGGGCCCACTATTTAACCTAGATCGTCCAGGTGTCTTTGGTTAACCTACATAGTCCAAGTGCCCGCAAGGTAACCTATATAGTCCAAGTTCCAGCTATGTAACCTAGATAGTCCAAGGGCCCTCTAGTTAACCTACATAGTCCAAGTGCCTGCTAGGTAAACTAGATAGTCCAAGTGCCCGCTAAGGAACCTACTTGTCCAAGTGCACGCTAGTTAACCCAGATAGTCCAAGTGCCCGCTAGTTAACCTAGATAGTCCAAGTGCCGCTAGGTAACCTACATAGTGCAAGTGTCCCCTAGTTAACCTACATAGTCCAAGTGCCCGCTAGTTAACATAGATAGTCCAAGTGCCCACTAAGGAACGTACATAGTCCAAGTGCCCGCTAGGTAACCTAGATAGTGCAAGTGCACGGTAGTTAACCTACATAGTCCAAGTGCCCGCTAGGTAACCTGGATAGTCTAAGGGCCCGCTAGTTAACCTACATTGTCCAAGTGCCCGGTAGTTAACTTACATAGTTCAAGTGTCCGTAAGGAACATATATAGTCCAAGTGCCCGCTAGGGAACATACAGAGTCTAAGTGCCCGCTAGGGAATCTACATAGTCAAGGGGCCCGCTAGTTAACATAGATAGTCCAAGTGCAGCTAGTTAATCTACATAGTTCAAGGGCCCGCTAGTTAACCAACATAGTCCAAGTGCCTGATAGGGAACCTACATAGTCCAAGTGCCCGCAGAGCAACCTACATAGTCCAAGTGCCCAATATGGAACCTACATATTCCAAGTGCCCGTTAGGGAACCTAGATAATCCAAGTGCCCGTAGGGAACCTATATAGTCCAAGTGCCCACTACGGAACCTACATAGTCAAAGTGCCCGCTAGGGAACCTGCATTGTGCAAGTGCCCGCTAGTTAATCTAGATAGTCCAAGTGCCCGCTAGTTAACTTACATAGTCCAAGGTCAGCTAGTTAACCTAGATAGTCCAAGTGCGCAGTAGTTAACCTACATAGTCCAAGGTCAGCTAGTTAACCTAGATATTCCAAGTGCCTGCTAGTTAACCTAGATCGTCCAAGTGTCCGCTAGTTAACCTACATAGTCCAAGTTCCCGTTAGGTAGCCTAGATAGTACAAGTGCCCGCAAGGTAACCTACATAGTCCAAGTGCCCGCTAGGTAACCTAGATATTCCAAGTTCCTGTTAGCTAACCTAGATAATCCAAGGGCCCGCTAGGTAACCTACATAGTCCAAGTGCCCTTTCGTTAACCTAGATAGTCCAAGTGCCCGCTAGGTAACCTACATAGTCAAAGGGCCCGCTAGGTAACCTATATAGTCCAAGTGCCCGTTACCTAACCTAGATAGTCCAATTCCCCGCTATGCAACATACATAGTCCAAGTGCCCACTAGTTAACCTACATAGTCCTAGTGCCCGCTAGGTAACCTAGATAGTCCAAGTGCCCGCTAGGTAACTTACATAGTCCAAATGCCCGCTAGGCAACCTAGATAGTCCAAGTGCCCGTTCTTTAACCTAGATAGCCAAGTGCCCGCTAGGTAACCTAGACAGTCCAAGTGTCTGCTAGGTAACCTACATAGTCCAAATGCCCGTTCGTTAAGCTACATAGTCCAACGGCCCACTAGTTAACATAGATCGTCTAAGTGTCCTCTAGTTAACCTCCATAGTCCAAATGCACGCTAGTTAACCTACATAGTCCAAGTGCCGCAAGGTAACCTACATAGTGCAGGTGTCCCCTAGTTAACCTACATAGTCCAAGTGGCTGGTAGTTAACATAGTTAGTCCAAGTGCCCACTAGTAAACATAGATAGTCCAAGTGCCCGCTAGGGAACATACATAGTCCAAGTGCCCGCTAGGTAACCTAGATAGTGCATGTGCCCGGTAGTTAACCTACAAAGTCCAAGTGCCCGCTAGGTAACCTGGATAGTCCAAGGGCACGCTAGTTAACCTACATAGTCCAAGTGCCCGGTAGTTAACTTACATTGTCCAAGTGCCCCCTCTGGAACCTACATAGTCCAAGTGCCTGCTAGGGAACCTACATAGTTCAAGTGTCCGTAGGGAACACACAGAATCCAAGTCCCCCTAGGGAATCTACATAGTCCAAGGGCCCGCTAGATAACCTACATAGTCCAAGTACCCGCTAATTAGCCTAGATCGTCCAAGTGCACGCTAGTTAACCTATATAGTCCAAGGGCCCGCTAGTTAACTCTTATACTCCAAGTGCCCGCTATGGAACCTACATAGTCAAAGTGCCCGCTAGGGAACCTACATAGTCCAAGTGTCCGCTAGTTAATCTAGATAGTCCAAGTGCCCACGAGGTAACCTAAATAATCCAAATGCCCGCTAGGGAAACTACATAGTACAAGTGCCCATTCATTAACCTAGAAATCCAAGTGCCCGCTAGGTAATCGGGACTGTCCAAGTTCCCGCTAGGTTACCTACATAGTCCAAATGCCCGCTAATTAACCTACATAGTCCAAGTGCCCGCTAGGTAACCAAGATAGTGCAAGTGCCCGCTAGGTAACCTACATAGTCCAAGTGCCCGCTAGTTAACCTAGATAGTCCAAGTGCCAGTTCGTTAACCCAGATAGTCCAAGTGCCCGCTAGGTAACCTAGACAGTCCAAGTGCCTGCTAGGTCACCTACATAGTCCAAATGCCCGTTCGTTAACCTACATAGTCCAAGGGCCCACTATTTAACCTAGATCGTCCAAGTGTCTTTGGTTAACCTACATAGTCCAAGTGCCCGCAAGGTAACCTATATAGTCCAAGTTCCAGCTATGTAACCTAGATAGTCCAAGGGCCCTCTAGTTAACCTACATAGTCCAAGTGCCTGCTAGGTAAACTAGATAGTCCAAGTGCCCGCTAAGGAACCTACTTGTCCAAGTGCACGCTAGTTAACCCAGATAGTCCAAGTGCCCGCTAGTTAACCTAGATAGTCCAAGTGCCGCTAGGTAACCTACATAGTGCAAGTGTCCCCTAGTTAACCTAGATAGTCCAAGTGCCCGCTAGTAAACCTAGGTAGTTCAAGGGCCCGCTAGTTAATCTAGATAGTCCAAGTGCCCGCTAGTTAACCTAGATAGTCCAAGTGCCCGCTAGTTAACCTAGATCGTCTAAGTGCCCGCTAGTTAACCTAGATAATCCAAGTGCCAGCTAGCTAACCTACATAGTCCCAGGGCCCTCTAGTTAACCTAGATAGTCCAAGTGTCCTCTAGGGGACGTACATAGTCCAAGTGCCCGCTAGGTAACCTAGATAGTGCAAGTGCCCGCTAGGTAACCTACATAGTCCAAATGCCCGTTCGGTAACCTAGATAGTCCAAGTGCCCGCTAATTAACCTACATAGTCCAAGTGCCCGCTAGGTAACCTAGATAGTGCAAGTGCCCGCTAGGTAACCTACATAGTCCAAGTGCCCGCTAGTTAACCTAGATAGTCCAAGTGCCCGTTCGTTAACCAGATAGTCCAAGTGCCCGCTAGGTAACCTAGACAGTCCAAGTGCCTGCTAGGTTACTTATATAGTCCAAATGCCCGTTCGTTAACCTACATAGTCCAAGGGCCCACTATTTAACCTAGATCGTCCAAGTGTCTTTGGTTAACCTACATAGTCCAAGTGCCCGCAAGGTAACCTATATAGTCCAAGTTCCAGCTAGGTAACCTAGATAGCCCAAGGGCCCGCTAGTTAACCTACATAGGCCAAGTGCCTGCTAGGTAACCTAGACAGTCCAAGTGCCCGCTAGGTTACCTACATAGTCCAAGTGCACGTTCGTTAACCTAGATAGTCAAAGTGCCTGCTAGGTAACCCTAAATAGTCCAAGTCCCCGCTAGGGAACCTACATAGTCCAAGTGCCCGTTCGTTAACGTAGATAGGCCAAGTGCCTGCTAGGTAACCTAGACAGTCCAAGTGCCCGCTAGGTTACCTACCGAGTCCAAGTGCACGTTCGTTAACCTAGATAGTCCAAGTGGCCGCTGGTATCCTACATAGTCCAAGGGCCCGCTAGGTAACCTTGATAGTCCAAGTGCCTTCTAGTTAACCTACATAGTCCAAGTGCCCACTAGGTAACCTAAATAATCCAAATGCCCGCTAGGGAACCTACATAGTCCAAGTGCCCGCTATTTAACTTAGATAGTCCAAGGGCCCGCTAGTAAACCTAGATAGTCCAAGGGCCCGCTAGTTAATCTAGATAGTCCAAGTGCCCGCTAGTTAACCTAGATAGTCCAAGTGCCCGCTAGTTAACCTAGATCGTCTAAGTGCCCGCTAGTTAACCTAGATAATCCAAGTGCCCGCTAGTTAACCTACATAGTCCCAGGGCCCTCTAGTTAACCTAGATAGTCCAAGTGTCCGCTAGGGGACGTACATAGTCCAAGTGCCCGCTAGGTAACCTAGATAGTGCAAGTGCCCGCTAGGTAACCTACATAGTCCAAATGCCCGTTCGGTAACCTAGATAGTCCAAGTGCCCGCTAATTAACCTACATAGTCCAAGTGCCCGCTAGGTAACCTAGATAGTGCAAGTGCCCGCTAGGTAACCTACATAGTCCAAATGCCCGTTCGGTAACCTAGATAGTCCAAGTGCCCGCTAATTAACCTACATAGTCCAAGTGCCCGCTAGGTAACCTAGATAGTGCAAGTGCCCACTAGGTAACCTACATAGTCCAAGTGCCCGCTAGTTAACCTAGATAGTCCAAGTTCCCGTTCGTTAACCTAGATAGTCCAAGTGCCCGCTAGGTAACCTAGACAGTCCAAGTGCCTGCTAGGTAACTTACATAGTCCAAATGCCCATTCGTTAACCTACATAGTCCAAGGGCCCACTATTTAACCTAGATCGTCCAAGTGTCTTTGGTTAACCTACATAGTCCAAGTGCCCCCAAGGTAACCTATATAGTCCAAGTTCCAGCTATGTAACCTAGATAGTCCAAGGGCCCGCTAGTTAACCTACATAGTCCAAGTGCCCGCTAGGTAAACTAGATAGTCCAAGTGCCCGCTAAGGAACCTACATAGTCCAAGTGCACGCTAGTTAACCCAGATAGTCCAAGTGCCCGCTAGTTAACCTAGATAGTCCAAGTGCCACTAGGTAACCTACATAGTGCAAGTGTCCCCTAGTTAACCTACATAGTCCAAGTGCCCGCTAGTTAACATAGATATTCCAAGTGCCCACTAGGGAACGTACATAGTCCAAGTGCCCGCTAGGTAACCTAGATAGTGCAAGTGCCCGGTAGTTAACCTACATAGTCCAAGTGCCCGCTTGGTAACCTGGATAGTCTAAGGGCCCGCTAGTTAACCGACATAGTCCAAGTGCCCGGTAGTTAACTTACATAGTTCAAGTGTCCGTAAGGAACATATATAGTCCAAGTGCCCGCTAGGGAACATACAGAGTCTAAGTGCCCGCTAGGGAACCTACGTAGTCGATGTGCCCGCTAGGGAATCTACATAGTCAAAGGGCCCGCTAGTTAACATAGATAGTCCAAATACCGCTAGTTAATCTACATAGTTCAAGGGTCTGCTAGTTAACCTACATAGTCCAAGTGCCCGTTTGTTAACATAGATAGGCCAAGTGCCTGCTAGGTAACCTATACAGTCCAAGTGCCCGCTAGGTTACCTACATAGTCCAAGTGCAAGTTCGTTAACCTACATAGTCAAAGTGCCTGCTAGGTAACCCTATATAGTCCAAGTGCCCACTAGGGAACCTACATAGTCCAAGCGCCCGCTAGGCAACCTAGATAGTCCAATTGCCCGTTAGCTAACATAGATAATCGAAGTGTCCGCTAGTTAACCTACATAGTCCAAGTGCCCGTTCGTTAACGTAGATAGGCCAAGTGCCTGCTAGGTAACCTAGACAGTCCAAGTGCCCGCTAGGTTACCTACATAGTCCAAGTGCACGTTCGTTAACCTAGATAGTCAAAGTGCCTGCTAGGTAACCCTAAATAGTCCAAGTGCCCGCTAGGTAACCTAGATAGTCCAATTGCCCGTTAGCTAACCTAGATAGTCGAAGTGTCCGCTAGTTAACCTACATAGTCCAAGTGCCCTTTCGTTAACGTAGATAGGCCACGTGTCTGCTAGGTAACCTAGACAGTCCAAGTGCCCGCTAGGTTACCTACATAGTCCAAGTGCACGTTCGTTAACCTAGATAGTCCAAGTGCCCGCTGGTAACCTACACAGTCCAAGGGCCCGCTTGGTAACCTTGATAGTCCAAGTGCCTTCTAGTTAACCTACATAGTCCAAGTGCCCGCTAGGTAACCTACATAGTCCAAGTGCCCACTAGGTAACCTAAATAATCCAAATGCCCGCTAGGGAAACTACATAGTCCAAGTGCCCGCTAGTTAACCTAGATAGTCCAAGTGCACGCTAGTAAACCTAGGTAGTCCAAGGGCCCGCTAGTTAATCTAGATAGTCCAAGTGCCCGCTAGTTAACCTAGATAGTCCAAGTGCCCGCTAGTTAACCTAGATCGTCTAAGTGCCCGCTAGTTAACCTAGATAATCCAAGTGCCCGCTAGTTAACCTACATAGTCCCAGGGCCATCTAGTTAACCTAGATAGTCCAAGTGTCCGCTAGGGGACGTACATAGTCCAAGTGCCCTCTAGGTAACCTAGATAGTGCAAGTGCCCGCTAGGTAACCTACATAGTCCAAATGCCCGTTCGGTAACCTAGATAGTCCAAGTGCCCGCTAATTAACCTACATAGTCCAAGTGCCCGCTAGGTAAACTAGATAGTCCAAGTGCCCGCTAAGGAACCTACATAGTCCAAGTGCACTCTAGTTAACCCAGATAGTCCAAGTGCCCGCTAGTTAACCTAGATAGTCCAAGTGCCACTAGGTAACCTACATAGTGCAAGTGTCCCCTAGTTAACCTACATAGTCCAAGTGCCCGCTAGTTAACATAGATATTCCAAGTGCCCACTAGGGAACGTACATAGTCCAAGTGCCCGCTAGGTAACCTAGATAGTGCAAGTGCCCGGTAGTTAACCTACATAGTCCAAGTGCCCGCTAGGTAACCTGGATAGTCTAAAGGCCCGCTAGTTAACCTACATAGTCGAAGTGCCCGTTAGTTAACTTACATAGTTCAAGTGTCCATAAGGAACATATATAATCCAAGTGCCCGCTAGGGAACATACAGAGTCTAAGTGCCCGCTAGGGAATCTACGTAGTCGAAGTGCCCGCTAGGGAATCTACATAGTCAAAGGGCCCGCTAGTTAACATAGATAGTCCAAGTACCGCTAGTTAATCTACATAGTTCAAGGGCCCGCTAGTTAACCTACATAGTCCAAGTGCCTGATAGGGTACCTACAGAGTTCAAGTGGCCGCAGAGGAGCCTACATAGTCCAAGTGCCCGTTAGGGAACCTACATAGTCCAATTGCCCGTTAGCTAACCTAGATAGTCGAAGTGTCCACTAGTTAACCTACATAGTCCAAGTGCCCGTTTGTTAACATAGATAGGCCAAGTGCCTGCTAGGTAACCTAGACAGTCCAAGTGCCTGCTAGGTTACTTACATAGTCCAAGTGCACGTTCGTTAACCTAGATAGTCAAAGTGCCTGCTAGGTAACCCTAAATAGTCCAAGTGCCCGCTAGGCAACCTACATAGTTCACGCGCCCGCTATGTAACCGAGATAGTCCAATTGCCCGTTAGCTAACATAGATAATCGAAGTGTCCGCTAGTTAACCTACATAGTCCAAGTGCCCTTTCGTTAACATAGATAGGCCACGGGTCTGCTAGGTAACCTAGACAGTCCAAGTGCCCTCTAGGTTACCTACATAGTCCAAGTGCATGTTCGTTAACCTAGATAGTCCAAGTGCCCGCTGGTACCCTACATAGTCCAAGGGCCCGCTTGGTAACCTTGATAGTCCAAATGCCTTCTAGTTAACCTACATAGTCCAAGTGCCCGCTAGGTAACCTACATAGTCCAAGTGCCCACTAGGTAACCTAAATAATCCAAATGCCTGCTAGGGAAACTACATAGTCCATGTGCACGCTAGTTAACCTAGATAGTCCAAGTGCCCGCTAGTAAACCTAGATAGTCCAAGGGCCCGCTAGTTAATCTAGATAGTCCAAGTGCCCGCTAGTTAACCTAGATAGTCCAAGTGCCCGCTAGTTAACCTACATAGTCCAAGGGCCCTCTAGTTAACCTAGATAATCCAAGTGCCCGCTACGGGACGTACATAGTCCAATTGCCCGCTAGGTAACCTAGATTGTCCAAGTATCCGCTAGTTAACCTACATAGTCCAAGTGCCCCCTAGGTAACCTAGATAGTCCAAGGTCCTGCTAGTTAACCTACATAGTCCAAGTGCCCGATAGGGACCCTACATATTCCAAGTGCCCGTTAGGAAACCTAGATAGTCCAAGTGCCCGCAGGGAACCTATATAGTCCAAGTGCCCGCTAGGGAACCTACATAGTCAAAGTGCCCGCTAGGGAACCTGCATTGTGCAAGTGCCCGCTAGTTAACCTAGATAGTCCTAGTGCCCGCTAGTTAACCTAGATAGTCCTAGTGCCCACTAGTTAACCTAGATAGTCCAAGTGCCCGCTAGTTAACCTACATAGTCCAAGGGCCCACTATTTAACATAGATCGTCCAAGTGTCTTTGGTTAACCTACATAGTCCAAGTGCCCGCAAGGTAACCTATATAGTCCAAGTTACAGCTATGTAACCTAGATAGTCCAAGGGCCCGCTAGTTAACCTACATAGTCCAAGTGCCCGCTAGGTAAACTAGATAGTCCAAGTGCCCGCTAAGAAACCTACATAGTCCAAGTGCACACTGGTTAAACCAGATAGTCCAAGTGCCCGCTAGTTAACCTTGATCATCCAAGTGCCCGCTAGTTAACCTACATAGTCCAAGTGCCTAATTGGGAACCTACATAGTCCAAGTTACCGCAGAGGAACCTACATAGTCCAAGTGCCCGTTAGGGAACCTAGATAGTCCAAGTGCCCGTAGGGAACCTATATAGTCCAAGTGCCCCCTAGGGAACCTACATAGTCAAAGTGCCCGCTAGGGAACCTGCACTGTGCAAGTGCCCGCGAGTTAACCTAGATAGTCCAAGGTCAGCTAGTTAACCTAGATAGTCCAAGTGCCCGCTAGTTAACCTACATAGTCCAAGGGCCCGCTAGTTAACCTAGATATTCCAAGTACCCGCTCTTTAAACTAGATCGTCCAAGTGTACGCTAGTTAACCTACATAGTCCAAGTTCCCGTTAGGTAACCTAGATAGTACAAGTGCCCGCAAGGTAACCTACATAGTCCAAGTGCCCGCTAGGTAACCTAGGTATTCCAAGTTCCTGTTAGCTAACCTAGATAGTCCAAGTGCCCGCTAGGTAACCTACATAGTCCAAGCCCGCTAGGTAACCTATATAGTCCAAGTGCCCGCTAAGAAACCAAGATAGTCCAAGTGCCCTTTGGTAACCTAGATAGTCCAAGTGCCTGCTAGGTAACCTACATAGTCCAAGTTCCCGCTAGGTAACCTAGATAGTTCAAGTGCCCGTTACCTAACCTAGATAATCCAATTGCCCACTATGCAACATACATAGTCCAAGTGCCCATTCGTTAACCTAGAATTCCAAGTGCCCGCTAGGTAACCTACATAGTCCAAATGCCCATTCGGTAACCTAGATATTCCAAGTGCCCGCTAATTAACCTACATAGTCCAAGTGCCCGCAAGGTAACCTACATAGTCTAAGTGCCCGCTAGTTAACCTAGATAGTCCAAGTGCCCGTTCGTTAACCTAGATAGTCCAAGTGCCTTCTAGGTAACCTAGATAGTCCAAGTGCGTGCTAGGTAATTTACATAGTCCAAATGCCCGTTCGTTAACCTACATAGTCCAAGGGCCCACTATTTAACATAGATCGTCCAAGTGTCTTTGGTTAACCTACATAGTCCAAGTGCCCGCAAGGTAACCTATATAGTCCAAGTTACAGCTATGTAACCTAGATAGTCCAAGGGCCTTCTAGTTAACCTACATAGTCCAAGTGCCCGCTAGGTAAACTAGATAGTCCAAGTGCCCGCTAAGAAACCTACATAGTCCAAGTGCACACTGGTTAAACCAGATAGTCCAAGTGCCCGCTAGTTAACCTAGATAGTCCAAGTGCCGCTAGGTAACCTACATAGTGCAAGTGTCCCCTAGTTAACCTACATAGTCCAAGTGCCCGCTAGTTAAAATAGATAGTCCAAGAGCCCGCTAGGGAACGTACATAGTCCAAGTGCCCGCTGGGTAACCTAGATAGTGCAAGTGCCCGGTAGTTAACCTACATAGTCCACGTGCCCGGTAGTTAACTTACATAGTTCAAGTGTCCGTAAGGAACATATATAGTCCAAGTGCCCGCTGGGGAACATACAGAGTCTAAGTGCCCGCTAGGGAACCTACGTAGCACAAGTGCCCGCTAGGGAATCTACATAGTCCAAGGGCCCTCTAGTTAACGTAGATAGTCCAAGTGCCGCTAGTTAATCTACATAGTTTAAGGGCCCGCTAGTTAAGCTACATAGTCCAACTACCCGCTAGTTAACCTAGATCGTCCACGTGTCCGCTAGTTAACCTACATAGTACAAGTGCCCGCTAGGGAACCTACATAGTCCAAGTGCCTGCTAGGGAACCTACATAGTCCAAGTGCCCGCTCTGGAACATACATAGTCCAAGTGCCCGCTAGGGAATCTACATAGTCCAAGGGCCTGCTACTTAACGTAGATAGTCCAAGTGCCGCTAGTTAATCAACATAGTCCAAGGGCCTGCTAGTTAACCTACATAGTCCAAGGGCCCGCTAGTTAACCTACATCGTCCAAGGGCCCGCTAGTTAATCTACAAGGTCCAAGTGCCCGCTAGGTAACTAATATACTCCAAATGCCCGCTAGGGACCCTAATAGTGCAAATGCCCGCTAGTTAACCTAGATAGTCCAAGTGCTCGCTAATTAACATAGATAGTCCAAGTGCCCGCTAGTTAACCTAGATAGACCAAGTGCCCGCTAGGGAACCTATCTAGTCCAAGTGCCCGATAGGGAACCTACATAGTCCAAGTGCCCACTAGTTAACATAGATAGTCCAAGTACCCGCTAGAAAACGTACATAGTCCAAGTGCCCGCTAGGTAACGTACATAGTCCAAGTGCCCACTAGGTAACCTAGACTGTCCAATTGCACCCTAGTTAACCTAGACAGTCCAAGTACCCGATAGGGAACCTACATAGTCCAAGTGCCCGATAGGGAACCTACATAATCTAAGTGCTCGCTAGGCAACCTACATAGTCCAAGAGCCCGCTATGTAACCTAGATTGTCCAATTGCCCGTTAGCTAACCTAGATAGTCGAAGTGTCCGCTATTTAACCTACATATTCCAAGTGCCCGTTCGTTAACGTAGATAGGCCAAGTACCTGCTAGGTAACCCAGACAGTCCAAGTGCCCGCTAGGTTACCTACATAGTCCAAGTGCATGTTCGTTAACCTAGATAGTCAAAGTGCCTGCTAGGTAACCTAAATAGTCCAAGTGCCCGCTAGGCAACCTACATAGTCCAATTGCCCGCTAGGGAACCTACATAGTCCAAGTGCCCGTTAGCTAACCTAGATAATCGAAGGGTCCGCTAGTTAACCTACATAGTCCAAGTGCCCGTTCGTTAACGTAGATAGGCCAAGTGCCTGCTAGGTAACCTAGAAAGTCCAAGTGCCCGCTAGGTAACCTAGATAGTCCAAGTGCCCGCTAAGGTAAGTACATAGTTCAATTGCCCGCTAGGAAACCTAGATTGTCCAAGTATCCGCTAGTTAAGCTACATACTCCAAGTGCCCCCTAGATAACCTAGATAGTCCAAGGTCCTGCTAGTTAACCTACATAGTCCAATGCCCGATAGGGAAACTACACAGTCCAAGTGCACGCTGAGGAACCTATATAGTCCAAGTGCCTGATAGGGAACCTACATATTCCAAGTGCCCGTTAGGGAACCTAGATAGTCCAAGTGCCCGTAGGGAACCTATATAGTCCAAGTGCCCGCTAGGGAACCTACATAGTCAAAGTGCCCGCTAGGGAACCTCCACTGTACAAGTGCCCACTAATTAACCTAGATAGTCCTAGTGCCCGCTAGTTAACCTAGATAGTCCAAGAACCCGTTAGTTAACCTTGATCATCCAAGTGCCCGCTAGTTAAACAACATAGTCCAAGTGCCTGATAGGGAACCTACATAGTCCAAGTGCCCGCAGAGGAACCTACTTAGTCCAAGTGACCGTTAGGGAACCTAGATAGTCCAAGTGCCGCTAGGTAACCTACATAGTGCAAGTGTCCCCTAGTTAACCTACATAGTCCAAGTGCCCGCTAGTTAACATAGATAGTCCAAGAGCCCGCTAGGGAACGTACATAGTCCAAGTGCCCGCTAGGTAACCTAGATAGTGCAAGTGCCCGGTAGTTAACCTACATAGTCCAAGTGCCCGCTAGGTAACCTAGATAGTCTAAGGGCCCGCTAGTTAACCTACATAGTCCACGTGCCCGGTAGTTAACTTACATAGTTCAAGTGTCCGTAAGGAACATATATAGTCCAAGTGCCCGCTGGGGAACATACAGAGTCTTAGTGCCCGCTAGGGAACCTACGTAGCACAAGTGCCCACTAGGGAATCTACATAGTCCAAGGGCCCTCTAGTTAACGTAGATAGTCCAAGTGCCGCTAGTTAATCTACATAGTTTAAGGGCCCGCTAGTTAAGCTACATAGTCCAACTACCCGCTAGTTAACCTAGATCGTCCACGTGTCCACTAGTTAATCTACATAGTCCAAGTGCCCGCTAGGGAACCTACATAGTCCAAGTGCCTGCTAGGGAACCTACATAGTCCAAGTGCCCACTCTGGAACATACATAGTCCAAGTGCCCGCTAGGGAATCTACATAGTCCAAGGGCCTGCTACTTAACGTAGATAGTCCAAGTGCCGCTAGTTAATCAACATAGTCCAAGGGCCTGCTAGTTAACCTACATAGTCCAAGGGCCCGCTAGTTAACCTACATCGTCCAAGGGCCCGCTAGTTAATCTACAAGGTCCAAGTGCCCGCTAGGTAACTAATATACTCCAAATGCCCGCTAGGGACCCTAATAGTGCAAATGCCCGCTAGTTAACCTAGATAGTCCAAGTGCTCGCTAGTTAACATAGATAGTCCAAGTGCCCGCTAGTTAACCTAGATAGACCAAGTGCCCGCTAGGGAACCTATCTAGTCCAAGTGCCCGATAGGGAACCTACATAGTCCAAGTGCCAACTAGTTAACATAGATAGTCCAAGTACCCGCTAGAAAACGTACATAGTCCAAGTGCCCGCTAGGTAACGTACATAGTCCAAGTGCCCACTAGGTAACCTAGACTGTCCAATTGCCCCCTAGTTAACCTAGACAGTCCAAGTACCTGATAGGGAACCTACATAGTCCAAGTGCTCGCTAGGGAACCTACATAGTCCAAGTGCTCGCTAGGCAACCTACATAGTCCAAGAGCCCGCTATGTAACCTAGATTGTCCAATTGCCCGTTAGCTAACCTAGATAGTCGAAGTGTCCGCTAGTTAACCTACATATTCCAAGTGCCCGTTCGTTAACGTAGATAGGCCAAGTGCCTGCTAGGTAACCCAGACAGTCCAAGTGCCCGCTAGGTTACCTACATAGTCCAAGTGCATGTTCGTTAACCTAGATAGTCAAAGTGCCTGCTAGGTAACCTAAATAGTCCAAGTGCCCGCTAGGGAACCTACATAGTCCAAGTGCCCGCTAGGTAACCTAGATAGTCAAATTGCCCGTTAGCTAACCTAGACAATCGAGGGTCCGCTAGTTAACCTACATAGTCCAAGTGCCCGTTCGTTAACGTAGATAGGCCAAGTGCCTGCTAGGTAACCTAGACAGTCCAAGTGCCCGCTAGGTAACCTAGATAGTCCAAGTGCCCGCTAGGGTAAGTACATAGTTCAATTGCCCGCTAGGAAACCTAGATTGTCCAAGTATCCGCTAGTTAACCTACATACTCCAAGTGCCCCCTAGGTAACCTAGATAGTCCAAGGTCCTGCTAGTTAACCTACATAGTCCAATGCCCGATAGGGAAACTACAAAGTCCAAGTGCACGCTGAGGAACCTACATAGTCCAAGTGCCCGATAGGGAACCTACATATTCCAAGTGCCCGTTAGGGAACCTAGATAGTCCAAGTGCCCGTAGGGAACCTATATAGTCCAAGTGCCAGCTAGGGAACCTACATAGTCAAAGTGCCCGCTAGGGAACCTCCACTGTACAAGTGCCCACTAATTAACCTAGATAGTCCAAGTGCCCGCTAGTTAACCTAGATAGTCCAAGTACCCGCTAGTTAACCTTGATCATCCAAGTGCCCGCTAGTTAAACTACATAGTCCAAGTGCCTGATAGGGAACCTACATAGTCCAAGTGCCCGCAGAGGAACCTACTTAGTCCAAGTGCCCGTTAGGGAACCTAGATAGTCCAAGTGCCCGTAGGGAACCTATATAGTCCAAGTGCCCTCTAGGGACCCTACATAGTCAAAGTGCCCGCTAGGGAACCTGCATTGTGCAAGTGCCCGCTAAGAAACCAAGATAGTCCCAGTGCCCGCTAGTTAACCTAGATAGTCCAAGTGCCCGCTACGGGACGTACATAGTCCAATTGCCCGCTAGGTAACCTAGATTGTCCAAGTGTCCGCTAGTTAACCTACATAGTCCAAGTGCCCCCTAGGTAACCTAGATAGTCCAAGGTCCTGCTAGTTAACCTACATAGTCCAAGTGCCCGATAGGGAACCTACATATTCCAAGTGCCCGTTAGGGAACCTAGATAGTCCAAGTGCCCGCAGGGAACCTATATAGTCCAAGTGCCCGCTAGGGAACCTACATAGTCAAAGTGCCCGCTAGGGAACCTGCATTGTGCAAGTGCCCGCTAGTTAACCTAGATAGTCCTAGTGCCCGCTAGTTAACCTAGATAGTCCAAGTGCCCGCTAGTTAACCTTGATCACCCAAGTGCCCGCTAGTTAACCTACATAGTCCAAGTGCCTAATAGGGAACCTACATAGTCCAAGTGCCCGCAGAGAAACCTACATAGTCCAAGTGCCCGTTAGGGAACCTAGATAGTCCAAGTGCCCGTAGGGAGCCTATATAGTCCAAGTGCCCGCTAGGGAACCTACATAGTCAAAGTGCCCGCTAGGGAACCTGCACTGTGCAAGTGCCCGCTAGTTAACCTAGATAGTCCAAGGTCAGCTAGTTAACCTAGATAGTCCAAGTGCCCGCTAGTTAACCTACATAGTCCAAAAACCTGCTAGTTAACCTAGATAGTCCAAGTGCCCGCTAGTTAACCTACATAATCCAAGGGCCCGCTAGTTAACCTAGATATTCCAAGTACCCGCTAGTTAAACTAGATCGTCCAAGTGTACGCTAGTTAACCTACATAGTCCAAGTTCCCGTTAGGTAACCTAGATAGTACAAGGGCCCGCAAGGTAACCTACATAGTCCAAGTGCCCGCTAGGTAACCTAGATATTCCAAGTTCCTGTTAGCTAACCTGGTTAGTCCAAGTGCCCGCTAGATAACCTACATAGTCCAAGCCCACTAGGTAACCTATATAGTCCAAGTGCCCGCTAAGAAACCAAGATAGTCCAAGTGCCCTTTGGTAACCTAGATAGTCCAAGTGCCTGCTAGGTAACCTACATAGTCCAAGTGCCCGCTAGGGAACCTACATAGTCAAAGTGCCCGCTAGGGAACCTGCATTGTGCATGTGCCCGCTAGTTAACCTAGATAGTCCTAGTGCCTGCTAGTTAACCTAGATAGTCCAAGTGCCCGCTAGTTAACCTTGATCATCCAAGTGCCCGCTAGTTAACCTACATAGTCCAAGTGCCTAATAGGGAACCTACATAGTCCAAGTGCCCGCAGAGGAACCTACATAGTCCAAGTGCCCGTTAGGGAACCTAGATAGTCCAAGTGCCCGTAGGGAACCTATATAGTCCAAGTGCCCGCTAGGGAACCTACATAGTCAAAGTGCCCGCTAGGGAACCTGCACTGTGCAAGTGCCCGCTAGTTAACCTAGATAGTCCTAGTGCCCGCTAGTTAACCTAGATAGTCGAAGTGCCCGATAGTTAACCTACATAGTCCAAGGTCAGCTAGTTAACCTAGATAGTCCAAGTGCCCACTAGTTAACCTACATAGTCCAAGGTCAGCTAGTTAACCTAGATAGTCCAAGTGCCCGCTATTTATCCTACATAGTCCAAGGGCCCGCTAGTTAACCTAGATATTCCAAGTACCCGCTAGTTAAACTAGATCGTCCAAGTGTACGCTAGTTAACCTACATAGTCCAAGTTCCCGTTAGGTTACCTAGATAGTACAAGTGCCCGCAAGGTAACCTACATAGTCCAAGCGCTCGCTAGGTAACCTAGGTATTCCAAGTTCCTGTTAGCTAACCTAGATAGTCCAAGTGCCCGCTAGGTAACCTACATAGTCCAAGCCCACTAGGTAACCTATATAGTCAAAGTGCCCGCTAAGAAACCAAGATAGTCCAAGTGCCCTTTGGTAACCTAGATAGTCCAAGTGCCTGCTAGGTAACCTACATAGTCCAAGTTCCCGCTAGGTAACCTAGATAGTTCAAGTGCCCGTTACCTAACCTAGATAATCCAATTGCCCACTATGCAACATACATAGTCCAAGTGCCCATTCGTTAACCTAGAAGTCCAAGTGCCCGCTAGGTAACCTACATAGTCCAAATGCCCATTCGGTAACCTAAATATTCCAAGTGCCCGCTAATTAACCTACATAGTCCAAGTGCCCGCAAGGTAACCTACATAGTCCAAGTGCCCGCTAGTTAACCTAGATAGTCCAAGTGCCCGTTCGTTAACCTAGATAGTCCAAGTGCCTGCTAGGTAACCTAGATAGTGCAAGTGCGTGCTAGGTAACTTACATAGTCCAAGTGCCCGCAAGGTAACCTATATAGTCCAAGTTACAGCTAAGTAACCTAGATAGTCCAAGGGCCCGCTAGTTAACCTACATAGTCCAAGTGCCCGCAAGGTAACCTTTATAGTCCAAGTTACAGCTAAGTAACCTAGATAGTCCAAGGGCCCGCTAGTTAACCTACATAGTCCAAGTGCCCGCTAGGTAAACTAGATAGTCCAAGTGCCCGCTAAGAAACCTACATAGTCCAAGTGCACACTGGTTAAACCAGATAGTCCAAGGGTCCGCTAGTTAACCTAGATAGTCCAAGTGCCGCTAGGTAACCTACATAGTGCAAGTGTCCCCTAGTTAACCTACATAGTCCAAGTGCCCGCTAGTTTACATAGATAGTCCAAGAGCCCGCTAGGGAACGTACATAGTCCAAGTGCCCGCTAGGTAACCTAGATAGTGCAAGTGCCCGGTAGTTAACCTACATAGTCCAAGTGCCCTCTAGGTAACCTAGATAGTCTAAGGGCCCGCTAGTTAACCTACATAGTCCACGTGCCCAGTAGTTAACTTACATAGTTCAAGTGTCCGTAAGGAACATATATAGTCCAAGTGCCCGCTGGGGAACATACAGAGTCTAAGTGCCCGCTAGGGAACCTACGTAGCCCAAGTGCCCGCTAGGGAATCTACATAGTCCAAGGGCCCTCTAGTTAACATAGATAGTCCAAGTGCTGCTAGTTAATCTACATAGTTTAAGGGCCCGCTAGTTAAGCTACATAGTCCAACTACCCGCTAGTTAACCTAGATCGTCCACGTGTCCGCTAGTTAACCTACATAGTACAAGTGCCCGCTAGGGAACCTACATAGTCCAAGTGCCTGCTAGGGAACCTACATAGTCCAAGTGCCCGCTCTGGAACATACATAGTCCAAGTGCCCGCTAGGGAATCTACATAGTCCAAGGGCCTGCTACTTAACGTAGATAGTCCAAGTGCCGCTAGTTAATCAACATAGTCCAAGGGCCTGCTAGTTAATCTACAAGGTCCAAGTGCCCGCTAGGTAACTAATATACTCCAAATGCCCGCTAGGGACCATAATAGTCCAAATGCCCGCTAGTTAACCTAGATAGTCCAAGTGCTCGCTAGTTAACCTAGATAGTCCAAGTGCCCACTACGGGACGTACATAGTCCAATTGCCCGCTAGGAAACCTAGATTGTCCAAGTGTCCGCTAGTTAACCTACATAGTCCAAGTGCCCCCTAGGTAACCTAGATAATCCAAGGTCCTGCTAGTTAACCTACATAGTCCAAGTGCCCGATAGGGAACCTACATATTCCAAGTGCCCGTTAGGGAACCTAGATAGTCAAAGTGCCCGCAGGGAACCTATATAGTCCAAGTGCCCGCTAGGGAACCTACATAGTCAAAGTGCCCGCTAGGGAACCTGCATTGTGCAAGTGCCCGCTAGTTAACCTAGATAGTCCTAGTGCCCGCTAGTTAACCTTGATCATCCAAGTGCCCGCTAGTTAACCTACATAGTCCAAGTGCCTAATAGGGAACCTACATAGTCCAAGTGCCCGCAGAGGAACCTACATAGTCCAAGTGCCCGTTAGGGAACCTCGATAGTCCAAGTGCCCGTAGGGAACCTATATAGTCCAAGTGCCCGCTAGGGAACCTACATAGTCAAAGTGCCCGCTAAGGAACCTGCACTGTGCAAGTGCCCGCTAGTTAACCTTGATCATCCAAGTTCCCGCTAGTTAACCTACATAGTCCAAGTGCCTAATAGGGAACCTACATAGTCCAAGTGCCCGCAGAGAAACCTACATAGTCCAAGTGCCCGTTAGAGAACCTAGATAGTCCAAGTGCCCGTAGGGAGCCTATATAGTCCAAGTGCCCGCTAGGGAACCTACATAGTCAAAGTGCCCGCTAGGGAACCTGCACTGTGCAAGTGCCCGCTAGTTAACCTAGATAGTCCAAGGTCAGCTAGTTAACCTAGATAGTCCAAGTGCCCGCTAGTTAACCTACATAGTCCAAAAACCTGCTAGTTAACCTAGATAGTCCAAGTGCCCGCTAGTTAACCTACATAATCCAAGGGCCCGCTAGTTAACCTAGATATTCCAAGTACCCGCTAGTTAAACTAGATCGTCCAAGTGTACGCTAGTTAACCTACATAGTCCAAGTTCCCGTTAGGTAACCTAGATAGTACAAGGGCCCGCAAGGTAACCTACATAGTCCAAGTGCCCGCTAGGTAACCTAGATATTCCAAGTTCCTGTTAGCTAACCTGGTTAGTCCAAGTGCCCGCTAGATAACCTACATAGTCCAAGCCCACTAGGTAACCTATATAGTCCAAGTGCCCGCTAAGAAACCAAGATAGTCCAAGTGCCCTTTGGTAACCTAGATAGTCCAAGTGCCTGCTAGGTAACCTACATAGTCCAAGTGCCCGCTAGGGAACCTACATAGTCAAAGTGCCCGCTAGGGAACCTGCATTGTGCATGTGCCCGCTAGTTAACCTAGATAGTCCTAGTGCCTGCTAGTTAACCTAGATAGTCCAAGTGCCCGCTAGTTAACCTTGATCATCCAAGTGCCCGCTAGTTAACCTACATAGTCCAAGTGCCTAATAGGGAACCTACATAGTCCAAGTGCCCGCAGAGGAACCTACATAGTCCAAGTGCCCGTTAGGGAACCTAGATAGTCCAAGTGCCCGTAGGGAACCTATATAGTCCAAGTGCCCGCTAGGGAACCTACATAGTCAAAGTGCCCGCTAGGGAACCTGCACTGTGCAAGTGCCCGCTAGTTAACCTAGATAGTCCTAGTGCCCGCTAGTTAACCTAGATAGTCGAAGTGCCCGATAGTTAACCTACATAGTCCAAGGTCAGCTAGTTAACCTAGATAGTCCAAGTGCCCACTAGTTAACCTACATAGTCCAAGGTCAGCTAGTTAACCTAGATAGTCCAAGTGCCCGCTATTTATCCTACATAGTCCAAGGGCCCGCTAGTTAACCTAGATATTCCAAGTACCCGCTAGTTAAACTAGATCGTCCAAGTGTACGCTAGTTAACCTACATAGTCCAAGTTCCCGTTAGGTTACCTAGATAGTACAAGTGCCCGCAAGGTAACCTACATAGTCCAAGCGCTCGCTAGGTAACCTAGGTATTCCAAGTTCCTGTTAGCTAACCTAGATAGTCCAAGTGCCCGCTAGGTAACCTACATAGTCCAAGCCCACTAGGTAACCTATATAGTCAAAGTGCCCGCTAAGAAACCAAGATAGTCCAAGTGCCCTTTGGTAACCTAGATAGTCCAAGTGCCTGCTAGGTAACCTACATAGTCCAAGTTCCCGCTAGGTAACCTAGATAGTTCAAGTGCCCGTTACCTAACCTAGATAATCCAATTGCCCACTATGCAACATACATAGTCCAAGTGCCCCATTCGTTAACCTAGAAGTCCAAGTGCCCGCTAGGTAACCTACATAGTCCAAATGCCCATTCGGTAACCTAAATATTCCAAGTGCCCGCTAATTAACCTACATAGTCCAAGTGCCCGCAAGGTAACCTACATAGTCCAAGTGCCCGCTAGTTAACCTAGATAGTCCTAGTGCCCGCTAGTTAACCTAGATAGTCCAAGTGCCCGCTAGTTAACCTTGATCACCCAAGTGCCCGCTAGTTAACCTACATAGTCCAAGTGCCTAATAGGGAACCTACATAGTCCAAGTGCCCGCAGAGAAACCTACATAGTCCAAGTGCCCGTTAGGGAACCTAGATAGTCCAAGTGCCCGTAGGGAGCCTATATAGTCCAAGTGCCCGCTAGGGAACCTACATAGTCAAAGTGCCCGCTAGGGAACCTGCACTGTGCAAGTGCCCGCTAGTTAACCTAGATAGTCCAAGGTCAGCTAGTTAACCTAGATAGTCCAAGTGCCCGCTAGTTAACCTACATAGTTCAAAAACCTGCTAGTTAACCTAGATAGTCCAAGTGCCCGCTAGTTAACCTACATAATCCAAGGGCCCGCTAGTTAACCTAGATATTCCAAGTACCCGCTAGTTAAACTAGATCGTCCAAGTGTACGCTAGTTAACCTACATAGTCCAAGTTCCCGTTAGGTAACCTAGATAGTACAAGGGCCCGCAAGGTAACCTACATAGTCCAAGTGCCCGCTAGGTAACCTAGATATTCCAAGTTCCTGTTAGCTAACCTGGTTAGTCCAAGTGCCCGCTAGATAACCTACATAGTCCAAGCCCACTAGGTAACCTATATAGTCCAAGTGCCCGCTAAGAAACCAAGATAGTCCAAGTGCCCTTTGGTAACCTAGATAGTCCAAGTGCCTGCTAGGTAACCTACATAGTCCAAGTGCCCGCTAGGGAACCTACATAGTCAACGTGCCCGCTAGGGAACCTGCATTGTGCATGTGCCCGCTAGTTAACCTAGATAGTCCTAGTGCCTGCTAGTTAACCTAGATAGTCCAAGTGCCCGCTAGTTAACCTTGATCATCCAAGTGCCCGCTAGTTAACCTACATAGTCCAAGTGCCTAATAGGGAACCTACATAGTCCAAGTGCCCGCAGAGGAACCTACATAGTCCAAGTGCCCGTTAGGGAACCTAGATAGTCCAAGTGCCCGTAGGGAACCTATATAGTCCAAGTGCCCGCTAGGGAACCTACATAGTCAAAGTGCCCGCTAGGGAACCTGCACTGTGCAAGTGCCCGCTAGTTAACCTAGATAGTCCTAGTGCCCGCTAGTTAACCTAGATAGTCGAAGTGCCCGATAGTTAACCTACATAGTCCAAGGTCAGCTAGTTAACCTAGATAGTGCAAGTGCCCAGTAGTTAACCTACATAGTCCAAGGTCAGCTAGTTAACCTAGATAGTCCAAGTGCCCGCTATTTATCCTACATAGTCCAAGGGCCCGCTAGTTAACCTAGATATTCCAAGTACCCGCTAGTTAAACTAGATCGTCCAAGTGTACGCTAGTTAACCTACATAGTCCAAGTTCCCGTTAGGTAACCTAGATAGTACAAGGGCCCGCAAGGTAACCTACATAGTCCAAGTGCCCGCTAGGTAACCTAGATATTCCAAGTTCCTGTTAGCTAACCTGGTTAGTCCAAGTGCCCGCTAGATAACCTACATAGTCCAAGCCCACTAGGTAACCTATATAGTCCAAGTGCCCGCTAAGAAACCAAGATAGTCCAAGTGCCCTTTGGTAACCTAGATAGTCCAAGTGCCTGCTAGGTAACCTACATAGTCCAAGTGCCCGCTAGGGAACCTACATAGTCAAAGTGCCCGCTAGGGAACCTGCATTGTGCATGTGCCCGCTAGTTAACCTAGATAGTCCTAGTGCCTGCTAGTTAACCTAGATAGTCCAAGTGCCCGCTAGTTAACCTTGATCATCCAAGTGCCCGCTAGTTAACCTACATAGTCCAAGTGCCTAATAGGGAACCTACATAGTCCAAGTGCCCGCAGAGGAACCTACATAGTCCAAGTGCCCGTTAGGGAACCTAGATAGTCCAAGTGCCCGTAGGGAACCTATATAGTCCAAGTGCCCGCTAGGGAACCTACATAGTCAAAGTGCCCGCTAGGGAACCTGCACTGTGCAAGTGCCCGCTAGTTAACCTAGATAGTCCTAGTGCCCGCTAGTTAACCTAGATAGTCGAAGTGCCCGATAGTTAACCTACATAGTCCAAGGTCAGCTAGTTAACCTAGATAGTCCAAGTGCCCACTAGTTAACCTACATAGTCCAAGGTCAGCTAGTTAACCTAGATAGTCCAAGTGCCCGCTATTTATCCTACATAGTCCAAGGGCCCGCTAGTTAACCTAGATATTCCAAGTACCCGCTAGTTAAACTAGATCGTCCAAGTGTACGCTAGTTAACCTACATAGTCCAAGTTCCCGTTAGGTTACCTAGATAGTACAAGTGCCCGCAAGGTAACCTACATAGTCCAAGCGCTCGCTAGGTAACCTAGGTATTCCAAGTTCCTGTTAGCTAACCTAGATAGTCCAAGTGCCCGCTAGGTAACCTACATAGTCCAAGCCCACTAGGTAACCTATATAGTCAAAGTGCCCGCTAAGAAACCAAGATAGTCCAAGTGCCCTTTGGTAACCTAGATAGTCCAAGTGCCTGCTAGGTAACCTACATAGTCCAAGTTCCCGCTAGGTAACCTAGATAGTTCAAGTGCCCGTTACCTAACCTAGATAATCCAATTGCCCACTATGCAACATACATAGTCCAAGTGCCCCATTCGTTAACCTAGAAGTCCAAGTGCCCGCTAGGTAACCTACATAGTCCAAGTGCCCTCTAGGTAACCTAGATAGTCTAAGGGCCCGCTAGTTAACCTACATAGTCCACGTGCCCAGTAGTTAACTTACATAGTTCAAGTGTCCGTAAGGAACATATATAGTCCAAGTGTCCGCTGGGGAACATACAGAGTCTAAGTGCCCGCTAGGGAACCTACGTAGCCCAAGTGCCCGCTAGGGAATCTACATAGTCCAAGGGCCCTCTAGTTAACGTAGATAGTCCAAGTGCCGCTAGTTAATCTACATAGTTTAAGGGCCCGCTAGTTAAGCTACATAGTCCAACTACCCGCTAGTTAACCTAGATCGTCCACGTGTCCGCTAGTTAACCTACATAGTACAAGTGCCCGCTAGGGAACCTACATAGTCCAAGTGCCTGCTAGGGAACCTACATAGTCCAAGTGCCCGCTCTGGAACATACATAGTCCAAGTGCCCGCTAGGGAATCTACATAGTCCAAGGGCCTGCTACTTAACGTAGATAGTCCAAGTGCCGCTAGTTAATCAACATAGTCCAAGGGCCTGCTAGTTAATCTACAAGGTCCAAGTGCCCGCTAGGTAACTAATATACTCCAAATGCCCGCTAGGGACCATAATAGTCCAAATGCCCGCTAGTTAACCTAGATAGTCCAAGTGCTCGCTAGTTAACCTAGATAGTCCAAGTGCCCGCTACGGGACGTACATATTCCAATTGCCCGCTAGGAAACCTAGATTGTCCAAGTGTCCGCTAGTTAACCTACATAGTCCAAGTGCCCCCTAGGTAACCTAGATAGTCCAAGGTCCTGCTAGTTAACCTACATAGTCCAAGTGCCCGATAGGGAACCTACATATTTCAAGTGCCCGTTAGGGAACCTAGATAGTCAAAGTGCCCGCAGGGAACCTATATAGTCCAAGTGCCCGCTAGGGAACCTACATAGTCAAAGTGCCCGCTAGGGAACCTGCATTGTGCAAGTGCCCGCTAGTTAACCTAGAGAGTCCTAGTGCCCGCTAGTTAACCTTGATCATCCAAGTGCCCGCTAGTTAACCTACATAGTCCAAGTGCCTAATAGGGAACCTACATAGTCCAAGTGCCCGCAGAGGAACCTACATAGTCCAAGTGCCCGTTAGGGAACCTCGATAGTCCAAGTGCCCGTAGGGAACCTATATAGTCCAAGTGCCCGCTAGGGAACCTACATAGTCAAAGTGCCCGCTAGGGAACCTGCACTGTGCAAGTGCCCGCTAGTTAACCTAGATAGTCCCAGTGCCCGCTAGTTAACCTAGATAGTCGAAGTGCCCGATAGTTAACCTACATAGTCCAAGGTCAGCTAGTTAACCTAGATAGTCCAAGTGCCCGCTAGTTAACCTACATAGTCCAAAAACCTGCTAGTTAACCTAGATAGTCCAAGTGCCCGCTAGTTAACCTACATAGTCCAAGGGCCCGCTAGTTAACCTAGATATTCCAAGTACCCGCTAGTTAAACTAGATCGTCCAAGTGTACGCTAGTTAACCTACATAGTCCAAGTTCCCGTTATGTAACCTAGATAGTACAAGTGCCCGCAAGGTAACCTACATAGTCCAAGTGCCCGCTAGGTAACCTAGGTATTCCAAGTTCCTGTTAGCTAACCTAGATAGTCCAAGTGCCCGCTAGGTAACCTACATAGTCCAAGCCCGCTAGGTCACCTATATAGTCCAAGTGCCCGCTAAGAAACCAAGATAGTCCAAGTGCCCTTTGGTAACCTAGATAGTCCAAGTGCCTGCTAGGTAACCTACATAGTCCAAGTTCCCGCTAGGTAACCTAGATAGTTCAAGTACCCGTTACCTAACCTAGATAATCCAATTGCCCACTATGCAACATACATAGTCCAAGTGCTCATTCGTTAACCTAGAAGTCCAAGTGCCCGCTAGGTAACCTACATAGTCCAAATGCCGATTCGGTAACCTAGATATTCCAAGTGCCCGCTAATTAACCTACATAGTCCAAGTGCCCGCAAGGTAACCTACATAGTCCAAGTGCCCGCTAGTTAACCTAGATAGTCCAAGTGCCCGTTCGTTAACCTAGATAGTCCAAGTGCCTGCTAGGTAACCTAGATAGTCCAAGTGCGTGCTAGGTAACTTACATAGTCCAAGTGCCCGCAAGGTAACCTATATAGTCCAAGTTACAGCTAAGTAACCTAGATAGTCCAAGGGCCCGCTAGTTAACCTACATAGTCCAAGTGCCCGCAAGGTAACCTATATAGTCCAAGTTACAGCTAAGTAACCTAGATAGTTCAAGGGCCCGCTAGTTAACCTACATAGTCCAAGTGCCCGCTAGGTAAACTAGATAGTCCAAGTGCCCCCTAAGAAACCTACATAGTCCAAGTGCACACTGGTTAAACCAGATAGTCCAAGTGTCCGCTAGTTAACCTAGATAGTCCAAGTGCCGCTAGGTAACCTACATAGTGCAAGTGTCCCCTAGTTAACCTACATAGTCCAAGTGCCCGCTAGTTAACATAGATAGTCCAAGAGCCCGCTAGGGAAAGTACATAGTCCAAGTGCCCGCTAGGTAACCTAGATAGTGCAAGTGCCCGGTAGTTAACCTACATAGTCCAAGTGCCCGCTAGGTAACCTAGATAGTCTAAGGGCCCGCTAGTTAACCTACATAGTCCACGTGCCCGGTAGTTAACTTACATAGCTCAAGTGTCCGTAAGGAACATATATAGTCCAAGTGCCCGCTGGGGAACATACAGAGTCTAAGTGCCCGCTAGGGAACCTACGTAGCCCAAGTGCCCGCTAGGGAATCTACATAGTCCAAGGGCCCTCTAGTTAACGTAGATAGTCCAAGTGCCGCTAGTTAATCTACATAGTTTAAGGGCCCGCTAGTTAAGCTACATAGTCCAACAGCCCGCTAGTTAACCTAGATCGTCCACGTGTCCGCTAGTTAACCTACATAGTACAAGTGCCCGCTAGGGAACCTACATAGTCCAAGTGCCTGCTTGGTAACCTAAATAGTCCAAGTGCCTGCTAGGTAACCTAGATAGTCCAATTGCCCGTTAGCTAACCTAGATAATCGAAGGGTCCGCTAGTTAACCTACATAGTCCAAGTGCCCGTTCGTTAACGTAGATAGGCCAAGTGCCAGCTAGGTAAACTAGACAGTCCAAGTGCCCGCTAGGTAACCTAGATAGTCCAAATGCCCGCTAGGGTATGTACATAGTTCAATTGCCCGCTAGGAAACCTAGATTGTCCAAGTGTCCGCTAGTTAACCTACATAGTCCAAGTGCCCCCTAGGTAACCTAGATAGTCCAAGGTCCTGCTAGTTAACCTACATAGTCCAATGCCCGATAGGGAAACTACAAAATCCAAGTGGCCCCTGAGGAACCTACATAGTCCAAGTGCCCGATAGGGAACCTACATATTCCAAGTGCCCGTTAGGGAACCTAGATAGTCCAAGTGCCCGTAGGGAACCTATATAGTCCAAGTGCCCGCTAGGGATCCTACATAGTCAAAGTGCCCGCTAGGGAACCTCCACTGTACAAGTGCCCACTAATTAACCTAGATAGTCCAAGTGCCCGCTAGTTAACCTAGATAGTCCAAGTACCCGCTAGTTAACCTTGATCATCCAAGTGCCCGCTAGATAAACTACATAGTCCAAGTGCCTGATAGGGAACCTACATCGTCCAAGTGCCCGCAGAGGAACCTACTTAGTCCAAGTGCCCGTTAGGGAACCTAGATAGTCCAAGTGCCCGTAGGGAACCTATATAGTCCAAGTGCCCTCTAGGGACCCTACATAGTCAAAGTGCCCGCTAGGGAACCTGCATTCTGCAAGTGCCCGCTAAGAAACCAATATAGTCCCAGTGCCCGCTAGTTAACCTAGATAGTCCAAGTGCTTGCTAGGTAACCTACATAGTCCAAGTGCCCGCTAGTTAACCTAGATAGTCCAAGTGCCCGTTCGTTAACCTAGATAGTCCAAGTGCCCGCTAGGTAACCTAGCCAGTCCAAGTGCCTGCTAGGGAACTTACATAGTCCAAGTGCCCGCTCTGGAACATACATAGTCCAAGTGCCCGCTAGGGAATCTACATAGTCCAAGGGCCTGCTACTTAACGTAGATAGTCCAAGTGCCGCTAGTTAATCAACATAGTCTAAGGGCCTGCTAGTTAATCTACAAGGTCCAAGTGCCCGCTAGGTAACTAATATACTCCAAATGCCCGCTAGGGACCCTAATAGTGCAAATGCCCGCTAGTTAACCTAGATAGTCCAAGTGCCCGCTAGTTAACCTAGAGAGACCGAATGCCCGCTAGGGAACCTATCTAGTCCAAGTGCCCGATAGGGAACCTACATAGTCCAAGTGCCCGCTAGTTAACATAGATAGTCCAAGTACCCGCTAGGAAACATACATAGTCCAAGTGCCCGCTAGGTAACGTACATAGTCCAAGTGCCCTCTAGGTAACCTAGACTGTCCAATTGCCCCCTAGTTAACCTATACAGTCCAAGTACCCGATAGGGAATCTACATAGTCCAAGTGCTCGCTAGGGAACCTACATAGTCCAAGTGCTCGCTAGTTAACATAGAGAGTCCAAGTGCCCGCTATGTAACTTAGATTGTCCAATTGCCCGTTAGCTAACCTAGATAGTCGAAGTGTCCGCTAGTTAACCTACATATTCCAAGTGCCCGTTCGTTAACGTAGATAGGCCAAGTGCCTGCTAGGTAACCTAGACAGTCGAAGTGCCCGCTAGGTTACCTACATAGTCCAAGTGCACGTTCGTTAACCTAGATAGTCAAAGTGCCTGCTAGGTAACCTAAATAGTCCAAGTGCCCGCTAGGTAACCTAGATAGTCCAATTGCCCGTTAGCTAACCTAGATAATCGAAGGGTCCGCTAGTTAACCTACATAGTCCAAGTGCCCGTTCGTTAACGTAGATAGGCCAAGTGCCAGCTAGGTAAACTAGACAGTCCAAGTGCCCGCTAGGTAACCTAGATAGTCCAAATGCCCGCTAGGGTATGTACATAGTTCAATTGCCCGCTAGGAAACCTAGATTGTCCAAGTGTCCGCTAGTTAACCTACATAGTCCAAGTGCCCCCTAGGTAACCTAGATAGTCCAAGGTCCTGCTAGTTAACCTACATAGTCCAATGCCCGATAGGGAAACTACAAAGTCCAAGTGGCCCCTGAGGAACCTACATAGTCCAAGTGCCCGATAGGGAACCTACATATTCCAAGTGCCCGTTAGGGAACCTAGATAGTCCAAGTGCCCGTAGGGAACCTATATAGTCCAAGTGCCCGCTAGGGAACCTACATAGTCAAAGTGCCCGCTAGGGAACCTCCACTGTACAAGTGCCCACTAATTAACCTAGATAGTCCAAGTGCCCGCTAGTTAACCTAGATAGTCCAAGTACCCGCTAGTTAACCTTGATCATCCAAGTGCCCGCTAGATAAACTACATAGTCCAAGTGCCTGATAGGGAACCTACATCGTCCAAGTGCCCGCAGAGGAACCTACTTAGTCCAAGTGCCCGTTAGGGAACCTAGATAGTCCAAGTGCCCGTAGGGAACCTATATAGTCCAAGTGCCCTCTAGGGACCCTACATAGTCAAAGTGCCCGCTAGGGAACCTGCATTCTGCAAGTGCCCGCTAAGAAACCAAGATAGTCCCAGTGCCCGCTAGTTAACCTAGATAGTCCAAGTGCTTGCTAGGTAACCTACATAGTCCAAGTGCCCGCTAGTTAACCTAGATAGTCCAAGTGCCCGTTCGTTAACCTCGATAGGCCAAGTGCCCGCGAATTAACCTACATAGTCCAACTGCCCACTAGGGAACGTACATAGTCCAAGTGCCCGCTGGGTAACCTCGATAGTGCAAGTGCTTGTTAGGTAACCTACATAGTCCAAGTTCCCGCTAGGTAACCTAGATAGTCAAAGTGCCCGTTACCTAACCTAGACAATCCAATTGCCCGCTATGCAACATACATAGTCCAAGTGCCCATTCGTTAACCTAGAAGTCCAAGTGCCCGCTAGGTAACCTACATAATCCAAATGCCCGTTCGGTAACCTAGATTGTCCAAGTGTCCGCTAGTTAACCTACATAGTCCAAGTGCCCCCTAGGTAACCTAGATAGTCCAAGGTCCTGCTAGTTAACCTACATAGTCCAATGCCCGATAGGGAAACTACAAAATCCAAGTGGCCCCTGAGGAACCTACATAGTCCAAGTGCCCGATAGGGAACCTACATATTCCAAGTGCCCGTTAGGGAACCTAGATAGTCCAAGTGCCCGTAGGGAACCTATATAGTCCAAGTGCCCGCTAGGGATCCTACATAGTCAAAGTGCCCGCTAGGGAACCTCCACTGTACAAGTGCCCACTAATTAACCTAGATAGTCCAAGTGCCCGCTAGTTAACCTAGATAGTCCAAGTACCCGCTAGTTAACCTTGATCATCCAAGTGCCCGCTAGATAAACTACATAGTCCAAGTGCCTGATAGGGAACCTACATCGTCCAAGTGCCCGCAGAGGAACCTACTTAGTCCAAGTGCCCGTTAGGGAACCTAGATAGTCCAAGTGCCCGTAGGGAACCTATATAGTCCAAGTGCCCTCTAGGGACCCTACATAGTCAAAGTGCCCGCTAGGGAACCTGCATTCTGCAAGTGCCCGCTAAGAAACCAATATAGTCCCAGTGCCCGCTAGTTAACCTAGATAGTCCAAGTGCTTGCTAGGTAACCTACATAGTCCAAGTGCCCGCTAGTTAACCTAGATAGTCCAAGTGCCCGTTCGTTAACCTAGATAGTCCAAGTGCCCGCTAGGTAACCTAGCCAGTCCAAGTGCCTGCTAGGGAACTTACATAGTCCAAGTGCCCGCTCTGGAACATACATAGTCCAAGTGCCCGCTAGGGAATCTACATAGTCCAAGGGCCTGCTACTTAACGTAGATAGTCCAAGTGCCGCTAGTTAATCAACATAGTCTAAGGGCCTGCTAGTTAATCTACAAGGTCCAAGTGCCCGCTAGGTAACTAATATACTCCAAATGCCCGCTAGGGACCCTAATAGTGCAAATGCCCGCTAGTTAACCTAGATAGTCCAAGTGCCCGCTAGTTAACCTAGAGAGACCGAATGCCCGCTAGGGAACCTATCTAGTCCAAGTGCCCGATAGGGAACCTACATAGTCCAAGTGCCCGCTAGTTAACATAGATAGTCCAAGTACCCGCTAGGAAACATACATAGTCCAAGTGCCCGCTAGGTAACGTACATAGTCCAAGTGCCCTCTAGGTAACCTAGACTGTCCAATTGCCCCCTAGTTAACCTATACAGTCCAAGTACCCGATAGGGAATCTACATAGTCCAAGTGCTCGCTAGGGAACCTACATAGTCCAAGTGCTCGCTAGTTAACATAGAGAGTCCAAGTGCCCGCTATGTAACTTAGATTGTCCAATTGCCCGTTAGCTAACCTAGATAGTCGAAGTGTCCGCTAGTTAACCTACATATTCCAAGTGCCCGTTCGTTAACGTAGATAGGCCAAGTGCCTGCTAGGTAACCTAGACAGTCGAAGTGCCCGCTAGGTTACCTACATAGTCCAAGTGCACGTTCGTTAACCTAGATAGTCAAAGTGCCTGCTAGGTAACCTAAATAGTCCAAGTGCCCGCTAGGTAACCTAGATAGTCCAATTGCCCGTTAGCTAACCTAGATAATCGAAGGGTCCGCTAGTTAACCTACATAGTCCAAGTGCCCGTTCGTTAACGTAGATAGGCCAAGTGCCAGCTAGGTAAACTAGACAGTCCAAGTGCCCGCTAGGTAACCTAGATAGTCCAAATGCCCGCTAGGGTATGTACATAGTTCAATTGCCCGCTAGGAAACCTAGATTGTCCAAGTGTCCGCTAGTTAACCTACATAGTCCAAGTGCCCCCTAGGTAACCTAGATAGTCCAAGGTCCTGCTAGTTAACCTACATAGTCCAATGCCCGATAGGGAAACTACAAAGTCCAAGTGGCCCCTGAGGAACCTACATAGTCCAAGTGCCCGATAGGGAACCTACATATTCCAAGTGCCCGTTAGGGAACCTAGATAGTCCAAGTGCCCGTAGGGAACCTATATAGTCCAAGTGCCCGCTAGGGAACCTACATAGTCAAAGTGCCCGCTAGGGAACCTCCACTGTACAAGTGCCCACTAATTAACCTAGATAGTCCAAGTGCCCGCTAGTTAACCTAGATAGTCCAAGTACCCGCTAGTTAACCTTGATCATCCAAGTGCCCGCTAGATAAACTACATAGTCCAAGTGCCTGATAGGGAACCTACATCGTCCAAGTGCCCGCAGAGGAACCTACTTAGTCCAAGTGCCCGTTAGGGAACCTAGATAGTCCAAGTGCCCGTAGGGAACCTATATAGTCCAAGTGCCCTCTAGGGACCCTACATAGTCAAAGTGCCCGCTAGGGAACCTGCATTCTGCAAGTGCCCGCTAAGAAACCAAGATAGTCCCAGTGCCCGCTAGTTAACCTAGATAGTCCAAGTGCTTGCTAGGTAACCTACATAGTCCAAGTGCCCGCTAGTTAACCTAGATAGTCCAAGTGCCCGTTCGTTAACCTCGATAGGCCAAGTGCCCGCGAATTAACCTACATAGTCCAACTGCCCACTAGGGAACGTACATAGTCCAAGTGCCCGCTGGGTAACCTCGATAGTGCAAGTGCTTGTTAGGTAACCTACATAGTCCAAGTTCCCGCTAGGTAACCTAGATAGTCAAAGTGCCCGTTACCTAACCTAGACAATCCAATTGCCCGCTATGCAACATACATAGTCCAAGTGCCCATTCGTTAACCTAGAAGTCCAAGTGCCCGCTAGGTAACCTACATAATCCAAATGCCCGTTCGGTAACCTAGATAGTCCAAGTGCCCGCTAATTAACCTACATAGTCCAACTGCCCACTAGGTAACCTAGATAGTGCAAGTGCCCGCTAGGTTACCTACATAGTCCAAGTGCCCGCTGGTTAACCTAGATAGTCCAAGTGCACGTTCATTAACCTAGATAGACCAAGTGCCCGCTAGGTAACCTAGACAGTCCAAGTGCCTGCTAGGTAACTTCCATAGTCCAAATGCCCATTCGTTAACCTACATAGTCCAAGGGCCCACTATTTAACCTAGATCGTCCAAGTGTCTTTGGTTAACCTACATAGTCCAAGTGCCCGCAATGTAACCTATATAGTCCAAGTTCCAGCTATGTAACCTAGATAGTCCAAGGGCCCGCTAGTTAACCTACATAGTCCAAGTGCCCGCTAGGTAAACTAGATAGTCCAAGTGCCCGCTAAGGAACCTACTTGTCCAAGTGCACGCTGGTTAACCCAGATTGTCCAAGTGCCCGCTAGTTAACCTAGATAGTCCAAGTGCCGCTAGGTACACACATAGTGCAAGTGTCCCCTAGTTAACCTACACAGTCCAAGTGCCCTCTAGTTAACATAGCTAGTCCAAGTGCCCACTAGGGAACGTACATAGTCCAAGTGCCCGCTAGGTAACCTAGATAGTGCAAGTGTCCCCTAGTTAACCTACATAGTCCAAGTGCCCGCTAGGTAACCTAGATAGTCTAAGGGCCCGCTAGTTAACCTACATAGTCCAAGTGCACGTTAGTTAACTTACATAGTTCAAGTGTCCGTAAGGAACATATATACTCCAAGTGCCCGCTAGGGAACATACAGAGTCTAAGTGCCCGTTAGGGAACCTACGTAGTCCAAGTGCCCGCTAGGGAATCTACATAGGCCAAGGGCTCTCTAGTTAACGTAGATAGTCCAAGTGCCACTAGTTAATCTACATAGTTCAAGGGCCCGCTAGTTAACCTACATAGTCCAACTACCCGCTAGTTAACCTAGATCGTCCAAGTGTCCGCTAGTTAACCTAAATAGTACAAGTGCCCGCTAGGGAACCTACATAGTCCAAGTGCCTGCTAGGGAACCTACATAGTCCAAGTGCCCACTCTGGAACATACATAGTCCAAGTGCCCGCTAGGGAATCTACATAGTCCAAGGGCCCGCTACTTAACATAGATAGTCCAAGTGCCGCTAGTTAATCAACATAGTCCAAGGGCCCGCTAGTTAACCTACATAGTCCAAGGGCCCGCTAGTTAACCTACATCGTCCAAGGGCCCGCTAGTTAACCTAGATAGTCCAAGTGCCCCCTAGTTAACCTACATACTCCAAGTGCCCGCTAGGTAACCTAGACAGTTCAAGTGACCACTAGGTTACCTACATAGTCCAAGTGCCCGTTCGTTAACCTACATAGTCCAAGTGCCCGCTAGGTAACCAATATACTCCAAATGCCCGCTAGGGACCCTAATAGTCCAAATACCCGCTAGTTAACCTAGATAATCCAAGTGCTTGCTAGTTAACATAGATAGACCAAGTGCCCGCTAGTTAACCTAGATCGTCCAAGTGTATGCTAGTTAACCTACATAGTCCAAGTTCCCGTTAGGTAATCTAGATAGTACAAGTGCCCGCAAGGTAACCTACATAGTCCAAGTGCCCACTAGGTAACCTAGATATTCCAAGTTCCTGTTAGCTAACCTAGATAATCCAAGTGCCCGCTAGGTAACCTACATAGTCCAAGTGCCCTTTCGTTAACCTAGATAGTCCTAGTGCCCGCTAGGTAACCTACATAGTCCAAGGGCCCGCTAGGTAACCTATATAGTCCAAGTGCCCGCTAAGAAACCAAGATAGTCCAAGTGCCCATTAGGCAACCTAGATAGTCCAAGTGCCCGCTAGGTAACCTACATAGTCCAAATGATCGTTCGGTAACCTAGATAGTCCAAGTGCCCGCGAATTAACCTACATAGTCCAAGTGCCCACTAGGTAACCTAGATAGTGCAAGTGCCCGCTAGGGAACCTACATAGTCCAAGTGCCCGCTAGTTAACCTAGATAGTCCAAGTGCCCGATAGTTAACCTACATAGTCCAAGTTCAGCTAGTTAACCTAGATAGTCCAAGTGCCCGCTAGTTAACCTACATAGTCCAAGTGCCTGATAGGGAACCTACATAGTCCAAGTGCCCGCAGAGGAAACTACATAGTCCAAGAGCCCGTTAGGGAACCTAGATAGTCCAAGTGCCCGTAGAGAACCTATATAGTCCAAGTGCCCGCTAGGGAACCTACATAGTCAAAGTGCCCGCTAGGGAACCTGCACTGTGCAAGTGCCCGCTAGTTAACCTAGATAGTCCAAGTGCCCG
The DNA here is from genome assembly GCF_050624435.1 of Tenrec ecaudatus. Classification (NCBI taxonomy): domain Eukaryota; kingdom Metazoa; phylum Chordata; class Mammalia; order Afrosoricida; family Tenrecidae; genus Tenrec; species Tenrec ecaudatus. The sequence goes on along the minus strand of NW_027457573.1, from coordinate 234,036 downwards.
CTAGTTAACCTAGATAGTCGAAATGAACGATAGTTAACCTACATAGTCCAAAGTCAGCTCGTTAACCTAGATAGTCAAAGTGCTCGCTAGTTAACCTACATAGTCCAAGAACCTGCTAGTCAACCTAGATAGTCCAAGTGCTCGCTAGTTAACCTACATAGTCCAAGGGCCCGCTAGTTAACCTAGATATTCCAAGTGCCGGCTAGTTAACGTAGATCGTCCAAGTGTACGCTAGTTAACATACATAGTCCATGTTCCCGTTAGGTAACCTAGATAGTACAAGTGCCGGCAAGATAACCTACATAGTCCAAGTGCCCGCTAGGTAACCTAGATATTCCAAGTTCCTGTTAGCTAACCTAGATAATCCAAGTGCCCGCTAAGAAACCAAGATAGTCCAAGTGCCCGTTAGGTAACCTACATAGTCCAAGTGCCCGCTAGGTAACCTACATAGTCCAAGTTCCTGCTAGGTAACCTAGATAGTCCAAGTGCCCGTTACCTAACCTAGATAATCCAATTGCCCGCTATGCAACATACATAGTCCAAGTGCCCATTCGTTAACCTAGAAGTCCAAGTGCCCGCTAGGTAACCTACATAGTCCAAATGCCCGTTCGGTAACCTAGATAGTCCAAGTGCCCGCGAATTAACCTACATAGTCCAAGTGCCCACTAGGTAACCTAGATAGTGCAAGTGCCCGCTAGGTAACCTACATAGTCCAAGTACCCGCTAGTTAACCTAGATAGTCCAAGTGCCCTTTCGTTAACCTAGATAGTCCAAGTGCCCGCTAGGTAACCTACATAGTCCAAGTGCCCGCAAGGTAACCTACATAGCCCAAGTTCCAGCTATGTAACCTAGATAGTCCAAGGGCCCGCTAGTTAACCTACATAGTCCAAGTGCCCGCTAGGTAAACTAGATAGTCCAAGTGCCCGCTAAGGAACCTACATAGTCCAAATGCACGCTAGTTAACACAGATAGTCCAAGTGCCCGCTAGTTAACCTAGAAAGTTGAAGTGCCGCTAGGTAACCTACATAGTGCAAGTGTCCCCTAGTTAACCTACATAGTCCAAGTGCCCGCTAGTTAACATAGATAGTCCAAGTGCCCGCTAGGGAACGTACATAGTCCAAGTGCCCGCTAGTTAACCTAGATAGTGCAAGTGCCCGGTAGTTAACCTACATAATCCAAGTGCCCGCTAGGTAACCTAGATAGTCTAAGGGCCCGCTAGTTATCCTACATAGTCCAAGTGCCCGGTAGTTAGCTTACATAGTTCAAGTGTCCGTAAGGAACATATATAGTCCAAGTGCCCGCTAGGGAACATACAGAGTCTAAGTGCCCCCTAGGGAACCTACGTAGTCCAAGTGCCCGCTAGGGAATCTACATAGTCCCAGGGTCCTCTAGTTAACGTAGATTGTCCAAGTGCCCGCTCTGGAACTAACATAGTCCAAGTGCCCTCTAGGGAATCTACATAGTCCAAGGGCTCGCTACTTAATGTAGATAGTCCAAGTGCCGCTAGTTAATCAACATAGTCCAAGGGCCCGCTAGTTAACCTACATAGTCCAAGTACTCGCTAGTTAACCTAGATCCTCCACGTGCCCGCTAGTTAACCTATATCGTCCAAGGGCCCGCTAGTTAACCTAGATAGTCCAAGTGCCCCCTAGTTAACCTACATACTCCAAGTGCCCGCTTGGTAATCTAGACAGTTCAAGTGACCACTAGGTTACCTACATAGTCCAAGTGCCCGTTCGTTAACCTACATAGTCCAAGTGCCCGCTAGGTAACCATTATACTCAAAATGCCCATTAGGGAAACTAATAGTCCAAATGCCCGCTAGTTAACCTAGATAGTCCAAGTGCTCGCTAGTTAACATAGAGTGTCCAAGTGCCCGCTAGTTAACCTAGATAGACCAAGTGCCCGCTAGGGAACCTATCTAGTCCAAGTGCCCGATAGGGAACCTACATAGTCCAAGTGCCCGCTAGTTAACATAGATAGTCCAAGTACCCGCTAGGAAACGTACATAGTCCAAGTGCCCGCTAGGTAACGTACATACTCCAAGTGCCCGCTAAGTAACCTAGATAGTCCAAGTGCCTGCTAGGTAACCTAAATAGTCCAAGTGCCCGCTAGGTAACCTAGATAGTCCAATTGCCCGTTAGCTAACCTAGATAATCGAAGGGTCCGCTAGTTAACCTACATAGTCCAAGTGCCCGTTCGTTAACGTAGATAGGCCAAGTGCCAGCTAGGTAACCTAGACAGTCCAAGTGCCCGCTAGGTAACCTAGATAGTCCAAATGCCCGCTAGGGTATGTTCATAGTTCAATTGCCCGCTAGGAAACCTAGATTGTCCAAGTGTCCGCTAGTTAACCTACATAGTCCAAGTGCCCCCTAGGTAACCTAGATAGTCCAAGGTCCTGCTAGTTAACCTACATAGTCCAATGTCCGATAGGGAAACTACAAAGTCCAAGTGGCCCCTGAGGAACCTACATAGTCCAAGTGCCCGATAGGGAACCTACATATTCCAAGTGCCCGTTAGGGAACCTAGATAGTCCAAGTGCCCGTAGGGAACCTATATAGTCCAAGTGCCCTCTAGGGAACCTACATAGTCAAAGTGCCCGCTAGGGAATCTCCACTGTACAAGTGCCCACTAATTAACCTAGATAGTCCAAGTGCCCGCTAGTTAACCTAGATAGTCCAAGTACCCGCTAGTTAACCTTGATCATCCAAGTGCCCGCTAGATAAACTACATAGTCCAAGTGCCTGATAGGGAACCTACATCGTCCAAGTGCCCGCAGAGGAACCTATTTAGTCCAAGTGCCCGTTAGGGAACCTAGATAGTCCAAGTGCCCGTAGGGAACCTATATAGTCCAAGTGCCCTCTAGGGACCCTACATAGTCAAAGTGCCCGCTAGGGAACCTGCATTCTGCAAGTGCCCGCTAAGAAACCAAGATAGTCCCAGTGCCCGCTAGTTAACCTAGATAGTCCAAGTGCTTGCTAGGTAACCTACATAGTCCAAGTGCCCGCTAGTTAACCTAGATAGTCCAAGTGCCCGTTCGTTAACCTAGATAGTCCAAGTGCCCGCTAGGTAACCTAGCCAGTCCAAGTGCCTGCTAGGTAACTTACATAGTCCAAATGCCCGTTCGTTAACCTACATAGTCCAAGGGCCCACTATTTAACCTAGATCGTCCAAGTGTCTTTGGTTAACCTACATAGTCCAAGTGCCCGCAAGGTAACCTATATAGTCCAAGTTCCAGCTATGTAACCTAGATAGTCCAAGGGCCCGCTAGTTAACCTACATAGTCCAAGTGCCCGCTAGGTAAACTAGATAGTCCAAGTGCCCGCTAAGAAACCTACATAGTCCAAGTGCACACTGGTTAAACCAGATAGTCCAAGTGTCCGCTAGTTAACCTAGATAGTCCAAGTGCCGCTAGGTAACCTACATAGTGCAAGTGTCCCCTAGTTAACCTACATAGTCCAAGTGCCCGCTAGTTAACATAGATAGTCCAAGAGCCCGCTAGGGAACGTACATAGTCCAAGTGCCCGCTGGTTAACCTAGATAGTGCAAGTGCTTGTTAGGTAACCTACATAGTCCAAGTTCCCGCTAGGTAACCTAGATAGTCAAAGTGCCCGTTACCTAACCTAGACAATCCAATTGCCCGCTATGCAACATACATAGTCCAAGTGCCCATTCGTTAACCTAGAAGTCCAAGTGCCCGCTAGGTAACCTACATAGTCCAAATGCCCGTTCGGTAACCTAGATAGTCCAAGTGCCCGCGAATTAACCTACATAGTCCAACTGCCCACTAGGTAACCTAGATAGTGCAAGTGCCCGCTAGGTAACCTACATAGTCCAAGTGCCCGCTGGTTAACCTAGATAGTCCAAGTGCACGTTCATTAACCTAGATAGACCAAGTGCCCGCTAGGTAACCTAGACAGTCCATGTGCCTGCTAGGTAACTTACATAGTCCAAATGCCCATTCGTTAACCTACATAGTCCAAGGGCCCACTATTTAACCTACATCGTCCAAGTGTCTTTGGTTAACCTACATAGTCCAAGTGCCCGCAATGTAACCTATATAGTCCAAGTTCCAGCTATGTAACCTAGATAGTCCAAGGGCCCGCTAGTTAACCTACATAGTCCAAGTGCCCGCTAGGTAAACTAGATAGTCCAAGTGCCCGCTAAGGAACCTACTTGTCCAAGTGCACGCTAGTTAACCCAGATAGTCCAAGTGCCCGCTAGTTAACCTAGATAGTCCTAGTGCCGCTAGGTAACCTACATAGTGCAAGTGTCCCCTAGTTAACCTACATAGTCCAAGTGCCCGCTAGTTAACATAGCTAGTCCAAGTGCCCACTAGGGAACGTACATAGTCCAAGTGCCCGCTAGGTAACCTAGATAGTGCAAGTGTCCCCTAGTTAACCTACATAGTCCAAGTGCCCGCTAGGTAACCTAGATAGTCTAAGGGCCCGCTAGTTAACCTACATAGTCCAAGTGCACGTTAGTTAACTTACATAGTTCAAGTGTCCGTAAGGAACATATATACTCCAAGTGCCCGCTAGGGAACATACAGAGTCTAAGTGCCCGTTAGGGAACCTACGTAGTTCAAGTGCCCGCTAGGGAATCTACATAGGCCAAGGGCTCTCTAGTTAACGTAGATAGTCCAAGTGCCACTAGTTAATCTACATAGTTCAAGGGCCCGCTAGTTAACCTACATAGTCCAACTACCCGCTAGTTAACCTAGATCGTCCAAGTGTCCGCTAGTTAACCTACATAGTACAAGTGCCCGCTAGGGAACCTACATAGTCCAAGTGCCTGCTAGGGAACCTACATAGTCCAAGTGCCCACTCTGGAACATACATAGTCCAAGTGCCCGCTAGGGAATCTACATAGTCCAAGGGCCCGCTACTTAACATAGATAGTCCAAGTGCCGCTAGTTAATCAACATAGTCCAAGGGCCCGCTAGTTAATCTACATAGTCCAAGGGCCCGCTAGTTAACCTACATCGTCCAAGGGCCCGCTAGTTAACCTAGATAGTCCAAGTGCCCCCTAGTTAACCTACATACTCCAAGTGCCCGCTAGGTAACCTAGACAGTTCAAGTGACCACTAGGTTACCTACATAGTCCAAGTGCCCGTTCGTTAACCTACATAGTCCAAGTGCCCGCTAGGTAACCAATATACTCCAAATGCCCGCTAGGGACCCTAATAGTCCAAATACCCGCTAGTTAACCTAGATAATCCAAGTGCTTGCTAGTTAACATAGATAGTCCAAGTGCCCGCTAGTTAACCTAGATCGTCCAAGTGTATGCTAGTTAACCTACATAGTCCAAGTTCCCGTTAGGTAATCTAGATAGTACAAGTGCCCGCAAGGTAACCTACATAGTCCAAGTGCCCGCTAGGTAACCTACATAGTCCAAGTTCCTGCTAGGTAACCTAGATAGTCCAAGTGCCCGTTACCTAACCTAGATAATCCAATTGCCCGCTATGCTACATACATAGTCCAAGTGCCCATTCGTTAACCTAGAAGTCCAAGTGCCCGCTAGGTAACCTACATAGTCCAAATGCCCGTTCGGTATCCTAGATAGTCCAAGTGCCCGCGAATTAACCTACATAGTCCAAGTGCCCACTAGGTAACCTAGATAGTGCAAGTGCCCGCTAGGTAACCTACATAGTCCAAGTGCCCGCTAGTTAACCTAGATAGTCCAAGTGCCCTTTCGTTAACCTAGATAGTCCAAGTGCCCGCTAGGTAACCTAGACAGTCCAAGTGCCTGCTAGGTAACTTACATAGTCCAAATGCCCGTTCGTTAACCTACATAGTCCAAGGGCCCTCTATTTAACCTAGATCGTCCAAGTGTCTTTGGTTAACCTACATAGTCCAAGTGCCCGCAAGGTAACCTACATAGCCCAAGTTCCAGCTATGTAACCTAGATAGTCCAAGGGCCCGCTAGTTAACCTACATAGTCCAAGTGCCCGCTAGGTAACCTAGATAGTCCAATTGCCCGTTAGCTAACCTAGATAATCGAAGGGTCCGCTAGTTAACCTACATAGTCCAAGTGCCCGTTCGTTAACGTAGATAGGCCAAGTGCCAGCTAGGTAACCTAGACAGTCCAAGTGCCCGCTAGGTAACCTAGATAGTCCAAATGCCCGCTAGGGTATGTTCATAGTTCAATTGCCCGCTAGGAAACCTAGATTGTCCAAGTGTCCGCTAGTTAACCTACATAGTCCAAGTGCCCCCTAGGTAACCTAGATAGTCCAAGGTCCTGCTAGTTAACCTACATAGTCCAATGCCCGATAGGGAAACTACAAAGTCCAAGTGGCCCCTGAGGAACCTACATAGTCCAAGTGCCCGATAGGGAACCTACATATTCCAAGTGCCCGTTAGGGAACCTAGATAGTCCAAGTGCCCGTAGGGAACCTATATAGTCCAAGTGCCCTCTAGGGAACCTACATAGTCAAAGTGCCCGCTAGGGAATCTCCACTGTACAAGTGCCCACTAATTAACCTAGATAGTCCAAGTGCCCGCTAGTTAACCTAGATAGTCCAAGTACCCGCTAGTTAACCTTGATCATCCAAGTGCCCGCTAGATAAACTACATAGTCCAAGTGCCTGATAGGGAACCTACATCGTCCAAGTGCCCGCAGAGGAACCTATTTAGTCCAAGTGCCCGTTAGGGAACCTAGATAGTCCAAGTGCCCGTAGGGAACCTATATAGTCCAAGTGCCCTCTAGGGACCCTACATAGTCAAAGTGCCCGCTAGGGAACCTGCATTCTGCAAGTGCCCGCTAAGAAACCAAGATAGTCCCAGTGCCCGCTAGTTAACCTAGATAGTCCAAGTGCTTGCTAGGTAACCTACATAGTCCAAGTGCCCGCTAGTTAACCTAGATAGTCCAAGTGCCCGTTCGTTAACCTAGATAGTCCAAGTGCCCGCTAGGTAACCTAGCCAGTCCAAGTGCCTGCTAGGTAACTTACATAGTCCAAATGCCCGTTCGTTAACCTACATAGTCCAAGGGCCCACTATTTAACCTAGATCGTCCAAGTGTCTTTGGTTAACCTACATAGTCCAAGTGCCCGCAAGGTAACCTATATAGTCCAAGTTCCAGCTATGTAACCTAGATAGTCCAAGGGCCCGCTAGTTAACCTACATAGTCCAAGTGCCCGCTAGGTAAACTAGATAGTCCAAGTGCCCGCTAAGAAACCTACATAGTCCAAGTGCACACTGGTTAAACCAGATAGTCCAAGTGTCCGCTAGTTAACCTAGATAGTCCAAGTGCCGCTAGGTAACCTACATAGTGCAAGTGTCCCCTAGTTAACCTACATAGTCCAAGTGCCCGCTAGTTAACATAGATAGTCCAAGAGCCCGCTAGGGAACGTACATAGTCCAAGTGCCCGCTGGTTAACCTAGATAGTGCAAGTGCTTGTTAGGTAACCTACATAGTCCAAGTTCCCGCTAGGTAACCTAGATAGTCAAAGTGCCCGTTACCTAACCTAGACAATCCAATTGCCCGCTATGCAACATACATAGTCCAAGTGCCCATTCGTTAACCTAGAAGTCCAAGTGCCCGCTAGGTAACCTACATAGTCCAAATGCCCGTTCGGTAACCTAGATAGTCCAAGTGCCCGCGAATTAACCTACATAGTCCAACTGCCCACTAGGTAACCTAGATAGTGCAAGTGCCCGCTAGGTAACCTACATAGTCCAAGTGCCCGCTGGTTAACCTAGATAGTCCAAGTGCACGTTCATTAACCTAGATAGACCAAGTGCCCGCTAGGTAACCTAGACAGTCCATGTGCCTGCTAGGTAACTTACATAGTCCAAATGCCCATTCGTTAACCTACATAGTCCAAGGGCCCACTATTTAACCTACATCGTCCAAGTGTCTTTGGTTAACCTACATAGTCCAAGTGCCCGCAATGTAACCTATATAGTCCAAGTTCCAGCTATGTAACCTAGATTGTCCAAGGGCCCGCTAGTTAACCTACATAGTCCAAGTGCCCGCTAGGTAAACTAGATAGTCCAAGTGCCCGCTAAGGAACCTACTTGTCCAAGTGCACGCTAGTTAACCCAGATAGTCCAAGTGCCCGCTAGTTAACCTAGATAGTCCTAGTGCCGCTAGGTAACCTACATAGTGCAAGTGTCCCCTAGTTAACCTACATAGTCCAAGTGCCCGCTAGTTAACATAGCTAGTCCAAGTGCCCACTAGGGAACGTACATAGTCCAAGTGCCCGCTAGGTAACCTAGATAGTGCAAGTGTCCCCTAGTTAACCTACATAGTCCAAGTGCCCGCTAGGTAACCTAGATAGTCTAAGGGCCCGCTAGTTAACCTACATAGTCCAAGTGCACGTTAGTTAACTTACATAGTTCAAGTGTCCGTAAGGAACATATATACTCCAAGTGCCCGCTAGGGAACATACAGAGTCTAAGTGCCCGTTAGGGAACCTACGTAGTTCAAGTGCCCGCTAGGGAATCTACATAGGCCAAGGGCTCTCTAGTTAACGTAGATAGTCCAAGTGCCACTAGTTAATCTACATAGTTCAAGGGCCCGCTAGTTAACCTACATAGTCCAACTACCCGCTAGTTAACCTAGATCGTCCAAGTGTCCGCTAGTTAACCTACATAGTACAAGTGCCCGCTAGGGAACCTACATAGTCCAAGTGCCTGCTAGGGAACCTACATAGTCCAAGTGCCCACTCTGGAACATACATAGTCCAAGTGCCCGCTAGGGAATCTACATAGTCCAAGGGCCCGCTACTTAACATAGATAGTCCAAGTGCCGCTAGTTAATCAACATAGTCCAAGGGCCCGCTAGTTAATCTACATAGTCCAAGGGCCCGCTAGTTAACCTACATCGTCCAAGGGCCCGCTAGTTAACCTAGATAGTCCAAGTGCCCCCTAGTTAACCTACATACTCCAAGTGCCCGCTAGGTAACCTAGACAGTTCAAGTGACCACTAGGTTACCTACATAGTCCAAGTGCCCGTTCGTTAACCTACATAGTCCAAGTGCCCGCTAGGTAACCAATATACTCCAAATGCCCGCTAGGGACCCTAATAGTCCAAATACCCGCTAGTTAACCTAGATAATCCAAGTGCTTGCTAGTTAACATAGATAGTCCAAGTGCCCGCTAGTTAACCTAGATCGTCCAAGTGTATGCTAGTTAACCTACATAGTCCAAGTTCCCGTTAGGTAATCTAGATAGTACAAGTGCCCGCAAGGTAACCTACATAGTCCAAGTGCCCGCTAGGTAACCTACATAGTCCAAGTTCCTGCTAGGTAACCTAGATAGTCCAAGTGCCCGTTACCTAACCTAGATAATCCAATTGCCCGCTATGCTACATACATAGTCCAAGTGCCCATTCGTTAACCTAGAAGTCCAAGTGCCCGCTAGGTAACCTACATAGTCCAAATGCCCGTTCGGTATCCTAGATAGTCCAAGTGCCCGCGAATTAACCTACATAGTCCAAGTGCCCACTAGGTAACCTAGATAGTGCAAGTGCCCGCTAGGTAACCTACATAGTCCAAGTGCCCGCTAGTTAACCTAGATAGTCCAAGTGCCCTTTCGTTAACCTAGATAGTCCAAGTGCCCGCTAGGTAACCTAGACAGTCCAAGTGCCTGCTAGGTAACTTACATAGTCCAAATGCCCGTTCGTTAACCTACATAGTCCAAGGGCCCTCTATTTAACCTAGATCGTCCAAGTGTCTTTGGTTAACCTACATAGTCCAAGTGCCCGCAAGGTAACCTACATAGCCCAAGTTCCAGCTATGTAACCTAGATAGTCCAAGGGCCCGCTAGTTAACCTACATAGTCCAAGTGCCCGCTAGGTAAACTAGATAGTCCAAGTGCCCGCTAAGGAACCTACATAGTCCAAATGCACGCTAGTTAACACAGATAGTCCAAGTGCCCGCTAGTTAACCTAGAAAGTTGAAGTGCCGCTAGGTAACCTACATAGTGCAAGTGTCCCCTAGTTAACCTACATAGTCCAAGTGCCCGCTAGTTAACATAGATAGTCCAAGTGCCCGCTAGGGAACGTACATAGTCCAAGTGCCCGCTAGTTAACCTAGATAGTGCAAGTGCCCGGTAGTTAACCTACATAATCCAAGTGCCCGCTAGGTAACCTAGATAGTCTAAGGGCCCGCTAGTTATCCTACATAGTCCAAGTGCCCGGTAGTTAGCTTACATAGTTCAAGTGTCCGTAAGGAACATATATAGTCCAAGTGCCCGCTAGGGAACATACAGAGTCTAAGTGCCCCCTAGGGAACCTACGTAGTCCAAGTGCCCGCTAGGGAATCTACATAGTCCAAGGGTCCTCTAGTTAACGTAGATTGTCCAAGTGCCCGCTCTGGAACTAACATAGTCCAAGTGCCCGCTAGGGAATCTACATAGTCCAAGGGCTCGCTACTTAATGTAGATAGTCCAAGTGCCGCTAGTTAATCAACATAGTCCAAGGGCCCGCTAGTTAACCTACATAGTCCAAGTACTCGCTAGTTAACCTAGATCCTCCACGTGCCCGCTAGTTAACCTACATCGTCCAAGGGCCCGCTAGTTAACCTAGATAGTCCAAGTGCCCCCTAGTTAACCTACATACTCCAAGTGCCCGCTTGGTAATCTAGACAGTTCAAGTGACCACTAGGTTACCTACATAGTCCAAGTGCCCGTTCGTTAACCTACATAGTCCAAGTGCCCGCTAGGTAACCATTATACTCAAAATGCCCATTAGGGAAACTAATAGTCCAAATGCCCGCTAGTTAACCTAGATAGTCCAAGTGTTCGCTAGTTAACATAGAGAGTCCAAGTGCCCGCTAGTTAACCTAGATAGACCAAGTGCCCGCTAGGGAACCTATCTAGTCCAAGTGCCCGATAGGGAACCTACATAGTCCAACTGCCCGCTAGTTAACATAGATAGTCCAAGTACCCGCTAGGAAACGTACATAGTCCAAGTGCCCGCTAGGTAACGTACATACTCCAAGTGCCCGCTAAGTATCCTAGATAGTCCAAGTGCCCGCTAGTTAATCTACATAGTTCAAGGGACCGCTAGTTAACCTACATAGTCCAAGTGCCTGATAGGGAACCTACATAGTCCAAGTGCCCGCAGAGGAACCTACATAGTCCAAGTGCCCGATAGGGATCCTACATATTCCAAATTCCCGCTAGGTAACCTAGATAGTCCAAGTGTCGTTACCTAACCTAGATAATCCAATTGCCCGCTATGCAACATACATAGTCCAAGTGCCCATTCGTTAACCTAGAAGTCCAAGTGCCCGCTAGGTAACCTACATAGTCCAAATGCCCGTTCGGTAACCTAGATAGTCCAAGTGCCCGCTAATTAACCTACATAGTCCAAGTGCCCGCTAGGTTACCTAGATAGTGCAAGTGCCCGCTAGGTAACCTACATAGTCCAAGTACTCACTAGTTAACCTAGATCGTCCAAGTGTCTTTTGTTAACCTACATAGTCCAAGTGCCCGCAATGTAACCTATATAGTCCAAGTTCCAGCTATGTAACCTAGATAGTCCATGGGCCCGCTAGTTAACCTACATAGTCCAAGTGCCCGCTAGGTAAACTAGATAGTCCAAGTGCCCGCTAAGGAACCTACATAGTCCAAGTGCACGCTAGTTAACCCAGATAGTCCAAATGCCCGCTAGTTAACCTAGATAGTCCAAGTGCCACTAGGTAACCTACATAGTGCAAGTGTCCACTAGTTAACCTACATAGTCCAAGTGCCCGCTAGATAACATAGATAGTCCAAGTGCCCGCTAGGGAACGTACATAGTCCAAGTGCCCACTAGGTAACCTAGATAGGGCAAGTGCCCGGTAGTTAACCTACATAGTCCAAGTGCCCGCTAGGTAACCTGGATAGTCTAAGGGCCCGCTAGTTAACCTACATAGTCCAAGTGCCCGGTAGTTAACTTACATAGTTCAAGTGTCCGTAAGGAACATATATAATCCTAGTGCCCGCTAGGGAACATACAGAGTCTAAGTGCCCGCTAGGGAAACTACGTAGTCGAAGTGCCCGCTAGGGAATGTACATAGTCCAAGGGCCCGCTAGTTAACGTAGATAGTCCAAGTGCCGCTAGTTAATCTACATAGTATAAGGGCCCGCTAGTTAACATACATAGTCCAAGTGCCTGATAGGGAACCTACATAGTCCAAGTGCCCGCAGAGGAACCTACATAGTCCAAGTGCCCGATAGGGAACCTACATATTCCAAGTGCCCGTTAGGGAACCTAGATAGTCCAAGTGCCCGTAGGGAACCTATATATTCCAAGTGCCCGCTAGGGAACCTACATAGTCAAAGTGCACGCTAGGGATCCTGCATTGTGCAAGTGCCCGCTAGTTAACCTAGATAGTCCAAGTGCCCGCTAGTTAACCTACATAGTCCAAGGTCAGCTAGTTAACCTAGATAGTCCAAGTGCCCGCTAGTTAACCTACATAGTCAAAGAACCCGCTAGTTAACCTAGATAGTCCAAGTGCCCGCTAGTTAACCTACATAGTCCTAGGGCCCGCTAGTTAACCTAGATATTCCAAGTGCCCGCTAGTTAACCTAGATCGTACAAGTGTCCGCTAGCTAACCTTCATAGTCCAAGTGCCTGCTAGGTAACCTAGATATTCCAAGTTCCTATTAGCTAACCTAGATAATCCAAGTGCCCGCTAGGTAACCTACATAGTCCAAGTGCCCTTTCGTTAACCTAGATAGTCCAAGTGCCCGCTAGGTAACCTACATAGTCCAAGTGCCCGCTATTAACCTACATAGTCCAATTGACCGCTAGGTAACCTAGATAGTCCAAGTGCCCGCTAGGTAACTTACATAGTCCAAATGCCCGCTAGGCAACCTAGATAGTCCATGTGCCCGTTCGTTAACCTAGATAGCCAAGTGCCCGCTAGGTAACCTAGAGAGTCCAAGTGTCTGCTAGGTAACCTACATAGTCCAAATGCCCGTGCGTTAACCTACATAGTCCAAGAGCCCACTAGTTAACCTAGATCGTCTAAGTGTCTTCTAGTTAACCTACATCGTCAAAATGCACGCTAGTTAACCTACATAGTCCAAGTGCCGCTAGGTAACCTACATAGTGCAAGTGTCCCCTAGTTAACCTACATAGTCCAAGTGGCCGGTAGTTAACATAGATAGTCCAAGTGCCCACTAGTTAACATAGATAGTCCAAGTGCCCGCTAGTTAACCTAGATAGTCCAAGTGCCCGCTAGTTAACCTAGATAGTCCAAGTGCCCGCTAGTTAACCAGGATCATCAAAATGCCATCTAGTTAACTTACATAGTCCATAGGCCTGCTAGTTAACCTACATAGAGCAAGGGCCCGCTAGTTAACCTTGATAGTCTAAGTGCCCGCTAGTTAACCTACATAGTCCAAGTCCCGCTAGGTAACCTAGACAGTCCAAGTGACCATTAGGTTACCTACATAGTCCAAGTGCCCGTTCGTTAACCTATATATTCCAAGTGCCCGCTAGGTAACGTAGATAGCCCAAGTGCCTGCTAGGGAACGTACATAGTCCAAGTGCCCGCTTGGTAACCTAGATAGTCCAAGTGCCCGTTAGTTAACCAACATAGTCCAAGTGCCTCCTAGGTAAACTACATAGTCCAAGTGCCCACTAGGTAACCTAGACTGTCCAATTGCCCCCTAGTTAACCTAGACAGTCCAAGTACCCGATAGGGAACCTACATAGTCCAAGTGCTCGCTAGGTAACCTACATAGTCCAAGTGCTCGCTAGGCAACCTACATAGTCCAAGTGCAAGCTAGGTAACCTAGATAGTCCAATTGTCCGTTAGCTAACCTAGATAGTCGAAGTGTCCGCTAGTTAACCTACATAGTCCAAGTGCCCGTTCGTTAACGTAGATAGGCCAAGTGCCTGCTAGGTAACCTAGACAGTCCAAGTGCCCGCTGGTAACCTACATAGTCCAAGGGCCCGCTAGGTAACCTTGATAGTCCAAGTGTCTTCTAGTTAACCTACATAGTCCAAGTGCCCGCTAGGTAACCTACATAGTCCAAATGCCCACTAGGTAACCTAAATAATCCAAATGCCCGCTGGGAAACTATATAGTCCAAGTGCCCGCTAGTTAACCTAGATAGTCCAAGTGCCCGCTAGTAAACCTAGATAGTCCAAGGGCCCGCTAGTTAATCTAGATAGTCCAAGTGCCCGCTAGTTAACCTAGATAGTCCAAGTGCCCGATAGTTAACCTAGATCGTCTAAGTGCCTGCTAGTTAACCTAGATAATCCAAGTGCCCGCTAGTTAACCTACATAGTCCAAGGGCCCTCTTGTTAAACTAGATAGTCCAAGTGCCCGCTAGGGGACGTACATAGTCCAAGTGCCCGCTAGGTAACCTAGATAGTCCAAGTGCCCGCTAGTAAACCTAGATAGTCCAAGGGCCCGCTAGTTAATCTAGATAGTCCAAGTGCCCGCTAGTTAACCTAGATAGTCCAAGTGCCCGCTAGTTAACCTAGATAGTCCAAGTGCCCGCTAGTTAACCAGGATCATCAAAATGCCCTCTAGTTAACTTACATAGTCCAAAGGACAGCTAGTTAACCTACATAGAGCAAGGGCCCACTAGTTAACCTTGATAGTCCATGTGCCCGCTAGTTAACCTACATAGTCCAAGTCCCCACTAGATAACCTAGACAGTCCAAGTGACCATTAGGTTACCTACATAATCTAAGTGCCCGTTCGTTAACCTACATAGTCCAAGTGCCCGCTACGGAACGTAGATAGCCCAAGTGCCCGCTAGGGAACGTACATAGTCCACATGCCCGCTAGGTAACCTAGATAGTCCAAGTGCCCGCTAGTTAACCAACATAGTCCAAGTGCCTCCTAGGTAAACTACATAGTCCAAGTGCCCACTAGGTAACCTAGACTGTCCAATTGCCCCCTAGTTAACATAGCCAGTCCAAGTACCCGATAGGGAACCTACATAGTCCAAGTGCTCGCTAGGCAACCTACATAGTCCAAGTGCCCGCTAGGTAACCTAGATAGTCCAATTGCCCATTAGCTAACCTAGATAGTCGAAGTGTCCGCTAGTTAACCTACATAGTCCAAGTGCCCGTTCATTAACGTAGATAGGCCAAGTGCCTGCTAGGTAACCTAGACAGTCCAAGTGCCCGCTAGGTTACCTACATAGTCCAAGTGCACGTTTGTTAACCTAGATAGTCAAAGTGCCTGCTAGGTAACCTAAATAGTCCAAGTGCCCGCTAGGGAACCTACATAGTCCAAGTGCCCGCTAGGTAACCTAGATAGTCCAATTGCCCGTTAGCTAACCTAGATAATCGAAGTGTCCGCTAGTTAACGTACATATTCCAAGTGCCCGTTCGTTAACGTAGATAGGCCAAGTGCCTGCTAGGTAACCTCGACATTCCAAGTGCCCGCTAGGTTACCTACATAGTCCAAGTGCACGTTCGTTAACCTAGATAGTCCAAGTGCACGCCGGTAACCTACATAGTCCAAGGGCCCGCTAGGTAACCTTGATAGTCCAAGTGCCTTCTAGTTAACCTACATATTCCAAGTGCCCGCTAGGTAACCTACATAGACCAAGTGCCCACTAGGTAACCTAAATAATCCAAAAGCCCGCTAGGGAAACTACATAGTCAAAGTGCCCGCTAGGAAACCTGCATTGTGCAAGTGCCCGCTAGTTAAGCTAGATAGTCGAAGTGCCTGATAGTTAACCTACATAGTCCAAGGTCAGCTAGTTAACCTAGATAGTCCAAGTGCCCGCTAGTTAACCTACATAGTCCAAGGGCCCGCTAGTTAACCTAGATATTCCAAGTTCCCGCTAGTTAACCTAGATCGTCCAAGTGTATGCTAGTTAACCTACATAGTCCAAGTTCCCTTTAGGTAACCTACATAGTACAAGTGCCCGCAAGATAACCTACATAGTCCAAGTGCCCGCTAGGTAACCTAGATATTCCAAGTTCTTGTTAGCTAACCTAGATAATCCAAGTGCCCGCTATGTAACCTACATAGTCCAAGTGCCCTTTCGTTAACCTAGATAGTCCAAGTGCCCGCTAGGTAACCTACATAGTCCAAGGGCCCGCTAGGTAACCTATATAGTCCAAGTGCCCGCTAAGAAACCAAGATAGTCCAAGTGCCCGTTAGGTAACCTAGATAGTCCAAGTGCCTGCTAGGTAACCTACATAGTCCAAGTTCCCGCTAGGTAACCTAGATAGTCCAAGTGCCCGTTACCTAACCTAGATAATCTAATTCCCCGCTATGCAACATACATAGTCCAAGTGCCCATTCGTTAACCTAGAAGTCCAAGTGCCCGCTATGTAACCTACATAGTCCAAGTGCCCTTTCGTTAACCTAGATAGTCCAAGTGCCCGCTAGGTAACCTAGACAGTCCAAGTGCCTGCTAGGTAACTTACATAGTCCAAATGCCCGTTCGTTAACCTACATAGTCCAAGGGCCCTCTATTTAACCTAGATCGTCCAAGTGTCTTTGGTTAACCTACATAGTCCAAGTGCCCGCAAGGTAACCTACATAGCCCAAGTTCCAGCTATGTAACCTAGATAGTCCAAGGGCCCGCTAGTTAACCTACATAGTCCAAGTGCCCGCTAGGTAAACTAGATAGTCCAAGTGCCCGCTAAGGAACCTACATAGTCCAAATGCACGCTAGTTAACACAGATAGTCCAAGTGCCCGCTAGTTAACCTAGAAAGTTGAAGTGCCGCTAGGTAACCTACATAGTGCAAGTGTCCCCTAGTTAACCTACATAGTCCAAGTGCCCGCTAGTTAACATAGATAGTCCAAGTGCCCGCTAGGGAACGTACATAGTCCAAGTGCCCGCTAGTTAACCTAGATAGTGCAAGTGCCCGGTAGTTAACCTACATAATCCAAGTGCCCGCTAGGTAACCTAGATAGTCTAAGGGCCCGCTAGTTATCCTACATAGTCCAAGTGCCCGGTAGTTAGCTTACATAGTTCAAGTGTCCGTAAGGAACATATATAGTCCAAGTGCCCGCTAGGGAACATACAGAGTCTAAGTGCCCCCTAGGGAACCTACGTAGTCCAAGTGCCCGCTAGGGAATCTACATAGTCCAAGGGTCCTCTAGTTAACGTAGATTGTCCAAGTGCCCGCTCTGGAACTAACATAGTCCAAGTGCCCGCTAGGGAATCTACATAGTCCAAGGGCTCGCTACTTAATGTAGATAGTCCAAGTGCCGCTAGTTAATCAACATAGTCCAAGGGCCCGCTAGTTAACCTACATAGTCCAAGTACTCGCTAGTTAACCTAGATCCTCCACGTGCCCGCTAGTTAACCTACATCGTCCAAGGGCCCGCTAGTTAACCTAGATAGTCCAAGTGCCCCCTAGTTAACCTACATACTCCAAGTGCCCGCTTGGTAATCTAGACAGTTCAAGTGACCACTAGGTTACCTACATAGTCCAAGTGCCCGTTCGTTAACCTACATAGTCCAAGTGCCCGCTAGGTAACCATTATACTCAAAATGCCCATTAGGGAAACTAATAGTCCAAATGCCCGCTAGTTAACCTAGATAGTCCAAGTGTTCGCTAGTTAACATAGAGAGTCCAAGTGCCCGCTAGTTAACCTAGATAGACCAAGTGCCCGCTAGGGAACCTATCTAGTCCAAGTGCCCGATAGGGAACCTACATAGTCCAACTGCCCGCTAGTTAACATAGATAGTCCAAGTACCCGCTAGGAAACGTACATAGTCCAAGTGCCCGCTAGGTAACGTACATACTCCAAGTGCCCGCTAAGTATCCTAGATAGTCCAAGTGCCCGCTAGTTAATCTACATAGTTCAAGGGACCGCTAGTTAACCTACATAGTCCAAGTGCCTGATAGGGAACCTACATAGTCCAAGTGCCCGCAGAGGAACCTACATAGTCCAAGTGCCCGATAGGGATCCTACATATTCCAAATTCCCGCTAGGTAACCTAGATAGTCCAAGTGTCGTTACCTAACCTAGATAATCCAATTGCCCGCTATGCAACATACATAGTCCAAGTGCCCATTCGTTAACCTAGAAGTCCAAGTGCCCGCTAGGTAACCTACATAGTCCAAATGCCCGTTCGGTAACCTAGATAGTCCAAGTGCCCGCTAATTAACCTACATAGTCCAAGTGCCCGCTAGGTTACCTAGATAGTGCAAGTGCCCGCTAGGTAACCTACATAGTCCAAGTACTCACTAGTTAACCTAGATCGTCCAAGTGTCTTTTGTTAACCTACATAGTCCAAGTGCCCGCAATGTAACCTATATAGTCCAAGTTCCAGCTATGTAACCTAGATAGTCCATGGGCCCGCTAGTTAACCTACATAGTCCAAGTGCCCGCTAGGTAAACTAGATAGTCCAAGTGCCCGCTAAGGAACCTACATAGTCCAAGTGCACGCTAGTTAACCCAGATAGTCCAAATGCCCGCTAGTTAACCTAGATAGTCCAAGTGCCACTAGGTAACCTACATAGTGCAAGTGTCCACTAGTTAACCTACATAGTCCAAGTGCCCGCTAGATAACATAGATAGTCCAAGTGCCCGCTAGGGAACGTACATAGTCCAAGTGCCCACTAGGTAACCTAGATAGGGCAAGTGCCCGGTAGTTAACCTACATAGTCCAAGTGCCCGCTAGGTAACCTGGATAGTCTAAGGGCCCGCTAGTTAACCTACATAGTCCAAGTGCCCGGTAGTTAACTTACATAGTTCAAGTGTCCGTAAGGAACATATATAATCCTAGTGCCCGCTAGGGAACATACAGAGTCTAAGTGCCCGCTAGGGAAACTACGTAGTCGAAGTGCCCGCTAGGGAATGTACATAGTCCAAGGGCCCGCTAGTTAACGTAGATAGTCCAAGTGCCGCTAGTTAATCTACATAGTATAAGGGCCCGCTAGTTAACATACATAGTCCAAGTGCCTGATAGGGAACCTACATAGTCCAAGTGCCCGCAGAGGAACCTACATAGTCCAAGTGCCCGATAGGGAACCTACATATTCCAAGTGCCCGTTAGGGAACCTAGATAGTCCAAGTGCCCGTAGGGAACCTATATATTCCAAGTGCCCGCTAGGGAACCTACATAGTCAAAGTGCACGCTAGGGATCCTGCATTGTGCAAGTGCCCGCTAGTTAACCTAGATAGTCCAAGTGCCCGCTAGTTAACCTACATAGTCCAAGGTCAGCTAGTTAACCTAGATAGTCCAAGTGCCCGCTAGTTAACCTACATAGTCAAAGAACCCGCTAGTTAACCTAGATAGTCCAAGTGCCCGCTAGTTAACCTACATAGTCCTAGGGCCCGCTAGTTAACCTAGATATTCCAAGTGCCCGCTAGTTAACCTAGATCGTACAAGTGTCCGCTAGCTAACCTTCATAGTCCAAGTGCCTGCTAGGTAACCTAGATATTCCAAGTTCCTATTAGCTAACCTAGATAATCCAAGTGCCCGCTAGGTAACCTACATAGTCCAAGTGCCCTTTCGTTAACCTAGATAGTCCAAGTGCCCGCTAGGTAACCTACATAGTCCAAGTGCCCGCTATTAACCTACATAGTCCAATTGACCGCTAGGTAACCTAGATAGTCCAAGTGCCCGCTAGGTAACTTACATAGTCCAAATGCCCGCTAGGCAACCTAGATAGTCCATGTGCCCGTTCGTTAACCTAGATAGCCAAGTGCCCGCTAGGTAACCTAGAGAGTCCAAGTGTCTGCTAGGTAACCTACATAGTCCAAATGCCCGTGCGTTAACCTACATAGTCCAAGAGCCCACTAGTTAACCTAGATCGTCTAAGTGTCTTCTAGTTAACCTACATCGTCAAAATGCACGCTAGTTAACCTACATAGTCCAAGTGCCGCTAGGTAACCTACATAGTGCAAGTGTCCCCTAGTTAACCTACATAGTCCAAGTGGCCGGTAGTTAACATAGATAGTCCAAGTGCCCACTAGTTAACATAGATAGTCCAAGTGCCCGCTAGTTAACCTAGATAGTCCAAGTGCCCGCTAGTTAACCTAGATAGTCCAAGTGCCCGCTAGTTAACCAGGATCATCAAAATGCCATCTAGTTAACTTACATAGTCCATAGGCCTGCTAGTTAACCTACATAGAGCAAGGGCCCGCTAGTTAACCTTGATAGTCTAAGTGCCCGCTAGTTAACCTACATAGTCCAAGTCCCGCTAGGTAACCTAGACAGTCCAAGTGACCATTAGGTTACCTACATAGTCCAAGTGCCCGTTCGTTAACCTATATATTCCAAGTGCCCGCTAGGTAACGTAGATAGCCCAAGTGCCTGCTAGGGAACGTACATAGTCCAAGTGCCCGCTTGGTAACCTAGATAGTCCAAGTGCCCGTTAGTTAACCAACATAGTCCAAGTGCCTCCTAGGTAAACTACATAGTCCAAGTGCCCACTAGGTAACCTAGACTGTCCAATTGCCCCCTAGTTAACCTAGACAGTCCAAGTACCCGATAGGGAACCTACATAGTCCAAGTGCTCGCTAGGTAACCTACATAGTCCAAGTGCTCGCTAGGCAACCTACATAGTCCAAGTGCAAGCTAGGTAACCTAGATAGTCCAATTGTCCGTTAGCTAACCTAGATAGTCGAAGTGTCCGCTAGTTAACCTACATAGTCCAAGTGCCCGTTCGTTAACGTAGATAGGCCAAGTGCCTGCTAGGTAACCTAGACAGTCCAAGTGCCCGCTGGTAACCTACATAGTCCAAGGGCCCGCTAGGTAACCTTGATAGTCCAAGTGTCTTCTAGTTAACCTACATAGTCCAAGTGCCCGCTAGGTAACCTACATAGTCCAAATGCCCACTAGGTAACCTAAATAATCCAAATGCCCGCTGGGAAACTATATAGTCCAAGTGCCCGCTAGTTAACCTAGATAGTCCAAGTGCCCGCTAGTAAACCTAGATAGTCCAAGGGCCCGCTAGTTAATCTAGATAGTCCAAGTGCCCGCTAGTTAACCTAGATAGTCCAAGTGCCCGATAGTTAACCTAGATCGTCTAAGTGCCTGCTAGTTAACCTAGATAATCCAAGTGCCCGCTAGTTAACCTACATAGTCCAAGGGCCCTCTTGTTAAACTAGATAGTCCAAGTGCCCGCTAGGGGACGTACATAGTCCAAGTGCCCGCTAGGTAACCTAGATAGTCCAAGTGCCCGCTAGTAAACCTAGATAGTCCAAGGGCCCGCTAGTTAATCTAGATAGTCCAAGTGCCCGCTAGTTAACCTAGATAGTCCAAGTGCCCGCTAGTTAACCTAGATAGTCCAAGTGCCCGCTAGTTAACCAGGATCATCAAAATGCCCTCTAGTTAACTTACATAGTCCAAAGGACAGCTAGTTAACCTACATAGAGCAAGGGCCCACTAGTTAACCTTGATAGTCCATGTGCCCGCTAGTTAACCTACATAGTCCAAGTCCCCGCTAGATAACCTAGACAGTCCAAGTGACCATTAGGTTACCTACATAATCTAAGTGCCCGTTCGTTAACCTACATAGTCCAAGTGCCCGCTACGGAACGTAGATAGCCCAAGTGCCCGCTAGGGAACGTACATAGTCCACATGCCCGCTAGGTAACCTAGATAGTCCAAGTGCCCGCTAGTTAACCAACATAGTCCAAGTGCCTCCTAGGTAAACTACATAGTCCAAGTGCCCACTAGGTAACCTAGACTGTCCAATTGCCCCCTAGTTAACATAGCCAGTCCAAGTACCCGATAGGGAACCTACATAGTCCAAGTGCTCGCTAGGCAACCTACATAGTCCAAGTGCCCGCTAGGTAACCTAGATAGTCCAATTGCCCATTAGCTAACCTAGATAGTCGAAGTGTCCGCTAGTTAACCTACATAGTCCAAGTGCCCGTTCATTAACGTAGATAGGCCAAGTGCCTGCTAGGTAACCTAGACAGTCCAAGTGCCCGCTAGGTTACCTACATAGTCCAAGTGCACGTTTGTTAACCTAGATAGTCAAAGTGCCTGCTAGGTAACCTAAATAGTCCAAGTGCCCGCTAGGGAACCTACATAGTCCAAGTGCCCGCTAGGTAACCTAGATAGTCCAATTGCCCGTTAGCTAACCTAGATAATCGAAGTGTCCGCTAGTTAACGTACATATTCCAAGTGCCCGTTCGTTAACGTAGATAGGCCAAGTGCCTGCTAGGTAACCTCGACATTCCAAGTGCCCGCTAGGTTACCTACATAGTCCAAGTGCACGTTCGTTAACCTAGATAGTCCAAGTGCACGCCGGTAACCTACATAGTCCAAGGGCCCGCTAGGTAACCTTGATAGTCCAAGTGCCTTCTAGTTAACCTACATATTCCAAGTGCCCGCTAGGTAACCTACATAGACCAAGTGCCCACTAGGTAACCTAAATAATCCAAATGCCCGCTAGGGAAACTACATAGTCAAAGTGCCCGCTAGGAAACCTGCATTGTGCAAGTGCCCGCTAGTTAAGCTAGATAGTCGAAGTGCCTGATAGTTAACCTACATAGTCCAAGGTCAGCTAGTTAACCTAGATAGTCCAAGTGCCCGCTAGTTAACCTACATAGTCCAAGGGCCCGCTAGTTAACCTAGATATTCCAAGTTCCCGCTAGTTAACCTAGATCGTCCAAGTGTATGCTAGTTAACCTACATAGTCCAAGTTCCCTTTAGGTAACCTACATAGTACAAGTGCCCGCAAGATAACCTACATAGTCCAAGTGCCCGCTAGGTAACCTAGATATTCCAAGTTCTTGTTAGCTAACCTAGATAATCCAAGTGCCCGCTATGTAACCTACATAGTCCAAGTGCCCTTTCGTTAACCTAGATAGTCCAAGTGCCCGCTAGGTAACCTACATAGTCCAAGGGCCCGCTAGGTAACCTATATAGTCCAAGTGCCCGCTAAGAAACCAAGATAGTCCAAGTGCCCGTTAGGTAACCTAGATAGTCCAAGTGCCTGCTAGGTAACCTACATAGTCCAAGTTCCCGCTAGGTAACCTAGATAGTCCAAGTGCCCGTTACCTAACCTAGATAATCTAATTCCCCGCTATGCAACATACATAGTCCAAGTGCCCATTCGTTAACCTAGAAGTCCAAGTGCCCGCTATGTAACCTACATAGTCCAAGTGCCCTTTCGTTAACCTAGATAGTCCAAGTGCCCGCTAGGTAACCTACATAGTCCAAGTGCCCGCTAGGTAACTTACATAGTCCAAATGCCCGCTAGGCAACCTAGATAGTCCAAGTGCCCGTTCGTTAACCTAGATAGCCAAGTGCCCGCTAGGTAAACTAGAGAGTCCAAGTGTCTGCTAGGTAACCTACATAGTCCAAATGCCCGTGCGTTAACCTACATAGTCCAAAGGCCCACTAGTTAACCTAGATCGTCTAAGTGTCTTCTAGTTAACCTACATAGTCAAAATGCACGCTAGTTAACCTACATAGTCCAAGTGCCGCTAGGTAACCTACATAGTGCAAGTGTCCCCTAGTTAACCTACATAGTCCAAGTGGCCGGTAGTTAACATAGATAGTCCAAGTGCCCACTAGTTAACATAGATAGTCCAAGTGCCCGCTAGTTAACCTAGATAGTCCAAGTGCCCGCTAGTTAATCTAGATAGTCCAAGTGCCCGCTAATTAACCAGGATCATCAAAATGCCATCTAGTTAACTTACATAGTCCATAGGCCTGCTAGTTAACCTACATAGAGCAAGGGCCCGCTAGTTAACCTTGATAGTCTAAGTGCCCGCTAGTTAACCTACATAGTCCAAGTCCCGCTAGGTAACCTAGACAGTCCAAGTGACCATTAGGTTACCTACATAGTCCAAGTGCCCGTTCGTTAACCTATATATTCCAAGTGCCCGCTAGGTAACGTAGATAGCCCAAGTGCCCGCTAGGGAACGTACATAGTCCAAGTGCCCGCTTGGTAACCTAGATAGTCCAAGTGCCCGTTAGTTAACCAACATAGTCCAAGTGCCTCCTAGGTAAACTACATAGTCCAAGTGCCTTTAGGTAACCTAGACTGTCCAATTGCCCCCTAGTTAACCTAGACAGTCCAAGTACCCGATAGGGAACCTACATAGTCCAAGTGCTCGCTAGGTAACCTACATAGTCCAAGTGCTCGCTAGGCAACCTACATAGTCCAAGTGCAAGCTAGGTAGCCTAGATAGTCCAATTGTCCGTTAGCTAACCTAGATAGTCGAAGTGTCCGCTAGTTAACCTACATAGTCCAAGTGCCCGTTCGTTAACGTAGATAGGCCAAGTGCCTGCTAGGTAACCTAGACAGTCCAAGTGCCCGCTGGTAACCTACATAGTCCAAGGGCCCGCTAGGTAACCTTGATAGTCCAAGTGTCTTCTAGTTAACCTACATAGTCCAAGTGCCCGCTAGGTAACCTACATAGTCCAAATGCCCACTAGGTAACCTAAATAATCCAAATGCCCGCTGGGAAACTATATAGTCCAAGTGCCCGCTAGTTAACCTAGATAGTCCAAGTGCCCACTAGTAAACCTAGATAGTCCAAGGGCCCGCTAGTTAATCTAGATAGTCCAAGTGCCCGCTAGTTAACCTAGATCGTCTAAGTGCCTGCTAGTTAACCTAGATAATCCAAGTGCCCGCTAGTTAACCTACATAGTCCAAGGGCCCTCTTGTTAAACTAGATAGTCCAAGTGCCCGCTAGGGGACGTACATAGTCCAAGTGCCCGCTAGGTAACCTAGATAGTCCAAGTGCCCGCTAGTAAACCTAGATAGTCCAAGGGCCCGCTAGTTAATCTAGATAGTCCAAGTGCCCGCTAGTTAACCTAGATAGTCCAAGTGCCCGCTAGTTAACCTAGATAGTCCAAGTGCCCGCTAGTTAACCAGGATCATCAAAATGCCCTCTAGTTAACTTACATAGTCCAAAGGCCAGCTAGTTAACCTACATAGAGCAAGGGCCCACTAGTTAACCTTGATAGTCCAAGTGCCCTCTAGTTAACCTACATAGTCCAAGCCCCGCTAGATAACCTAGACAGTCCAAGTGACCATTAGGTTACCTACATAATCCAAGTGCCCGTTCGTTAACCTACATAGTCCAAGTGCCCGCTAGGGAACGTAGATAGCCCAAGTGCCCGCTAGGGAACGTACATAGTCCACGTGCCCGCTAGGTAACCTAGATAGTCCAAGTGCCCGCTAGTTAACCAACATAGTCCAAGTGCCTCCTAGGTAAACTACATAGTCCAAGTGCCCACTAGGTAACCTAGACTGTCCAATTGCCCCCTAGTTAACATAGCCAGTCCAAGTACCCGATAGGGAACCTACATAGTCCAAGTGCTCGCTAGGCAACCTACATAGTCCAAGTGCCCGCTAGGGAACCTAGATAGTCCAATTGCCCATTAGCTAACCTAGATAGTCGAAGTGTCCGCTAGTTAACCTACATAGTCCAAGTGCCCGTTCATTAACGTAGATAGGCCAAGTGCCTGCTAAGTAACCTAGACAGTCCAAGTGCCCGCTAGGTTACCTACATAGTCCAAGTGCACGTTTGTTAACCTAGATAGTCAAAGTGCCTGCTAGGTAACCTAAATAGTCCAAGTGCCCGCTAGGGAACCTACATAGTCCAAGTGCCCGCTAGGTAACCTAGATAGTCCAATTGCCCGTTAGCTAACCTAGATAATCGAAGTGTCCGCTAGTTAACGTACATATTCCAAGTGCCCGTTCGTTAACGTAGATAGGCCAAGTGCACGCCGGTAACCTACATAGTCCAAGGGCCCGCTAGGTTACCTTGATAGTCCAAGTGCCTTCTAGTTAACCTATATATTCCAAGTGCCCGCTAGGTAACCTACATAGTCCAAGTGCCCACTAGGTAACCTAAATAATCCAAATGCCCGCTAGGGAAACTACATAGTCAAAGTGCCCGCTAGGGAACCTGCATTGTGCAAGTGCCCGCTAGTTAAGCTAGATAGTCGAAGTGCCTGTTAGTTAACCTACATAGTCCAAGGTCAGCTAGTTAACCTAGATAGTCCAAGTGCCCGCTAGTTAACCTACATAGTCCAAGGGCCCGCTAGTTAACCTAGATATTCCAAGTTCCCGCTAGTTAACCTAGATCGTCCAAGTGTATGCTAGTTAACCTACATAGTCCAAGTTCCCGTTAGGTAACCTACATAGTACAAGTGCCCGCAAGATAACCTACATAGTCTAAGTGCCCGCTAGGTAACCTAGATATTCCAAGTTCTTGTTAGCTAACCTAGATAATCCAAGTGCCCGCTATGTAACCTACATAGTCCAAGTGCCCTTTCGTTAACCTAGATAGTCCAAGTGCCCGCTAGGTAACCTACATAGTCCAAGGGCCCGCTAGGTAACCTATATAGTCCAAGTGCCCGCTAAGAAACCAAGATAGTCCAAGTGCCCGTTAGGTAACCTAGATAGTCCAAGTGCCTGCTAGGTAACCTACATAGTCCAAGTTCCCGCTAGGTAACCTAGATAGTCCAAGTGCCCGTTACCTAACCTAGATAATCTAATTCCCCGCTATGCAACATACATAGTCCAAGTGCCCATTCGTTAACCTAGAAGTCCAAGTGCCCGCTATGTAACCTACATAGTCCAAGTGCCCTTTCGTTAACCTAGATAGTCCAAGTGCCCGCTAGGTAACCTACATAGTCCAAGGGCCCGCTAGGTAACCTATATAGTCCAAGTACCCGCTAAGAAACCAAGATAGTCCAAGTGCCCGTTAGGTAACCTAGATAGTCCAAGTGCCCGTTCGTTAACCTAGATAGTCCAAGTGCCCGCTAGGTAACCTAGACAGTCCAAGTGCCTGCTAGGTAACTTACATAGTCCAAATGCCCGTTCGTTAACCTACATAGTCCAAGGGCCCACTATTTAACCAAGATCGTCCAAGTGTCTTTGGTTAACCTACATAGTCCAAGTGCCCGCAAGGTAACCTAGATAGTCCATGTTCCAGCTATGTAACCTAGATAGTCCAAGGGCCCGCTAGTTAACCTACATAGTCCAAGTGCCCTCTAGGTAAACTAGATAGTCCAAGTGCCCGCTAAGGAACCTACATAGTCCAAGTGCACGCTAGTTAACCCAGATAGTCCAAGTGCCCGCTAGTTAACCTAGATAGTCCAAGTGCCACTAGGTAACCTACATAGTGCAAGTGTCCCCTAGTTAACCTACATAGCCCAAGTGCCCGCCTGTTAACATAGATAGTCCAAGTGCCCGCTAGGGAACGTACATAGTCCAAGTGCCCGATAGGTATCCTAGATAGTGCAAGTGCCCGGTAGTTAACCTACATAGTCCAATTGACCGCTAGGTAACCTAGATAGTCTAAGGGCCCGCTACTTATCCTACATAGTCCAAGTGCCCGGTAGTTAACTTACAGAGTTCAAGTGTCTGTAAGGAACATATATAGTCCAAGTGCCCGCTAGGGAACATACAGAGTCTAAGTGCCCGCTAGGTAACCTATGTAGTCCAAGTCCCCGCTAGGGAATCTACATAGTCCAAGGGCCCTCTAGTTAACGTAGATAGTCCAAGTGCCGCTAGTTAATCTACATAGTTCAAGGGCCCGCTAGTTAACCTACATAGTCCAACTACCCGCTAGTTAACCTAGATCGTCCAAGTGTCCGCTAGTTAACCTATATAGTCCAAGTGCCCGCTAGGGAACCTACATAGTCCAAGTGCCTGCTAGGGAACCTACATAGTCCAAGTGCCCGCACTGGAACATACATAGTCCAAGTGCCCGCTAGGGACTCTACATAGTCCAAGGGCCAGCTACTTAACGTAGATAGTCCAAGTGCCGCTAGTTAATCAACATAGTCCAAGGGCCTGCTAGTTAACCTACATAGTCCAAGGGCCCGCTAGTTAACCTACATCGTCCAAGGGCCTGCTAGTTAACCTAGAAGTCCAAGTGACCCCTAGTTAACCTACATACTCCAAGTGCCCGCTAGGTAACCTAGACAGTTCAAGTGACCATTAGGTTACCTACATAGTCCAAGTGCCCGTTCGTTAACCTACATAGTCCAAGTTCCCGCTAGTTAACCTAGATATTCCAAGTGCCCGCTAGTTAACCTAGAACGTCCAAGTGTACGCTAGTTAACCTACATAGTCCAAGTTCCCGTTAGGTAACCTAGATAGTCCAAGTGCACGCTAGTTAACCCAGATAGTCCAAGTGCCCGCTAGTTAACCTAGATAGTCCAAGTGCCGCTAGGTAACCTACATAGTGCAAGTGTCCCCTAGTTAACCTACATAGTCCAAGTGCCTGCTAGTTAACATAGATAGTCCAAGTGCCCGCTAGGGGACGTACATAGTCCAAGTGCCCGCTAGGTAACCTAGATAGTGCAAATGCCCGGTAGTTAACCTACATAGTCCAAGTGCCCGCTAGGTAACCTAGATAGTCTAAGGGCCCGCTAGTTAACCTACATAGTCCAAGTGCCCGGTAGTTAACTTACATATTTCAAGTGTCCGTAAGGAACATATATAGTCCAAGTGCCCGCTAGGGAACATACAGAGTCTAAGTGCCCGCTAGGGAACCTACGTTGTCCAAGTCCCCGCTAGGGAATCTACATAGTCCAAGGGCCCTCTAGTTAACGTAGATACTCCAAGTGCCGCTAGTTAATCTACATAGTTCAAGGGCCCGCTAGTTAAGCTACATAGTCCAACTATCCGCTAGTTAACCTAGATCGTTCCAGTGTCCGCTAGTTAACCTACATAGTCCAAGTGCCTGCTAGGGAACTTACATAGTCCAAGTGCCCGCTCTGGAACATACATAGTCCAAGTGCCCGCTAGGGAATCTACATAGTCCAAGGGCCCGCTACTTAACATACATAGTCCAAGTGCCGCTAGTTAATCAACATAGTCCAAGGGCCCGCTACTTAACCTACATAGTCCAAGGGCCCGCTAGTTAACCTACATCGTCCAAGGGCCCGCTAGTTAACCTAGATAGTCCAAGTGCCCCCTAGTTAACCTACATACTCCAAGTGCCCGCTAGGTAACCTAGACAGTTCAAGTGACCACTAGGTTACCTACATAGTCTAAGTGCCCGTTCGTTAACCTACATAGTTTAAGTGCCCGCTAGGTAACCAATATACTCCAAATGCCCTCTAGGGACCCTAATAGTCCAAATGCCCGCTAATTAACCTAGATAGTCCAAGTGCTCGCTAGTTAACATAGATAGTCCAAGTGCCCGCTAGTTAAACTAGATAGACCAAGTGCCCGCTAGGGTACTTATCTAGTCCAAGTGCCCGATAGGGAACCTACATAGTCCAAGTGCCCGCTAGTTAACATAGATAGTCCAAATACCCGCTAGGAAACGTACATAGTCCAAGTGCCCGCAAGGTAACGTACATAGTCCAAGTGCCCGCTTGGTAACCTAGATAGTCCAAATGCCCGCTAGGGAACCCACATAGTCCAAGTGCACGTTAGGTAACCTAGATAGTCCAAATGCCCGCTAAGGAATCTACCTAGTCCAAGTGCCCGATAGGGAACTTACATAGTCCAAGGGCCCGCTAGGGAACCTACATAGTCAAAGTGCCCGTTAGTTAACCTAGATCGTCTAAGTGCCCGCTAGTTAACCTAGATATTCCAAGTGCCCCCTAATTAACCTACATAGTCCAAGGGTCCACTAGTTAACCTAGATAGTCCAAATGCCTGCTAGGGGATGTACATAGTCCAAGTGCCCGCTAGGTAACCTACATAGTCCAAGTGCCCACTAGGTAACCTAAATAATCCAAATGCCCGCTAGGGAAACTACATAGTCCAAGTGCCCGCTAGTTAACCTAGATAGTCCAAGTGCCCGGTAGTAAACCTAGATAGTCCAAGGGCACGCTAGTTAATCTAGATAGTCCAAGTGCCCGCTAGTTATCCTAGATAGTCCAAGTGCCCGCTAGTTAACCTAGATAGTCCAAGGGCCCGCTAGTTAACCTACATGGTCAAAGTGCCCTTAGGGAACCTATATAGTCCAAATGCCCGCTAGGGAACCTACATAGTCAAATTGTCCGCTAGAGAACCTGCATTGTACAAGTGCCCGCTAATCAACCTAGATAGTCCAAGTGCCCGCTAGGTAACCTAGACAGTCCAAGTGTCTGCTAGGTAACCTACATAGTCCGAATGCCCGTTCGTTAACCTACATAGTCCAAGTGCCCGCTAGGTAACCTAGATAGTCTAAGGGCCCGCTAGTTAACCTACATAGTCCCAGTTCCCGGTAGTTAACTCACATAGTTCAAGTGTCCGTAAGGAACATATATAGTCCAAGTGCCCGCTAGGGAACATACGGAGTCTAAGTGCCCGCTAGGGAACCTACGTAGTCCAAGTGCCCGCTAGGGAATCTACATAGTCCAAGGGCCCGCTAGTTAACGTAGATAGTCCAAGTGCCCGCTCTGGAACATACATAGTCCAAGTGCCCGCTAGGGAATCTACATAGTCCAAGGGCCCGCTACTTAATGTAGATAGTCCATGTGCCGCTAGTTAATCAACATAGTCCAAGGGCCCGCTAGTTAACCTACATAGTCCAAGGACCCTCTAGTTAACCTAGATCGTCCAAGGGCCCGCTAGTTAACCTAGATAGTCCAAGTGCCCCCTAGTTAACCTACATACTCCAAGTGCCTGCTAGGTAACCTAGACAGTTCAAGTGACCACTAGGTTACCTACATAGTCCAAGTGCCCGTTCGTTAACCTACATAGTCCAAGTGCCCGCTAGGTAACCAATATACTCCAAGTGCCCGCTAGGTAACCAATATACTCCAAATGACCGCTAGGGACCCTAATAGTCCAAATGCCCGCTAGTTAACCTAGATAGTCCAAGTGCTCGCTAGTTAACATAGATAGTCCAAGTGCCCGCTAGTTAACCTAGATAGACCCAGTGCCCGCTAGGGAACCTATCTAGTCCAAGTGCCCGATAGGGAACCTACATTGTCCAAGTGCCCGCTAGTTAACATAGATAGTCCAAGTATCCGCTTGGTAACCTAGATAGTCCAACAGCCCGGTAGGTAACCTACATACTCCAAGTACCCGCTAGGTAACGTAGATAGTTCAAGTGACAGCTAGGTAACCTAGATAGTCCAAGTGCCTCTAGGTAACCTACATAGTGCAAGTGTCCCCTAGTTAACCTACATAGTCCAAGTGCCTGATAGTTAACATAGATAGTCCAAGTGCCCGCTAGGGAACGTACATAGTCCAAGTGCCCGCTAGGTAACCTAGATAGTGCAAGTGCCCGGTAGTTAACCTACATAGTCCAAGTGCCCGCTAGGTAACCTAGATAGTCTAAGGGCCCGCTAGTTAACCTACATAGTCCAAGTGCCCAGTAGTTAACTTACATAGTTCAAGTGTCTGTAAGGAACATATATAGTCCAAGTGCCCGCTAGGGAACATACGGAGTCTAAGTGCCCGCTAGTGAACCTACTTAGTCCAAGTCCCCGCTAGGGAATCTACATAGTCCAAGGGCCCTCTAGTTAACGTAGATAGTCCAAGTGCCGCTAGTTAATCTACATAGATCAAGGGCCCGATAGTTAACCTACATTGTCCAACTACCCGCTAGTTAACCTAGATCGTCCAAGTGTCCGCTAGTTAACCTATATAGTACAAGTGCCCGCTAGGGAACCTACATAGTCCAAGTGCCTGCTAGGGAACCTACATAGTCCAAGTGCCCGCTCTGGAACATTCATAGTCCAAGTGCCCGCTAGGGAATCTCCATAGTCCAAGGGCCCGCTACTTAACGTAGATAGTCCAAGTTCCGCTAGTTAATCAACATAGTCCAAGGGCCCGCTAGTTAACCTACATAGTCCAAGGGCCCGCTAGTTAACCTACATCATCCAAGTGCCCGCTAGTTAACCTAGATAGTCCAAGTGCCCGCTAGTTAACCTAGATCGTCTAAGTGCCCGCTAGTTAACCCAGATAATCCAAGTGCCCGCTAATTAACCTACATAGTTCAAGGGCCCTCTAGTTAACCTAGATAGTCCAAGTGCCCGCTAGGGGACGTACATAGTCCAAGTGCCCGCTAGGTAACCTAGATAGTCCAAGTGCCCGCTAGGGTATGTACATAGTTCAATTGCCCGCTGGGTAACCTAGATTGTCCAAGTGTCCGCTAGTTAACCTACATAGTCCAAGTGGCCCCTAGGTAACCTAGATAGTCCAAAGTCCTGCTAGTTAACCTACATAGTCCAATGCCCGATAGGGTACCTACAAAGTCCAAGTGCCCGCTGAGGAACCTACATAGACCAAGTGCCCGATAGGGAACCTTCATATTCCAAGTGCCCGTTAGGGAACCTAGATAGTCCAAGTGCCCGCAGGGAACCTATATAGTCCAAGTGCCCGCTAGGGAACCTACATAGTCAAATTGCCCGCTAGGGAACCTGCATTGTACAAGTGCCCGCTAATTAACCTAGATAGTCCAAGTGCCCGCTAGTTAACCTAGATAGTCCAAGTGCCCGCTAGTTAACCTAGATCATCCAAGTGCCCGCTAGTTAACCTACATAGTCCTAGTGCCTGATAGGGAACCTACATAGTCCAATTGCCCGCAGAGGAACCTACATAGTCCAAGTGCCCGTTAGGGAACCTAGATAGTCCAAGTGCCCGTAGGGAACCTATATAGTCCAAGTGCCCGCTAGGGAACCTATATAGTCAAAGTGCCCGCTAGGGAACCTGTATTGTGCAAGTTCCCGCTAGTTAACCTAGATAGTCCAAGTGCCCGCTAGTTAACCTAGATAGTCGAAGTGCCGGATAGTTAACCTACATAGTCCAAGGTCAGCTAGTTAACCTAGATAGTCCAAGTGCCCGCTAGTTAACCTACATAGTCCAAGAACCTGCTAGTTAACCTAGATAGTCCCATTGCCCGCTAGTTAACCTACATAGTCCAAGGGCCCGCTAGTTAACCTAGATATTCCAAGTGCCCGCTAGTTAACCTAGAACGTCCAAGTGTACGCTAGTTAACCTACATAGTCCACGTTCCCGTTAGGTAACCTAGATAGTACAAGTGCCCGCAAGGTAACCTACATAGTCCAAGTGCCCACTAGGTAACCTAGATATTCCAAGTTCCTGTTAGTTAACCTAGATAATCCAAGTGCCCGCTAGGTAACCTACATAGTCCAAGTGCCCTTTCGTTAACCTAGATAGGCCAAGTGCCCGCTAGGTAACCTACATAGTCCAAGTGCACGCTAGGTACCCTAGATAGTGCAAGTGCCCGCTAGGTAACCTACATAGTCCAAGTGCCCGCTAGTTAACCTATATAGTCCAAGTGCCCGTTCGTTAACCTAGATAGTCCAAGTGCCTGCTAGGTAACCTAGACAGTCCAAGTGCCTGCTAGGTAACTTACATAGTCCAAATGCTGTTCGTTAACCTACATAGTCCAATGGCCCACTATTTAACCTAGATCGTCCAAGTGTCTTTGGTTAACCTACATAGTCCAAGTGCCCGCAAGGTAACCTATATAGTCCAAGTTCCAGCTATGTAACCTAGATAGTCCAAGGGCCCGCTAGTTAACTTACGTAGTCCAAGTGCCCGCTAGGTAAACTAGATAGTCCAAGTGCCCGCTAAGGAACCTACATAGTCCAAGTGCACGCTAGTTAACCCAGATAGTCCAAGTGCCCGCTAGTTAACCTAGATAGTCCAAGTGCCACTAGGTAACCTACATAGTGCAAGTGTCCCCTAGTTAACCTACATAGCCCAAGTGCCCGCCTGTTAACATAGATAGTACAAGTGCCCGCTAGGGAACGTACATAGTCCAAGTGCCCGATAGGTATCCTAGATAGTGCAAGTGCCCGGTAGTTAACCTACATAGTCCAAGTGCCCGCAAGGTAACCTATATAGTCCAAGTTCCAGCTATGTAACCTAGATAGTCCAAGGGCCCGCTAGTTAACTTACGTAGTCCAAGTGCCCGCTAGGTAAACTAGATAGTCCAAGTGCCCGCTAAGGAACCTACATAGTCCAAGTGCCCACTAGGTAACCTAGATAGTCTAAGGGCCCGCTAGTTAACCTACATAGTCCAAGTGCCTGGTAGTTAACTCACATAGTTCAAGTGTCCGTAAGGAACATATATAGTCCAAGTGCCCGCTAGGGAACATACGGAGTCTAAGTGCCCGCTAGGGAACCTACGTAGTCCAAGTGCCCGCTAGGGAATCTACATAGTCCAAGGGCCCGCTAGTTAACGTAAATAGTCCAAGTGCCCGCTCTGGAACATACATAGTCCAAGTGCCCGCTAGGGAATCTACATAGTCCAAGGGCCCGCTACTTAATGTAGATAGTCCATGTGCCGCTAGTTAATCAACATAGTCCAAGGGCCCGCTAGTTAACCTACGTAGTCCAAACACCCTCTAGTTAACCTAGATCGTCCAAGTGCCCGCTAGTTAACCTACATAGTCCAAGGGCCCGCTAGTTAACCTACATAGTCCAAGGGCCCGCTAGTTAACCAACATCGTCCAAGGGCCCGCTAGTTAACCTAGATAGTCCAAGTGCCCCCTAGTTAACCTACATACTCCAAGTGCCCGCTAGGTAACCTAGACAGTTCAAGTGACCACTAGGTTACCTACATAGTCCAAGTGCCCCGTAGGTAAACTAGATAGTCCAAGTGCCCTCTAAGGAACCTACATAGTCCAAGTGCACGCTAGTTAACCCAGATAGTCCAAGTGCCCGCTAGTTAACCTAGATAGTCCACGTGCCGCTAGGTAACCTACATAGTGCAAGTGTCCCCTAGTTAACCTACATAGTCCAAGTGCCCTCTAGTTAACATAGATAGTCCAAGTGCCCGCTAGGGAACGTACATAGTCCAAGTGCCCGCTAGGTAACCTAGATAGTGCAAGTGCCCGCTAGTTAACCTACATAGTCCAAGTGCCCGCTAGGTCACCTAGATAGTCTAAGGGCCCGCTAGTTAACCTACATAGTCCAAATGCCCGGTAGTTAACTCACATAGTTCAAGTGTCCGTAAGGAACATATATAGTCCAAGTGCCCGCTAGGGAACATACGGAGTCTAAGTGCCCGCTAGGGAACCTACGTAGTCCAAGTGCCCGCTAGGGAATCTACATAGTCCAAGGGCCCGTTAGTTAACGTAGATAGTCCAAGTGCCCGCTCTGGAACATACATAGTCCAAGTGCCCGCTAGGGAATCTACATAGTCCAAGGGCCCGCTACTTAATGTAGATAGTCCATGTGCCGCTAGTTAATCAACATAGTCCAAGGGCCCGCTAGTTAACCTACATAGTCCAAGGGCCCGCTAGTTAACCAACATCGTCCAAGGGCCCGCTAGTTAACCTAGATAGTCCAAGTGCCCCCTAGTTAACCTACATACTCCAAGTGCCCGCTAGGTAACCTAGACAGTTCAAGTGACCACTAGGTTACCTACATAGTCCAAGTGCCCGTTCGTTAACCTACATAGTCCAAGTGCCCGCTAGGTAACCAATATACTCCAAGTGCCCGCTAGGTAACCAATATACTCCAAATGACCGCTAGGGACCCTAATAGTCCAAATGCCCGCTAGTTAACCTAGATAGTCCAAGTGCTCGCTAGTTAACATAGATAGTCCAAGTGCCCGCTAGTTAACCTAGATAGACCCAGTGCCCGCTAGGGAACCTATCTAGTCCAAATGCCCGATAGGGAACCTACATTGTCCAAGTGCCCGCTAGTTAACATAGATAGTCCAAGTATCCGCTTGGTAACCTAGATAGTCCAACAGCCCGGTAGGTAACCTACATACTCCAAGTACCCGCTAGGTAACGTAGATAGTTCAAGTGACAGCTAGGTAACCTAGATAGTCCAAGTGCCTCTAGGTAACCTACATAGTGGAAGTGTCCCCTAGTTAACCTACATAGTCCAAGTGCCTGATAGTTAACATAGATAGTCCAAGTGCCCGCTAGGGAACGTACATAGTCCAAGTGCCCGCTAGGTAACCTAGATAGTGCAAGTGCCCGGTAGTTAACCTACATAGTCCAAGTGCCCGCTAGGTAACATAGATAGTCTAAGGGCCCGCTAGTTAACCTACATAGTCCAAGTGCCCAGTAGTTAACTTACATAGTTCAAGTGTCTGTAAGGAACATATATAGTCCAAGTGCCCGCTAGGGAACATACAGAGTCTAAGTGCCCGCTAGTGAACCTACTTAGTCCAAGTCCCCGCTAGGGAATCTACATAGTCCAAGGGCCCTCTAGTTAACGTAGATAGTCCAAGTGCCGCTAGTTAATCTACATAGATCAAGGGCCCGATAGTTAACCTACATTGTCCAACTACCCGCTAGTTAACCTAGATCGTCCAAGTGTCCGCTAGTTAACCTATATAGTACAAGTGCCCGCTAGGGAACCTACATAGTCCAAGTGCCTGCTAGGGAACCTACATAGTCCAAGTGCCCGCTCTGGAACATACATAGTCCAAGTGCCCGCTAGGGAATCTCCATAGTCCAAGGGCCCGCTACTTAACGTAGATAGTCCAAGTTCCGCTAGTTAATCAACATAGTCCAAGGGCCCGCTAGTTAACCTACATAGTGCAAGGGCCCGCTAGTTAACCTACATCGTCCAAGTGCCCGCTAGTTAACCTAGATAGTCCAAGTGCCCGCTAGTTAACCTAGATCGTCTAAGTGCCCGCTAGTTAACCCAGATAATCCAAGTGCCCGCTAATTAACCTACATAGTTCAAGGGCCCTCTAGTTAACCTAGATAGTCCAAGTGCCCGCTAGGGGACGTACATAGTCCAAGTGCCCGCTAGGTAACCTAGATAGTCCAAGTGCCCGCTAGGGTATGTACATAGTTCAATTGCCCGCTGGGTAACCTAGATTGTCCAAGTGTCCGCTAGTTAACCTACATAGTCCAAGTGGCCCCTAGGTAACCTAGATAGTCCAAAGTCCTGCTAGTTAACCTACATAGTCCAATGCCCGATAGGGTACCTACAAAGTCCAAGTGCCCGCTGAGGAACCTACATAGACCAAGTGCCCGATAGGGAACCTTCATATTCCAAGTGCCCGTTAGGGAACCTAGATAGTCCAAGTGCCCGCAGGGAACCTATATAGTCCAAGTGCCCGCTAGGGAACCTACATAGTCAAAGTGCCCGCTAGGGAACCTGCATTGTACAAGTGCCCGCTAATTAACTTAGATAGTCCAAGTGCCCGCTAGTTAACCTAGATAGTCCAAGTGCCCGCTAGTTAACCTAGATCATCCAAGTGCCCGCTAGTTAACCTACATAGTCCTAGTGCCTAATAGGGAACCTACATAGTCCAATTGCCCGCAGAGGAACCTACATAGTCCAAGTGCCCGTTAGGGAACCTAGATAGTCCAAGTGCCCGTAGGGAACCTATATAGTACAAGTGCCCGCTAGGGAACCTATATAGTCAAAGTGCCCGCTAGGGAACCTGTATTGTGCAAGTTCCCGCTAGTTAACCTAGATAGTCCAAGTGCCCGCTAGTTAACCTAGATAGTCGAAGTGCCGGATAGTTAACCTACATAGTCCAAGGTCAGCTAGTTAACCTAGATAGTCCAAGTGCCCGCTAGTTAACCTACATAGTCCAAGAACCTGCTAGTTAACCTAGATAGTCCCATTGCCCGCTAGTTAACCTACATAGTCCAAGGGCCCGCTAGTTAACCTAGATATTCCAAGTGCCCGCTAGTTAACCTAGAACGTCCAAGTGTACGCTAGTTAACCTACATAGTCCACGTTCCCGTTAGGTAACCTAGATAGTACAAGTGCCCGCAAGGTAACCTACATAGTCCAAGTGCCCACTAGGTAACCTAGATATTCCAAGTTCCTGTTAGTTAACCTAGATAATCCAAGTGCCAGCTAGGTAACCTACATAGTCCAAGTGCCCTTTCGTTAACCTAGATAGGCCAAGTGCCCGCTAGGTAACCTACATAGTCCAAGTGCACGCTAGGTACCCTAGATAGTGCAAGTGCCCGCTAGGTAACCTACATAGTCCAAGTGCCCGCTAGTTAACCTATATAGTCCAAGTGCCCGTTCGTTAACCTAGATAGTCCAAGTGCCTGCTAGGTAACCTAGACAGTCCAAGTGCCTGCTAGGTAACTTACATAGTCCAAATGCTGTTCGTTAACCTACATAGTCCAATGGCCCACTATTTAACCTAGATCGTCCAAGTGTCTTTGGTTAACCTACATAGTCCAAGTGCCCGCAAGGTAACCTATATAGTCCAAGTTCCAGCTATGTAACCTAGATAGTCCAAGGGCCCGCTAGTTAACTTACGTAGTCCAAGTGCCCGCTAGGTAAACTAGATAGTCCAAGTGCCCGCTAAGGAACCTACATAGTCCAAGTGCACGCTAGTTAACCCAGATAGTCCAAGTGCCCGCTAGTTAACCTAGATAGTCCAAGTGCCACTAGGTAACCTACATAGTGCAAGTGTCCCCTAGTTAACCTACATAGCCCAAGTGCCCGCCTGTTAACATAGATAGTACAAGTGCCCGCTAGGGAACGTACATAGTCCAAGTGCCCGATAGGTATCCTAGATAGTGCAAGTGCCCGGTAGTTAACCTACATAGTCCAAGTGCCCGCAAGGTAACCTATATAGTCCAAGTTCCAGCTATGTAACCTAGATAGTCCAAGGGCCCGCTAGTTAACTTACGTAGTCCAAGTGCCCGCTAGGTAAACTAGATAGTCCAAGTGCCCGCTAAGGAACCTACATAGTCCAAGTGCCCACTAGGTAACCTAGATAGTCTAAGGGCCCGCTAGTTAACCTACATAGTCCAAGTGCCCGGTAGTTAACTCACATAGTTCAAGTGTCCGTAAGGAACATATATAGTCCAAGTGCCCGCTAGGGAACATACGGAGTCTAAGTGCCCGCTAGGGAACCTACGTAGTCCAAGTGCCCGCTAGGGAATCTACATAGTCCAAGGGCCCGCTAGTTAACGTAAATAGTCCAAGTGCCCGCTCTGGAACATACATAGTCCAAGTGCCCGCTAGGGAATCTACATAGTCCAAGGGCCCGCTACTTAATGTAGATAGTCCATGTGCCGCTAGTTAATCAACATAGTCCAAGGGCCCGCTAGTTAACCTACGTAGTCCAAACACCCTCTAGTTAACCTAGATCGTCCAAGTGCCCGCTAGTTAACCTACATAGTCCAAGGGCCCGCTAGTTAACCTACATAGTCCAAGGGCCCGCTAGTTAACCAACATCGTCCAAGGGCCCGCTAGTTAACCTAGATAGTCCAAGTGCCCCCTAGTTAACCTACATACTCCAAGTGCCCGCTAGGTAACCTAGACAGTTCAAGTGACCACTAGGTTACCTACATAGTCCAAGTGCCCGTTCGTTAACCTACATAGTCCAAATGCCCGCTAGTTAACCTACATAGTCCAAGTGCTCGCTAGTTAACATAGATAGTCTAAGTGCCCGCTAGTTAACCTAGATAGACCCAGTGCCCGCTAGGGAACCTATCTAGTTCAAGTGCCCGATAGGGAACCTACATTGTCCAAGTGCCCGCTAGTTAACATAGATAGTCCAAGTATCCGCTAGGAAACATACATAGTCCAAGTGCCCGCT
The DNA here is from genome assembly GCF_050624435.1 of Tenrec ecaudatus. Lineage (NCBI taxonomy): Eukaryota > Metazoa > Chordata > Mammalia > Afrosoricida > Tenrecidae > Tenrec > Tenrec ecaudatus. The sequence goes on along the minus strand of NW_027457573.1, from coordinate 194,757 downwards.
AGGTAACATACATACTTCAAATGCCCGCTAAGTAACCTAGATAGTCCAAGTGCCCGCTAGGGAACGTACATAGTCCAAGTGCCCCCTAGGTAACCGAGATAGTCCAAATGCCCGCTAGGGAACCCACATAGTCCAAGTGCCCGTTAGGTAACCTAGATAGTCCAAATGCCCGCTAGGGAACCCACATAGTCCAAGTGCCTGCTAGGGAACTTACATAGTCCAAGGGCCCGCTAGGGAACCTACATAGTCAAAGTGCCCGTTAGTTAACCTAGATAGTCCAAGTGCCCGCTTCTTAACCTAGATAGTCCAACAGCCCGGTAGGTAACCTACATACTCCAAGTACCCGCTAGGTAACCTAGATAGTCCAAGTGCCCGCTAGGTAACCTACAAAGTCTAAGTGCCCACTAGGTAAACTATATAGTCCACATGCCCGTTAGGGAGCCTACATAGTCCAAATGCCCGCTAGGTAACCTGGATAGTCCAAGGGCCCGCTAGGTAACCTACATAGTCCTAGTGCCCCCTAGTTAACCTACATTCTCTATGTGCCCGATAAGGAACCTACATAGTACAAGTTCCCGCTAGGTAACCGACATAATCCAAATGCCCTCTAGTTAACCTACATTGTCCAAGTGCCCAATAGGGAACCTACATATTCCAAATGCCCGCTAGGGAACCTACATAGTCCAAGTGCCCGTTAGGTAACCTAGATCGTCCAAATGCTCGCCAGGAAACCCACATAGTCCAAGTGCCCGCTAGGGAACTTACATAGTCCAAGGGCCCGCTAGGGAACCTACATAGTCCAAGTGCCCTTTATTTAACCTAGATAGTCCAAGTGCCCGCTTGGTAACCTAGATAGTCCAACAGACCGCAAGGTAACCTACATACTCCAAGAACCCGCTAGGTAACGTAGATATTTCAAGTGCTAGCTAGGCAACCTACATAGTGCAAGTGTACCCTAGTTAACCTACATAGTCCAAGTGCCCGCTAGTTAACATAGATAGTCCAAGTGCCCGCTAGGGAACGTACATAGTCCAAGTGCTCGCTAGGTAACCTAGATAGTGCAAGTGCCCGGTAGTTAACCTACATAGTCCAAGTGCCCGCTAGGTATCCTAGATAGTCTAAGGGCCCGCTAGTTAACCTACATAGTCCAAGTGCCCGGTAGTTAACTTACATAGTTCAAGTGTCCGTAAGGAACATATATAGTCCAAGTGCCCACTAGGGAACATACAGAGTCTAAGTGCCCGCTAGGGAACCTACGTAGTCCAAGTGCCCGCTACTTAATGTAGATAGTCCAAGTGCCGCTAGTTAATCAACATAGTGCAAGGGCCCGCTAGTTAACCTACATAGTCCAAGTACCCACTAGTTAACCTAGATCGTCCAAGTGCCCGCTAGTTAACCTACATAGTCCAAGGGCCCGCTAGTTAACCTACATAGTCCAAGGGCCCGCTAGTTAACCAACATCGTCCAAGGGCCCGGTAGTTAACCTAGATAGTCCAAGTGCCCCCTAGTTAACCTACATACTCCAAGTGCCCGCTAGGTAACCTAGACAGTTCAAGTGACCACTAGGTTACCTACATAGTCCAAGTGCCCGTTCGTTAACCTACATAGTCCAAGTGCCCGATAGGTAAACTAAATAATCCAAATGCCCGCTAGGGAAACTACATAGTCCAAGTGCCCGCTAGTTAACCTAGATAGTCCAAGGGCCCGCTAGTTAATCTAGAGAGTCCAAGTGTCCATTAGTTAACCTACATAGTCCAAGGGCCCTCAAGGTAACATAGATAGTCCAAGTGCCTGCTAGGGGACGTACATAGTCCAAGTGCCCGCTAGGTAACCTAGATAGTCCAAGTGCCCACTAGGGTATGTACATAGTTCAAGTGCCCGCTAGGTAACCTAGATAGTCCAAGGTCCTGCTAGTTAACCTACATAGTCCAATGCCCGATAGGGAACCTACATAGTCCAAGTGCCCGCTAGTTAACCTACATGGTCAAAGTGCCCTTAGGGAACCTATATAGTCCAAGTGCCCGCTAGGGAACCTACATAGTCAAATTGTCCGCTAGAGAACCTGCATTGTACAAGTGCCCGCTAATCAACCTAGATAGTCCAAGTGCCCGCTAGGTAACCTAGACAGTCCAAGTGTCTGCTAGGTAACCTACATAGTCCGAATGCCCGTTCGTTAACCTACATAGTCCAAGTGCCCGCTAGGTAACCTAGATAGTCTAAGGGCCCGCTAGTTAACCTACATAGTCCCAGTGCCCGGTAGTTAACTCACATAGTTCAAGTGTCCGTAAGGAACATATATAGTCCAAGTGCCCGCTAGGGAACATACGGAGTCTAAGTGCCCGCTAGGGAACCTACGTAGTCCAAGTGCCCGCTAGGGAATCTACATAGTCCAAGGGCCCGCTAGTTAACGTAGATAGTCCAAGTGCCCGCTCTGGAACATACATAGTCCAAGTGCCCGCTAGGGAATCTACATAGTCCAAGGGCCCGCTACTTAATGTAGATAGTCCATGTGCCGCTAGTTAATCAACATAGTCCAAGGGCCCGCTAGTTAACCTACATAGTCCAAGGACCCTCTAGTTAACCTAGATCGTCCAAGTGCCCGCTAGTTAACCTAGATAGTCCAAGTGCCCCCTAGTTAACCTACATACTCCAAGTGCCCGCTAGGTAACCTAGACAGTTCAAGTGACCACTAGGTTACCTACATAGTCCAAGTGCCCCGTAGGTAAACTAGATAGTCCAAGTGCCCTCTAAGGAATCTACATAGTCCAAGTGCACGCTAGTTAACCCAGATAGTCCAAGTGCCCGCTAGTTAACCTAGATAGTCCACGTGCCGCTAGGTAACCTACATAGTGCAAGTGTCCCCTAGTTAACCTACATAGTCCAAGTGCCCTCTAGTTAACATAGATAGTCCAAGTGCCCGCTAGGGAACGTACATAGTCCAAGTGCCCGCTAGGTAACCTAGATAGTGCAAGTCCCCGCTAGTTAACCTACATAGTCCAAGTGCCCGCTAGGTCACCTAGATAGTCTAAGGGCCCGCTAGTTAACCTACATAGTCCAAGTGCCCGGTAGTTAACTCACATAGTTCAAGTGTCCGTAAGGAACATATATAGTCCAAGTGCCCGCTAGGGAACATACGGAGTCTAAGTGCCCGCTAGGGAACCTATGTAGTCCAAGTGCCCGCTAGGGAATCTACATAGTCCAAGGGCCCGTTAGTTAACGTAGATAGTCCAAGTGCCCGCTCTGGAACATACATAGTCCAAGTGCCCGCTAGGGAATCTACATAGTCCAAGGGCCCGCTACTTAATGTAGATAGTCCATGTGCCGCTAGTTAATCAACATAGTCCAAGGGCCCGCTAGTTAACCTACATAGTCCAAGGGCCCGCTAGTTAACCAACATCGTCCAAGGGCCCGCTAGTTAACCTAGATAGTCCAAGTGCCCCCTAGTTAACCTACATACTCCAAGTGCCCGCTAGGTAACCTAGACAGTTCAAGTGACCACTAGGTTACCTACATAGTCCAAGTGCCCGTTCGTTAACCTACATAGTCCAAGTGCCCGCTAGGTAACCAATATACTCCAAGTGCCCGCTAGGTAACCAATATACTCCAAATGACCGCTAGGGACCCTAATAGTCCAAATGCCCGCTAGTTAACCTAGATAGTCCAAGTGCTCGCTAGTTAACATAGATAGTCCAAGTGCCCGCTAGTTAACCTAGATAGACCCAGTGCCCGCTAGGGAACCTATCTAGTCCAAGTGCCCGATAGGGAACCTACATTGTCCAAGTGCCCGCTAGTTAACATAGATAGTCCAAGTATCCGCTTGGTAACCTAGATAGTCCAACAGCCCGGTAGGTAACCTACATACTCCAAGTACCCGCTAGGTAACGTAGATAGTTCAAGTGACAGCTAGGTAACCTAGATAGTCCAAGTGCCTCTAGGTAACCTACATAGTGCAAGTGTCCCCTAGTTAACCTACATAGTCCAAGTGCCTGATAGTTAACATAGATAGTCCAAGTGCCCGTTCGTTAACCTACATAGTCCAAGTGCCCGCTAGGTAACCAATATACTCCAAGTGCCCGCTAGGTAACCAATATACTCCAAATGACCGCTAGGGACCCTAATAGTCCAAATGCCCGCTAGTTAACCTAGATAGTCCAAGTGCTCGCTAGTTAACATAGATAGTCCAAGTGCCCGCTAGTTAACCTAGATAGACCCAGTGCCCGCTAGGGAACCTATCTAGTCCAAGTGCCCGATAGGGAACCTACATTGTCCAAGTGCCCGCTAGTTAACATAGATAGTCCAAGTATCCGCTTGGTAACCTAGATAGTCCAACAGCCCGGTAGGTAACCTACATACTCCAAGTACCCGCTAGGTAACGTAGATAGTTCAAGTGACAGCTAGGTAACCTAGATAGTCCAAGTGCCTCTAGGTAACCTACATAGTGCAAGTGTCCCCTAGTTAACCTACATAGTCCAAGTGCCTGATAGTTAACATAGATAGTCCAAGTGCCCGCTAGGGAACGTACATAGTCCAAGTGCCCGCTAGGTAACCTAGATAGTGCAAGTGCCCGGTAGTTAACCTACATAGTCCAAGTGCCCGCTAGGTAACATAGATAGTCTAAGGGCCCGCTAGTTAACCTACATAGTCCAAGTGCCCAGTAGTTAACTTACATAGTTCAAGTGTCTGTAAGGAACATATATAGTCCAAGTGCCCGCTAGGGAACATACAGAGTCTAAGTGCCCGCTAGTGAACCTACTTAGTCCAAGTCCCCGCTAGGGAATCTACATAGTCCAAGGGCCCTCTAGTTAACGTAGATAGTCCAAGTGCCGCTAGTTAATCTACATAGATCAAGGGCCCGATAGTTAACCTACATTGTCCAACTACCCGCTAGTTAACCTAGATCGTCCAAGTGTCCGCTAGTTAACCTATATAGTACAAGTGCCCACTAGGGAACCTACATAGTCCAAGTGCCTGCTAGGGAACCTACATAGTCCAAGTGCCCGCTCTGGAACATACATAGTCCAAGTGCCCGCTAGGGAATCTCCATAGTCCAAGGGCCCGCTACTTAACGTAGATAGTCCAAGTTCCGCTAGTTAATCAACATAGTCCAAGGGCCCGCTAGTTAACCTACATAGTGCAAGGGCCCGCTAGTTAACCTAGATAGTCCAAGTGCCCGCTAGTTAACCTAGATAGTCCAAGTGCCCGCTAGTTAACCTAGATCGTCTAAGTGCCCGCTAGTTAACCCAGATAATCCAAGTGCCCGCTAATTAACCTACATAGTTCAAGGGCCCTCTAGTTAACCTAGATAGTCCAAGTGCCCGCTAGGGGACGTACATAGTCCAAGTGCCCGCTAGGTAACCTAGATAGTCCAAGTGCCCGCTAGGGTATGTACATAGTTCAATTGCCCGCTGGGTAACCTAGATTGTCCAAGTGTCCGCTAGTTAACCTACATAGTCCAAGTGGCCCCTAGGTAACCTAGATAGTCCAAAGTCCTGCTAGTTAACCTACATAGTCCAATGCCCGATAGGGTACCTACAAAGTCCAAGTGCCCGCTGAGGAACCTACATAGACCAAGTGCCCGATAGGGAACCTTCATATTCCAAGTGCCCGTTAGGGAACCTAGATAGTCCAAGTGCCCGCAGGGAACCTATATAGTCCAAGTGCCCGCTAGGGAACCTACATAGTCAAAGTGCCCGCTAGGGAACCTGCATTGTACAAGTGCCCGCTAATTAACTTAGATAGTCCAAGTGCCCGCTAGTTAACCTAGATAGTCCAAGTGCCCGCTAGTTAACCTAGATCATCCAAGTGCCCGCTAGTTAACCTACATAGTCCTAGTGCCTAATAGGGAACCTACATAGTCCAATTGCCCGCAGAGGAACCTACATAGTCCAAGTGCCCGTTAGGGAACCTAGATAGTCCAAGTGCCCGTAGGGAACCTATATAGTCCAAGTGCCCGCTAGGGAACCTATATAGTCAAAGTGCCCGCTAGGGAACCTGTATTGTGCAAGTTCCCGCTAGTTAACCTAGATAGTCCAAGTGCCCGCTAGTTAACCTAGATAGTCGAAGTGCCGGATAGTTAACCTACATAGTCCAAGGTCAGCTAGTTAACCTAGATAGTCCAAGTGCCCGCTAGTTAACCTACATAGTCCAAGAACCTGCTAGTTAACCTAGATAGTCCCATTGCCCGCTAGTTAACCTACATAGTCCAAGGGCCCGCTAGTTAACCTAGATATTCCAAGTGCCCGCTAGTTAACCTAGAACGTCCAAGTGTACGCTAGTTAACCTACATAGTCCACGTTCCCGTTAGGTAACCTAGATAGTACAAGTGCCCGCAAGGTAACCTACATAGTCCAAGTGCCCACTAGGTAACCTAGATATTCCAAGTTCCTGTTAGTTAACCTAGATAATCCAAGTGCCCGCTAGGTAACCTACATAGTCCAAGTGCCCTTTCGTTAACCTAGATAGGCCAAGTGCCCGCTAGGTAACCTACATAGTCCAAGTGCACGCTAGGTACCCTAGATAGTGCAAGTGCCCGCTAGGTAACCTACATAGTCCAAGTGCCCGCTAGTTAACCTATATAGTCCAAGTGCCCGTTCGTTAACCTAGATAGTCCAAGTGCCTGCTAGGTAACCTAGACAGTCCAAGTGCCTGCTAGGTAACTTACATAGTCCAAATGCTGTTCGTTAACCTACATAGTCCAATGGCCCACTATTTAACCTAGATCGTCCAAGTGTCTTTGGTTAACCTACATAGTCCAAGTGCCCGCAAGGTAACCTATATAGTCCAAGTTCCAGCTATGTAACCTAGATAGTCCAAGGGCCCGCTAGTTAACTTACGTAGTCCAAGTGCCCGCTAGGTAAACTAGATAGTCCAAGTGCCCGCTAAGGAACCTACATAGTCCAAGTGCACGCTAGTTAACCCAGATAGTCCAAGTGCCCGCTAGTTAACCTAGATAGTCCAAGTGCCACTAGGTAACCTACATAGTGCAAGTGTCCCCTAGTTAACCTACATAGCCCAAGTGCCCGCCTGTTAACATAGATAGTACAAGTGCCCGCTAGGGAACGTACATAGTCCAAGTGCCCGATAGGTATCCTAGATAGTGCAAGTGCCCGGTAGTTAACCTACATAGTCCAAGTCCCCGCAAGGTAACCTATATAGTCCAAGTTCCAGCTATGTAACCTAGATAGTCCAAGGGCCCGCTAGTTAACTTACGTAGTCCAAGTGCCCGCTAGGTAAACTAGATAGTCCAAGTGCCCGCTAAGGAACCTACATAGTCCAAGTGCCCACTAGGTAACCTAGATAGTCTAAGGGCCCGCTAGTTAACCTACATAGTCCAAGTGCCCGGTAGTTAACTCACATAGTTCAAGTGTCCGTAAGGAACATATATAGTCCAAGTGCCCGCTAGGGAACATACGGAGTCTAAGTGCCCGCTAGGGAACCTACGTAGACCAAGTGCCCGCTAGGGAATCTACATAGTCCAAGGGCCCGCTAGTTAACGTAAATAGTCCAAGTGCCCGCTCTGGAACATACATAGTCCAAGTGCCCGCTAGGGAATCTACATAGTCCAAGGGCCCGCTACTTAATGTAGATAGTCCATGTGCCGCTAGTTAATCAACATAGTCCAAGGGCCCGCTAGTTAACCTACGTAGTCCAAACACCCTCTAGTTAACCTAGATCGTCCAAGTGCCCGCTAGTTAACCTACATAGTCCAAGGGCCCGCTAGTTAACCTACATAGTCCAAGGGCCCGCTAGTTAACCAACATCGTCCAAGGGCCCGCTAGTTAACCTAGATAGTCCAAGTGCCCCCTAGTTAACCTACATACTCCAAGTGCCCGCTAGGTAACCTAGACAGTTCAAGTGACCACTAGGTTACCTACATAGTCCAAGTGCCCGTTCGTTAACCTACATAGTCCAAATGCCCGCTAGTTAACCTACATAGTCCAAGTGCTCGCTAGTTAACATAGATAGTCTAAGTGCCCGCTAGTTAACCTAGATAGACCCAGTGCCCGCTAGGGAACCTATCTAGTTCAAGTGCCCGATAGGGAACCTACATTGTCCAAGTGCCCGCTAGTTAACATAGATAGTCCAAGTATCCGCTAGGAAACATACATAGTCCAAGTGCCCGCTAGGTAACATACATACTTCAAATGCCCGCTAAGTAACCTAGATAGTCCAAGTGCCCGCTAGGGAACGTACATAGTCCAAGTGCCCCCTAGGTAACCGAGATAGTCCAAATGCCCGCTAGGGAACCCACATAGTCCAAGTGCCCGTTAGGTAACCTAGATAGTCCAAATGCCCGCTAGGGAACCCACATAGTCCAAGTGCCTGCTAGGGAACTTACATAGTCCAAGGGCCCGCTAGGGAACCTACATAGTCAAAGTGCCCGTTAGTTAACCTAGATAGTCCAAGTGCCCGCTTCTTAACCTAGATAGTCCAACAGCCCGGTAGGTAACCTACATACTCCAAGTACCCGCTAGGTAACCTAGATAGTCCAAGTGCCCGCTAGGTAACCTACAAAGTCTAAGTGCCCACTAGGTAAACTATATAGTCCACATGCCCGTTAGGGAGCCTACATAGTCCAAATGCCCGCTAGGTAACCTGGATAGTCCAAGGGCCCGCTAGGTAACCTACATAGTCCTAGTGCCCCCTAGTTAACCTACATTCTCTATGTGCCCGATAAGGAACCTACATAGTACAAGTTCCCGCTAGGTAACCGACATAATCCAAATGCCCTCTAGTTAACCTACATTGTCCAAGTGCCCAATAGGGAACCTACATAATCCAAATGCCCGCTAGGGAACCTACATAGTCCAAGTGCCCGTTAGGTAACCTAGATCGTCCAAATGCTCGCCAGGAAACCCACATAGTCCAAGTGCCCGCTAGGGAACTTACATAGTCCAAGGGCCCGCTAGGGAACCTACATAGTCCAAGTGCCCTTTATTTAACCTAGATAGTCCAAGTGCCCGCTTGGTAACCTAGATAGTCCAACAGACCGCAAGGTAACCTACATACTCCAAGAACCCGCTAGGTAACGTAGATATTTCAAGTGCTAGCTAGGCAACCTACATAGTGCAAGTGTACCCTAGTTAACCTACATAGTCCAAGTGCCCGCTAGTTAACATAGATAGTCCAAGTGCCCGCTAGGGAACGTACATAGTCCAAGTGCTCGCTAGGTAACCTAGATAGTGCAAGTGCCCGGTAGTTAACCTACATAGTCCAAGTGCCCGCTAGGTATCCTAGATAGTCTAAGGGCCCGCTAGTTAACCTACATAGTCCAAGTGCCCGGTAGTTAACTTACATAGTTCAAGTGTCCGTAAGGAACATATATAGTCCAAGTGCCCACTAGGGAACATACAGAGTCTAAGTGCCCGCTAGGGAACCTACGTAGTCCAAGTGCCCGCTACTTAATGTAGATAGTCCAAGTGCCGCTAGTTAATCAACATAGTGCAAGGGCCCGCTAGTTAACCTACATAGTCCAAGTACCCACTAGTTAACCTAGATCGTCCAAGTGCCCGCTAGTTAACCTACATAGTCCAAGGGCCCGCTAGTTAACCTACATAGTCCAAGGGCCCGCTAGTTAACCAACATCGTCCAAGGGCCCGGTAGTTAACCTAGATAGTCCAAGTGCCCCCTAGTTAACCTACATACTCCAAGTGCCCGCTAGGTAACCTAGACAGTTCAAGTGACCACTAGGTTACCTACATAGTCCAAGTGCCCGTTCGTTAACCTACATAGTCCAAGTGCCCGATAGGTAAACTAAATAATCCAAATGCCCGCTAGGGAAACTACATAGTCCAAGTGCCCGCTAGTTAACCTAGATAGTCCAAGGGCCCACTAGTTAATCTAGAGAGTCCAAGTGTCCATTAGTTAACCTACATAGTCCAAGGGCCCTCAAGGTAACATAGATAGTCCAAGTGCCTGCTAGGGGACGTACATAGTCCAAGTGCCCGCTAGGTAACCTAGATAGTCCAAGTGCCCACTAGGGTATGTACATAGTTCAAGTGCCCGCTAGGTAACCTAGATAGTCCAAGGTCCTGCTAGTTAACCTACATAGTCCAATGCCCGATAGGGAACCTACATAGTCCAAGTGCCCGCTAGTTAACCTACATGGTCAAAGTGCCCTTAGGGAACCTATATAGTCCAAGTGCCCGCTAGGGAACCTACATAGTCAAATTGTCCGCTAGAGAACCTGCATTGTACAAGTGCCCGCTAATCAACCTAGATAGTCCAAGTGCCCGCTAGGTAACCTAGACAGTCCAAGTGTCTGCTAGGTAACCTACATAGTCCAAATGCCCGTTCGTTAACCTACATAGTCCAAGGGCCCACTAGTTAACCTAGATCTTCTAAGTGTCCTCTAGTTAACCTATATAGTCCAAATGCACGCTAGTTAACCTACATACTCCAAGTGCCGCTAGGTAACCTAGACAGTCCAAGTGTCTGCTAGGTAACCTACATAGTCCAAGTGCCCGTTCGTTAACCTACATAGTCCAAGTGCCCGCTAGGTAACGTAGATAGCCCAAGTGCACGCTAGGGAACGTACATAGGCCAAGTGCCCGCTAGGTAACCTAGATAGTCCAAGTGCCCTCTTGTTAACCAACATAGTCCAAGTGCCTCCTAGGTAAACTACATAGTCCAAGTGCCCACTAGGCAACCTAGACTGTCCAATTGCCTCCTAGTTAACCTAGACAGTCCAAGTACCCGATAGGTAACCTACATAGTCCAAGTGTTCTCTAGGGAACCTACATAGTCCAAGTGCTCGCTAGGCAACCTACATAGTCCAAGTGCCCGCTAGGTAAGCTAGATAGTCCAATTGCCCGTTAGCTAACCTAGATAGTCAAAGTGTCCGCTAGTTAACCTACATAGTCCAAGTGCCCGTTTGTTAACATAGATAGGCCAAGTGCCTGCTAGGTAACCTAGACAGTCCAAGTGCCCGCTAGATTACCTACATAGTCCAAGTGCACGTTCGTTAACCTAGATAGTCAAAGTGCCTCCTAGGTAACCTAAATAGTCCAAGTGCCCGCTAGGGAAACTACGTAGTCCAAGCGCCCGCTAGGTAACCTAGATAGTCCAATTGCCCCTTAGCTAACCTAGATAGTCGAAGTGTCCGCTAGTTAACCTACATAGTCCAAGTGCCCTTTCTTTAACGTAGATAGGCCAAGTGCCTGCTAGGTTACCTAGACCGTCCAAGTGCCCGCTAGGTTACCTACGTAGTCCAAGGGCACGTTCGTTAACCTAGATATTCCAAGTCCCGCTAGTAACCTACATAGTCCAAGGGCCCGCTAGGTAACCTTCATAGTCCAAGTGCCTTCTAGTTAACCTACATAATCCAAGTGCCCGATAGGTAACCTACATAGTCCAAGTGCCCGATAGGGAACCTACATAATTCAAGTGCCCGCTAGGGAACCTACATAGTCCAGGTGCCCATTAGGTAACTTAGATAGTCCAAATGCCCGCCAGGAAACCTACATAGTCCAAGTGCCCACTAGGGAACTTACATAGTCCAAGGGCCCGCTAGGGAACCTACATAATCCAAGGGCCCGTTAGTTAACCTAGATAGTCCAAGTGCCCGCTTGGTAACCTAGATAGTCCAAGTGCCCGCTAGGTAACCTACAAAATCTAAGGGCCCGCTAGGTTATCTATATAGTCCAAATGCCCACTAGGGTATCTACATAGTCCAAGGGCCCTCTGGTTAACGTAGATAGTCCAAGTGCCGCTAGTTAATCTACATAGTCCAAGGGCCTGCTAGTTAACCTACATAGTCCAAGTACCCGCTAGTTAACCTAGATCGTCCAAGTGCCCGCTAGGTAACCTATATAATCCAAGGGTCCACGAGTTAACCTAGATCGTCCAAGTGCCCGCTAGGTAACCTACAAAGTCTAAGTGCCCGCTAGGTTATCTATATAGTCCAAATGCCCGCTAGGGAACCTACATAGTCAAGTGCCCGCTAGTTAACCTACATCGTCCAAGTGCCCGCTAGTTAACCAACATAGTCAATGGGCCCACTAGTTAACCTACATAGTGCAAGAGCCCGCTAGTTAACCTAGATCGTGCAAGTGTCTGCTAGTTAACCTACATAGTCCAAGTGCCAGTTAGCTAACCTAGATAGTCCAAGGGCCCGCTAGTTGACTTACATAGTCCAAGTGCCCGCTAGTTAACCTAGGTAGTCCCAGTGACCGTTAGTTAACCTAGAGTGTCCAAGTGCCCACTAGGGGACGTACTTAGTCCAAGTTCACGTAGGCTAACCTAGATAGTCCAAGTGCCCACTAGTTAACAATGATCATCCAAGTGCCCGCTAGTTAACCTAGATAGTCCAAGTGCACGCTAGTTAACCTAGATAGTCCAAGTGCCCTCTAGTTAACCTAGATCATCCAAGTGCCCGCTAGTTAAACTACATAGTCCAAGGGCCCGCTAGTGAACCTACGTAGTCCAAGGTCCTCAAGTTAACCTAGATAGTCCAAGTGCCCGCTAGGTAACCTAAGTAGTCCAAATGTCCGATAGGAATCCTACATAGTCCAGGTGCCCACTAGGTAACCTACATAGTCCAAGTGCCCGTTCGTTAACCTAGACAGTCCAAGTGCCCGCTAGGAAATCTACATAGTCCAATAGCTCGCTAGTTAACCTACATAGTCCAAGTGCCCGCTATGTAACCTAGATAGTCAAAGTGCCCGTTAGGTAACCTAGATAGTCCAAGTGCCCGCTAGGTAACTTATATTGTTCAAGTTCCCGCTAGGTAACCTACATACTCATATTGCCCGTTACCTAATCTAGATAGTCCAAGTGCCCGCTGAGCAACCTACATAGTCCAAGTGCCCGTTCGTTAACCTAGAAGTCCAAGTGCCCGCTAGGTAACCTAGACAGTCCAAGTGACCGCTAGGTTACCTGCATATTCCAAGTGCCCGTTCGTTAACTTAGAGAGTCCAAGTGCCCACTAGGTAACCTATATAGTCCAAGTGCCCGCTAGGTAACCTAGATAGTACAAGGGCCCGCTAGTTAACCTACATAGTCCAAGGGCTCACTTGTTAACTTTGATAGTCCAAGTGCCCGCTAGTTAACCTAGATCGTCCAAGTGCCCGCTAGTTAACCTAGATTGTCCAAGTGCCCGCTAGGGATCCTTCATAATCCAAGTGCCTGCTAGGTAACCTAGATAGTCCAAGTGCTCGCTAGTTAACCTAGATAGTCCTAGTGGCCTTTAGTTAACCTAGATGTTCCAATTGCCCACTAGGGGACGTAAAAAATCCAAGTTCCCGCCAGGTAACCTAGATAGTCCAAGTGCGCGCTAGGGTATGTACATAGTCAAAGTGCCTGCTAGGAAACTCAGATAGTCCAAGTGCCCGCTATTTAACCTACATAGTCAAATTGCCCGCTACTTAACCTAAGTAGTACAAATGTCTGATAGGGATCCTACATAGTCCAAGTGCCCGCTAGGTAACCTACATAGTCCAAGTGCCCATTCGTTAACCTAGATAGTTAAAGTGCCCGCTAGGTAACCTAGACTGTCCAAGTGCAGGCTAGGTTACCTACATAGTCCAAGTGCCCGTTCGTTAACCTAGATAGTCCAAGTGCCCGCTAGGTGACCTAGACAGTCCAAGTGCCCGCTGGTTAACCTACATAGTCCAAGTGCCCGATAGGGAACCAATATAATCCAAGTGCCCAATAGGGAACCTACATAATCCAAGGGCCCGCTAAGGAACCTACATAGTCCATGTGCCCGTTAGGCAACCTACATATTCCAAGGGCCCTTTAGTTAACCTAGATTGTCAAAGTGCCTGCTAGTTAACCTAGATAGTCCAAGTGCCCGCTAGGTAACCTACATAGTCCATGTTACCGCTTGGTAACCTTAATAGTCCAAATGCCCGCTAGGGAAACTACATAGTCCATGTGCCCGCTAGTTAACCTAGATAGTCCAAGTGCCTGCTAGTAAACCTACATAATCCATGGGCCCGCTAGTTAACCTACATAGTGCAAGGGCCCGCTAGTTAATCTAGATCGTGCAAGTGTCCGCTAGTTAACCTACATAGTCCACGTGCCCGCTAGGTAACCTAGATAGTCCAAGTGCCCGCTAGGGATCCTTCATAATTCAATTGCCTGCTAGGTAACCTAGATAGTCCAAGTGCCCGCTAGTTAACCAAGATAGTCCTAGTTCCCGTTAGTTAACCTAGATAGTCCAAGTGCCCACTACGGGATGTACATAGTCCAAGTGCCCGCTAGTTAACCTACATAGTCCAAGGTCCGTTAGTTAACCTAGATAGTCCAAGTGCCCGCTAGTTAACCTACATAGTACAAGGGCCCGCTAGTTAACCTAGATAGTCAAAGTGATCGCTAGTTAACCTAAGTAGTACAAATGTTCGATAGGGATCCTACATAGTCCAAGTGCCCGCTAGTTAACCTACATAGTCCAAGTCCCCGGTAGGTAACCTAGACAGTCCAAGTGACCATTATGTTACCTACATAGTCCAAGTGCTCGCTAGTTAACCTACATAGTCCAAGTGCCTGCTAGAAAAATACATAGTCCAAGTGCCCACTAGGTAACCTAGACAGTCCAATTGCCCGCTAGTTAACCTAGATAGTCCAATTAACGGTAGGGAACCTACATACTCCAAGTGCCCGCTGGGAACCTACATAGTCCAAGTGCTCGCTAGGCAACCTACATAGTCCAAGTGCCCGTTAGTTAACCTAGATAGTCAAAGTGCCTGCTAGGTAACCTAACTAGTCCAAGTGCCCGCTAGTTAACCTACATAGTCCAAGTGCCCGCTAGGTTACCTAGATTGTCCAATTGCCCGTTAGCTAACCTAGATAGTCGAAGTGTCCGCTAGTTAACCTACATAGTCCAAGCGCCCGTTCGTTAACCTAGATAGTCCAAGTGCCCGCTAGGTAACCTAAGTAGTCCAAATGTCCGATAGGGATCCTACATCGTCCAAGTGCCCGCTAGGTAACCTACATAGTCCAAGTGCCCGTTCGTTAACCTAGATAGTCCAAGTGTCTGCTGGTAACCTACATAGTCCAAGGGCCCGCTAGGTAACCTTGATAGTCCAAGTGTCATATAGTTAACCTACATAGTCCAAGTGCCCGCTAGGTAACCTACATAGTCCAAGTGCCCACTAGGTAACCTAAATTATCCAAATGCCCGCTAGGGAATCTACATAGTCCAAGTGCCCGCTAGTTAACCTAGATAGTCCAAGTGCCCGCTAGTAAACCTAGATAGTCCAAGGGCCCGCTAGTTAATCTAGATAGTCCAAGTGCCCGCTAGTTAACCTAGATAGTCCAAGTGCCCGCTAGTTAACCTAGATCGTCCAAGTGCCCGCTAGTTAACCTAGATAATCCAAGTGCCCGATAGTTAACCTACATAGTACAAGGGCCCGCTAGTTAACCTAGATAGTCAAAGTACCCGCTAGTTAACCTAAGTAGTACAAATGTCCGAAAGGGATCCTACATAGTCCAAGTGCCCGCTAGTTAACCTACATAGTCCAAGTCCCCGCTAGGTAACCTAGACAGTCCAAGTGACCATTATGTTACCTACATAGTCCAAGTGCCCGCTAGGTAACCTAGATAGTCCAAGTGCCCGCTAGTTAACCAAGATAGTCCTAGTTCCCGTTAGTTAACCTAGATAGTCCAAGTGCCCACTACGGGATGTACATAGTCCAAGTGCCCGCTAGTTAACCTACATAGTCCAAGGTCCGTTGGTTAACCTAGATAGTCCAAGTGCCCGCTAGTTAACCTACATAGTACAAGGGCCCGCTAGTTAACCTAGATAGTCAAAGTGATCGCTAGTTAACCTAAGTAGTACAAATGTTCGATAGGGATCCTACATAGTCCAAGTGCCCGCTAGTTAACCTACATAGTCCAAGTCCCCGGTAGGTAACCTAGACAGTCCAAGTGACCATTATGTTACCTACATAGTCCAAGTGCTCGCTAGTTAACCTACATAGTCCAAGTGCCTGCTAGAAAAATACATAGTCCAAGTGCCCACTAGGTAACCTAGACAGTCCAATTGCCCGCTAGTTAACCTAGATAGTCCAAGTAACGGTAGGGAACCTACATACTCCAAGTGCCCGCTGGGAACCTACATAGTCCAAGTGCTCGCTAGGCAACCTACATATTCCAAGTGCCCGTTAGTTAACCTAGATAGTCAAAGTGCCTTCTAGGTAACCTAAATAGTCCAAGTGCCCGCTAGTTAACCTACATAGTCCAAAGTTCCCGCTAGGTAACCTAGATAGTCCAATTGCCCGTTAGCTAACCTAAGATAGTCGAAGTGTCCGCTGGTTAACCTACATAGTCCAAGTGCCCGTTCGTTAACCTAGATAGTCCAAGTGCCCGCTAGGTAACCTAAGTTGTCCAAATGTCCGATAGGGATCCTACATAGTCCATGTGCCCGCTAGGTAACCTACATAGCCCAAGTGCCCGTTCGTTAACCTAGATAGTCCAAGTGCCCGCTGGTAACCTACATAGTCCAAGGGCCCGCTAGGTAACATTGATAGTCCAAGTGTCTTCTAGTTAACCTACATAGTCCAAGTGCCCGCTAGGTAACCTACATAGTCCAAGTGCCCACTAGGTAACCTAGATAGTCTAAGTGCCCGTTCGTTAACCTAGATAGTCCAAGTGCCCGCTAGGTAACCTAGACAGTCCAAGTGCCTGCTAGGAAACCTACATAGTCCAAATGCCCTTTCGTTAACCTACATAGTCCAAGGGCACTATTTAACCTAGATCGTCCAAGTGTCTTTGGTTAACCTACATAGTCCAAGTGCCCGCAAGGTATCCTATATAGTCCAAGTTCCAGCTATGTAACCTAGATAGTCCAAGGGCCCGCTAGTTAACCTACATAGTCCAAGTGCCCGCTAGGTAAACTTGATAGTCCAAGTGCCCGCTAAGGAACCTACATAGTCCAAGGGCACGCTAGTTAACCCAGATAGTCCAAGTGCCCGCTTGTTAACCTAGATAGTCCAAGTGCCGCTAGGTAACCTACATAGTGCAAGTGTCCCCTAGTTAACCTACATAGTCCAAGTGCCCGCTAGTTAACATAGATAGTCCAAGTGCCCACTAGGGAACGTACATAGTCCAAGTGCCCGCTAGGTAACCTAGACAGTGCAAGTGCACGGTAGTTAACCTACATAGTCCAAGTGCCCGCTAGGTAACCTGGATAGTCTAAGGGCCCGCTAGTTAACCTACATTGTCCAAGTGCCCGGTAGTTAACTTACATAGTTCAAGTGTCCGTAAGGAACATATATAGTCCAAGTGCCCGCTAGGGAACATACAGGGTCTAAGTGCCCGCTAGGGAACCTATATAGTCGAAGTGCCCGCTAGGGAATCTACATAGTCAAAGGGCCCTCTAGTTAACATAGATAGTCCAAGTGCCGGTAGTTAATCTACATAGTTCAAGGGCCCGCTAGTTAACCTACATAGTCCAAGTGCCTGATAGGGAACCTACATAGTCCAAGTGCCCGCAGAGGAACCTACATAGTCCAAGTGCCCGATAGGGAACCTACATATTCCAAGTGCCCGTTAGGGAACCTAGATAGTCCAAGTGCCCGTAGGGAACCTATATAGTCCAGGTGCCCACTAGGGAACCTACATAGTCAAAGTGCCCGCTAGGGAACCTGCATTGTGCAAGTGCCCGCTAGTTAACCTAGATAGTCCAAGTGCCCGCTAGTTAACTTACATAGTCCAAGGTCAGCTAGTTAACCTAGATAGTCCAAGTGCCCACTAGTTAACCTACATAGTCCAAGGTCAGCTAGTTAACCTAGATAGTCCAAGTGCCCGCTAGTTAACCTAGATAGTCCAAGAACCCACTAGTTAACCTAGATAATCCAAGAACCCGCTAGTTAACCTAGATAGTCCAAGTGCCCGCTAGTTAACCTACATAGTCTTAGGGCCCGCTAGTTAACCTAGATATTCCAAGTGCCCGCTAGTTAACCTAGATCGTCCAGGTGTCCGCTAGTTAACCTACATAGTCCAAGTTCCCGTTAGGTAACCTAGATAGTACAAGTGCCCCCAAGGTAACCTACATAGTCCAAGTGCCCGCTAGGTAACCTAGATATTCCAAGTTCCTGTTAGCTAACCTAGATAATCCAAGTGCCCGCTAGGTAACCTACATAGTCCAAGTGCCCTTTCGTTAACCTAGATAGTCCAAGTCCCCGCTAGGTAACCTACATAGTCAAAAGGCCCACAAGATAACCTATATAGTCCAAGTGCCCGTTACCTAACCTAGATAGTCCAATTGCCCGCTATGCAACATACATAGTCCAAGTGCCCACTAGTTAACCTACATAGTCCAAGTGCCCGCTAGGTAACCTAGATAGTCCAAGTGCCCGTTAGGTAACTTACATAGTCCAAATGCCCGCTAGGCAACCTAGATAGTCCAAGTGCCCGTTCGTTAACCTAAATAGCAAAGTGCCCGCTAGGTAACCTAGACAGTCCAAGTGTCTGCTAGGTAACCTAGATAGTCCAAATGCCCGTTCGTTAACCTACATAGTCCAAGGGCCCACTAGTTAACATAGATTGTCTAAGTGTCCTCTAGTTAACCTACATAGTCCAAATGCACGCTAGTTAACCTACATAGTCCAAGTGCCGCTAGGTAACCTACATAGTGCAAGTGTCCCCTAGTTAACCTACATAGTCCAAGGGCCCACTAGTTAACATAGATAGTCCAAGTGCCCGCTAGAGAACATACATAGTCCAAGTGCCCGCTAGGTAACCTAGATAGTGCATGTGCCCGGTAGTTAACCTACAAAGTCCAAGTACCCGCTAGGTAACCTGGATAGTCCAAGGGCCCGCTAGTTAACCTACATAGTCCAAGTGCCCGGTAGTTAACTTACATAGTCCAAGTGCCCCCTCTGGAACCTACATAGTCCAAGTGCCTGCTAGGGAACCTACATAGTTCAAGTGTCCGTAGGGAACACACAGAATCCAAGTGCCCGCTAGGGAATCTACATAGTCCAAGGGCCCGCTAGATAACCTACATAGTCCAAGTACCCGCTACTTAGCCTAGATCGTCCAAGTGCACGCTAGTTAACCTATATAGTCCAAGGGCCCGCTAGTTAACTTTTATAGTCCAAGTGCCCGCTAGGGAACCTACATAGTCCAAGTGTCCGCTAGTTAATCTAGATAGTCCAAGGCCCGCTAGTAAACCTAGATAGTCCAAGGGCCCGCTAGTTAATCTAGATAGTCCAAGTGCCCGCTAGTTAACCTAGATAGTCCAAGTGCCCGCAAGTTAACAAGGATCATCAAAGTGCCCTCTAGTTAACTTACATAGTCCAAAGGCCTGCTAGTTAACCTACATAGAGCAAGGGCCCGCTAGTTAACCTTGATAGTCCAAGTGCCCGCTAGTTAACCTACATAGTCCAAGTTCCCGCTAGGTAACCTAGACAGTCCAAGTGACCATTAGGTTACATACATAGTCCAAGTGCCCGTTCGTTAACCTGTATATTCCAAGTGCCCGCTAGGTAACGTAGATAGCCCAAGTGCCCGCTAAGGAACGTACATAGTCCAAGTGCCCGCTAGGTAACCTACATAGTCCAAGTGACCGCTAGTTAACCAACATAGTCCAAGTGCCTCCTAGGTAAACTACATAGTCCAAGTGCCCACTAGGTAACCTAGACTGTCCAATTGCCCCCTAGTTAACCTAGACAGTCCAAGTACGCGATAGGGAACCTACATAGTCCAATTGCCCGTTAGCTAACCTAGATAGTCGAAGTGTCCGCCAGTTAACCTACATAGTCCAAGTGCAAGTTCGTTAACGTAGATAGGCCAAGTGCCTGCTAGGTAACCTAGACAGTTCAAGTGCCCGCTAGGTTACCTACATAGTCCAAGTGCACGTTCGTTAACCTAGATAGTCCAAGTACCCGCTGGTAACCTACATAGTCCAAGGGCCCGCTAGGTAACCTTGATAGTCCAAGTGCCTTCTAGTTAACCTACATAGTCCAAGTGCCCGCTAGGTAACCTACATAGTCCAAGTGCCCACTAGGTAACCTAAATAATCCAAATGCCCGCTAGGGAAACTACATAGTCCAAGTGCCCGCTAGTTAACCTAGATAGTCCAAGTGCCCGCTAGTAAACCTAGATAGTCCAAGGGCCCGCTAGTTAATCTAGATAGTCCAAGTGCCCGCTAGTTAACCTAGATAGTCCAAGTGCCCGCTACTTAACCTAGATAGTCCAAGTGCCCGCTAGTAAACCTAGATAGTCCAAGTGCCCGCTAGTTAACCTAGATAATCCAAGGGCCCGCTAGTTAACCTACATAGTCCCAGGGCCCTCTAGTTAACCTAGATAGTCCAAGTGTCCGCTAGGGGACGTACATAGTCCAAGTGCCCGCTAGGTAACCAAGATAGTGCAAGTGCCCGCTAGGTAACCTTCATAGTCCAAATGCCCATTCGGTAACCTAGATAGTCCAAGTGCCCACTAATTAACCTACATAGTCCAAGTGCCCGCTAGGTAACCTAGATAGTGCAAGTGCCCGCTAGGTAACCTACATAGTCCAAGTGCCCGCTAGGTAACCTAGATAGTCCAAGTGCCCGTTCGTTAACCTAGATAGTCCAAGTGCCCGCTAGGTAACCTAGACAGTCCAAGTGCCTGCTAGGTATCTTACATAGTCCCAATGCCCTTTCGTTAACCTACATAGTCCAAGGGCCCACTGTTTAAACTAGATCGTCCAAGTGTCTTTGGTTAACCTACATAGTCCAAGTGCCCGCAAGGTAACCTATATAGTCCAAGTTCCAGCTATGTAACCTAGATAGTCCAAGGGCCCGCTAGTTAACCTACATAGTCCAAGTGCCCGCTAGGTAAACTAGATAGTCCAAGTGCCCGCTAGGGAACCTACATAGTCCAAGTGTCCGCTAGTTAATCTAGATAGTCCAAGGCCCGCTAGTAAACCTAGATAGTCCAAGGGCCCGCTAGTTAATCTAGATAGTCCAAGTGCCCGCTAGTTAACCTAGATAGTCCAAGTGCCCGCAAGTTAACAAGGTTCATCAAAGTGCCCTCTAGTTAACTTACATAGTCCAAAGGCCTGCTAGTTAACCTACATAGAGCAAGGGCCCGCTAGTTAACCTTGATAGTCCAAGTGCCCGCTAGTTAACCTACATAGTCCAAGTTCCCGCTAGGTAACCTAGACAGTCCAAGTGACCATTAGGTTACATACATAGTCCAAGTGCCCGTTCGTTAACCTGTATATTCCAAGTGCCCGCTAGGTAACGTAGATAGCCCAAGTGCCCGCTAAGGAACGTACATAGTCCAAGTGCCCGCTAGGTAACCTACATAGTCCAAGTGCCCGCTAGTTAACCAACATAGTCCAAGTGCCTCCTAGGTAAACTACATAGTCCAAGTGCCCCCTAGTTAACCTAGACAGTCCAAGTACGCGATAGGGAACCTACATAGTCCAATTGCCCGTTAGCTAACCTAGATAGTCGAAGTGTCCGCCAGTTAACCTACATAGTCCAAGTGCAAGTTCGTTAACGTAGATAGGCCAAGTGCCTGCTAGGTAACCTAGACAGTTCAAGTGCCTGCTAGGTTACCTACATAGTCCAAGTGCACGTTCGTTAACCTAGATAGTCCAAGTACCCGCTGGTAACCTACATAGTCCAAGGGCCCGCTAGGTAACCTTGATAGTCCAAGTGCCTTCTAGTTAACCTACATAGTCCAAGTGCCCGCTAGGTAACCTACATAGTCCAAGTGCCCACTAGGTAACCTAAATAATCCAAATGCCCGCTAGGGAAACTACATAGTCCAAGTGCCCGCTAGTTAACCTAGATAGTCCAAGTGCCCGCTAGTAAACCTAGATAGTCCAAGGGCCCGCTAGTTAATCTAGATAGTCCAAGTGCCCGCTAGTTAACCTAGATAGTCCAAGTGCCCGCTACTTAACCTAGATAGTCCAAGTGCCCGCTAGTAAACCTAGATAGTCCAAGTGCCCGCTAGTTAACCTAGATAATCCAAGGGCCCGCTAGTTAACCTACATAGTCCCAGGGCCCTCTAGTTAACCTAGATAGTCCAAGTGTCCGCTAGGGGACGTACATAGTCCAAGTGGCCGCTAGGTAACCAAGATAGTGCAAGTGCCCGCTAGGTAACCTTCATAGTCCAAATGCCCATTCGGTAACCTAGATAGTCCAAGTGCCCACTAATTAACCTACATAGTCCAAGTGCCCGCTAGGTAACCTAGATAGTGCAAGTGCCCGCTAGGTAACCTACATAGTCCAAGTGCCCGCTAGGTAACCTAGATAGTCCAAGTGCCCGTTCGTTAACCTAGATAGTCCAAGTGCCCGCTAGGTAACCTAGACAGTCCAAGTGCCTGCTAGGTATCTTACATAGTCCCAATGCCCTTTCGTTAACCTACATAGTCCAAGGGCCCACTGTTTAAACTAGATCGTCCAAGTGTCTTTGGTTAACCTACATAGTCCAAGTGCCCGCAAGGTAACCTATATAGTCCAAGTTCCAGCTATGTAACCTAGATAGTCCAAGGGCCCGCTAGTTAACCTACATAGTCCAAGTGCCCGCTAGGTAAACTAGATAGTCCAAGTGCCCGCTAGGGAACCTACATAGTCCAAGTGTCCGCTAGTTAATCTAGATAGTCCAAGGCCCGCTAGTAAACCTAGATAGTCCAAGGGCCCGCTAGTTAATCTAGATAGTCCAAGTGCCCGCTAGTTAACCTAGATAGTCCAAGTGCCCGCAAGTTAACAAGGATCATCAAAGTGCCCTCTAGTTAACTTACATAGTCCAAAGGCCTGCTAGTTAACCTACATAGAGCAAGGGCCCGCTAGTTAACCTTGATAGTCCAAGTGCCCGCTAGTTAACCTACATAGTCCAAGTTCCCGCTAGGTAACCTAGACAGTCCAAGTGACCATTAGGTTACATACATAGTCCAAGTGCCCGTTCGTTAACCTGTATATTCCAAGTGCCCGCTAGGTAACGTAGATAGCCCAAGTGCCCGCTAAGGAACGTACATAGTCCAAGTGCCCGCTAG
Organism: Tenrec ecaudatus; assembly: GCF_050624435.1. Lineage (NCBI taxonomy): Eukaryota > Metazoa > Chordata > Mammalia > Afrosoricida > Tenrecidae > Tenrec > Tenrec ecaudatus. Next base: position 171,821 of record NW_027457573.1, on the reverse strand, counting down.
GTAACCTACATAGTCCAAGTGCCCGCTAGTTAACCAACATAGTCCAAGTGCCTCCTAGGTAAACTACATAGTCCAAGTGCCCCCTAGTTAACCTAGACAGTCCAAGTACGCGATAGGGAACCTACATAGTCCAATTGCCCGTTAGCTAACCTAGATAGTCGAAGTGTCCGCCAGTTAACCTACATAGTCCAAGTGCAAGTTCGTTAACGTAGATAGGCCAAGTGCCTGCTAGGTAACCTAGACAGTTCAAGTGCCTGCTAGGTTACCTACATAGTCCAAGTGCACGTTCGTTAACCTAGATAGTCCAAGTACCCGCTGGTAACCTACATAGTCCAAGGGCCCGCTAGGTAACCTTGATAGTCCAAGTGCCTTCTAGTTAACCTACATAGTCCAAGTGCCCGCTAGGTAACCTACATAGTCCAAGTGCCCACTAGGTAACCTAAATAATCCAAATGCCCGCTAGGGAAACTACATAGTCCAAGTGCCCGCTAGTTAACCTAGATAGTCCAAGTGCCCGCTAGTAAACCTAGATAGTCCAAGGGCCCGCTAGTTAATCTAGATAGTCCAAGTGCCCGCTAGTTAACCTAGATAGTCCAAGTGCCCGCTACTTAACCTAGATAGTCCAAGTGCCCGCTAGTAAACCTAGATAGTCCAAGTGCCCGCTAGTTAACCTAGATAATCCAAGGGCCCGCTAGTTAACCTACATAGTCCCAGGGCCCTCTAGTTAACCTAGATAGTCCAAGTGTCCGCTAGGGGACGTACATAGTCCAAGTGCCCGCTAGGTAACCAAGATAGTGCAAGTGCCCGCTAGGTAACCTACATAGTCCAAATGCCCATTCGGTAACCTAGATAGTCCAAGTGCCCACTAATTAACCTACATAGTCCAAGTGCCCGCTAGGTAACCTAGATAGTGCAAGTGCCCGCTAGGTAACCTACATAGTCCAAGTGCCCGCTAGGTAACCTAGATAGTCCAAGTGCCCGTTCGTTAACCTAGATAGTCCAAGTGCCCGCTAGGTAACCTAGACAGTCCAAGTGCCTGCTAGGTATCTTACATAGTCCCAATGCCCTTTCGTTAACCTACATAGTCCAAGGGCCCACTGTTTAAACTAGATCGTCCAAGTGTCTTTGGTTAACCTACATAGTCCAAGTGCCCGCAAGGTAACCTATATAGTCCAAGTTCCAGCTATGTAACCTAGATAGTCCAAGGGCCCGCTAGTTAACCTACATAGTCCAAGTGCCCGCTAGGTAAACTAGATAGTCCAAGTGCCCGCTAGGGAACCTACATAGTCCAAGTGCACGCTAGTTAACCCAGATAGTCCAAGTGCCCGCTAGTTAAACCTAGATAGTCCAAGTGCCACAAGGTAACCTACATAGTGCAAGTGTCCCCTAGTTAACCTACATAGTCCAAGTGCCCGCTAGTTAACATAGATAGTCCAAGTGCCCACTAGGGAACGTACATAGTCATGTGCCCGCTAGGTAACCTAGATAGTGCAAGTGCCCGGTAGTTAACCTACATAGTCCAAGTGCCCGCTAGGTAACCTGGATAGTCTAAGGGCCCGCTAGTTAACCTACATAGTCCAAGTGCCCGGTAGTTACTTACATAGTTCAAGTGTCCGTAAGGAACATATATAGTCCAAGTGCCCGCTAGGGAACATACAGAGTCTAAGTGCCCGCTAGGGAACCTACGTAGTCGAAGTGCCCGCTAGGGAATCTGCATAGTCAAAGGGCTCGCTACTTAACATAGATAGTGCAAGTACCGCTAGTTAATCTACATAGTTCAAGGGCCCGCTAGTTAACCTACATAGTCCAAGTGCCTGATAGGGAACCTACATAGTCCAAGTGCCCGCAGAGGAACCTACATAGTCCAAGTGCCCGTTAGGGAACCTACATAGTCCAATTGCTCGTTAGCTAACCTAGATAGTCGAAGTGTCCGCTAGTTAACCTACATAGTCCAAGTGCCCGTTTGTTAACATAGATAGGCCAAGTGCCTGCTAGGTAACCTAGACAGTCCAAGTGCCCGCTAGGTTACCTACATATTCCAAGTGCACGTTCGTTAACCTAGATAGTCAAAGTGCCTGCTAGGTAACCCTAAATAGTCCAAGTGCCCGCTAGGGAACCTACATAGTCCAAGCACCCGCTAGGTAACCTAGATAGTCCAATTGCCCGTTAGCTAACCTAGATAATCAAAGTGTCCGCTAGTTAACCTACATAGTCCAAGTGCCCGTTCTTTAACGTAGATAGGCCAAGTGCCTGCTAGGTAACCTAGACAGTCCAAGTGCCCGCTAGGTTACCTACATAGTCCAAGTGCACGTTAGTTAACCTAGATAGTCAAAGTGCCTGCTAGGTAACCCTAAATAATCCAAGTGCCCGCCAGTGAACCTACATAGTCCAAGTGCCCGCTAGGTAACCTAGATAGTCGAATTGCCCGTTAGCCAACCTAGATAATAGAAGTGTCCGCTAGTTAACCTACATAGTCCAAGTGCCCGTTCGTTAACCTAGATAGTCCAAGTGCCCACTAGGTAACCTAAGTAGTCCAAATGTCCGATAGGGATCCTACATAGTCCAAGTGCCCGCTAGGTAACCTACATAGCCCAAGTGCCCGTTCGTTAACCTAGATAGTCCAAGTGCCCGCTGGTAACCTACATAGTCCAAGGGCCCGCTAGGTAACCTTGATAGTCCAAGTGTCTTCTAGTTAACCTACATAGTCCAAGTGCCCGCTAGGTAACCTATATAGTCCAAGTGCCCACTAGGTACCCTAAATATTCCAAATGCCCGCTAGGGAAACTACATAGTCCAAGTGTCCGCTAGATAACCTAGATCGTCCAAGTGTCCGCTAGTTAACCTACATAGTCCCAGTGCCCTCTAGTTAACCTAGATAGTCTAAGGGCCCGCTTGTTGACCTACATTGTCCAAGTGCCCGCTTGGTAACCTAGATAGTCCACGTGCCCGCTACTAAACCTAGATAGTCCCATTGCCCGTTAGTTAACCTAGATAGTCCAAGTGCCCACTAGGGGACGTACATAGTCCAAGTGCCCGCTAGGTAACCTAGATAGTCCAAGTGCCCGCTAGGGTATGTACATAGTCCAAATGCCTGCTAGGTAACCTAGATAGTCTAAGTGCCCGCTAGTTAACCTACATAGTCCAAGGGCCCGCTAAGGAACTTACATAGTCCAAGTGCCCGCTAGGGAACCTACATAGTCCAAGTGCCCGTTAGTGAACCTAGATAGACCCAGTGCCCACTAGAGGACGTACATAGTCCAAGTGCCCGCTAGGTAACCTAGATAGTCCAAGTGCCCTCTAGTTAACCTACATAGTCCAAGGGCCCGCTAGTTGACCTAGATAGTCCAAGTGCCCGCTAGTTAACCTAGATAGTCCAAGTGCCCGTTCGTTAACCTAGATAGTCCAAGTGCCAGCTAGGTAACCTAGACTGTCCAAGTGCCCGCTAGGTTACCTACATATTCCAAGTTCCCATTCGTTAACCTAGATAGTCCAAGTGCCCGCTGGTAACCTACCTAGTCCAATGGCCCGCTAGGTAACCTTGATAGTCCAAGTGCCTTCTAGTTACCCTACATAGTCCAAGTGCCCGCTAGGTAACCTACATAATCCAAGTGCACAATAGGTAACCTAAATAATCCAAATGCCCGCTAGGGAAACTACATAGTCCAAGTGCCCGCTAGTTAACCTAGATAGTCCAAGTGCCCGCTAGTAAACCTAGATAGTCCAAGGGCCCGCTAGTTAATTTAGATAGTCCAAGTGCCCGCTAGTTAACCTAGATAGTCCAAGGGCCCGCTAGTTAACCTACATAGTCCAAGTGCCCGATAGGGAACCTACATAATCCAAGTGCCCGCTAGGGAACCTACATAGTCCAAGTGCCCGCTAGGGAACTTACATAGTCCAAGGGCCCGCTAGGGAACCTAGATAGTCCAAGGGCCCGTTAGTTAACCTAGATAGTCCAAGTGCCCGCTTGGAAACCTAGATAGTGCAACAGCCCGCTAGGTAACCTACATACTCCAAGAACCCGCTGGGTAACGTAGATAGTTCAAGTGCCAGCTAGGTAACCTAGATAGTCCAAGTGCCCGCTAGGTAACCTACAAAATCTAAGTGCCCGCTAGGTTATCTATGCAGTCCAAATGCCCGCTAGGGAATCTACATAGTCCAAGGGCCCACTAGTTAACGTAGATAGTCCAAGTGCCGCTAGTTAATCTACATAGTCCAAGGGCCCGCTAGTTAACCTACATAGTACAAGTACCCGCTAGTTAACCTACAAAATCTAAGTGCCCGCTAGGTTATCTATATAGTCCAAATGCCTGCTAGGGAACCTACATAGTCCAAGTGTCCGCTAGGTAACCTACATCGTCCAAGTGCCCGCTAGTTAAGCAACATAGTCAATGGGCCCACTAGTTAACCTACATAGTGCAAGAGTCCGCTAGTTAACCTGGATCGTGCAAGTGTCTGCTAGTTAGCCTACACAGTCCAAGCGCCAGTTAGCTAACCTAGATAGTCCAAGGGCCCGCTAGTTGACCTACATAGTCCAAGTGCCCGCTATTTAACCTAGATAGTCCTAGTGCCCGTTAGTTAACCTAGGGTGTCCAAGTGCCCACTAGGGGACGTACTTAGTCCAAGTACCCGTTAGCTAACCTAGATAGTCCAAGTGCCCGCTAGTTAACATTGATCATCCAAGTGCCCGCTATATAACCTAGATAGTCCAAGTGCCCTCTAGTTAACCTATATCGTCCAAGTGCCCGCTAGTTAACCTACATAGTCCTAGGTCCGCTAGTTAACCTAGATAGTCCAAGTGCCAGCTAGTTAACCTACATAGTGCAAGGGCCCGCTAGTTGACCTAGATAGTCCAAGTTCACGCTAGTTAACCTAGATAGTCAAAGTGCCCGCTAGTTAACCTAAGTAGTACAAATGTCTGATAGGGATCCTACATAGTCCAAGGGACCGCTAGTTAACCTACATAGTCCAAGTCCCCGCTAGGTAACCTAGACAGTCCAAGTGACCATTATGTTACCTACATAGTCCAAGTGCCCGTTCGTTAACCTACGTAGTCCAATTGCCCGCTAGGTAATGTAGATAGCCCAAGTGCCCGCTAGAGAACGTACATAGTCCAAGTGCCCTCTAGGTAACCTAGATAGTCCAAGTGCCCGCTAGTTAACCTATATAGTCCAAGTGCGTGCTAGGTAAACTACATAGTCCAAGTGCCCACTAGGAAACCCACAGTCCAAATGCCCGCTAGTTAACCTAGACAGTCCAAGTACCCGATAGGGGACCTACATTGTCCAAGTGCCCGCTGGGAACCTACATAGTCCAAGGGCCCGCTAGGTAACCTTGATAGTCCAAGTGCCTTCTAGTTAACCTACATAGTCCAAGTGCCCGCTAGGTAACCTACATAGTCCAAGTGCCCACTAGGTAACCTAAATAATCCAAATGCCCGCTAGGGAAACTACATAGTCCAAGTGCCCGCTAGTTAACCTAGATAGTCCAAGTGCCCGCTAGTAAACCTAGATAGTCCAAGGGCCCGCTAGTTAATCTAGATAGTCCAAGTGCCCGCTAGTTAACCTAGATAGTCCAAGTGCCCGCTACTTAACCTAGATAGTCCAAGTGCCCGCTAGTAAACCTAGATAGTCCAAGTGCCCGCTAGTTAACCTAGATAATCCAAGGGCCCGCTAGTTAACCTACATAGTCCCAGGGCCCTCTAGTTAACCTAGATAGTCCAAGTGTCCGCTAGGGGACGTACATAGTCCAAGTGCCCGCTAGGTAACCAAGATAGTGCAAGTGCCCGCTAGGTAACCTTCATAGTCCAAATGCCCATTCGGTAACCTAGATAGTCCAAGTGCCCACTAATTAACCTACATAGTCCAAGTGCCCGCTAGGTAACCTAGATAGTGCAAGTGCCCGCTAGGTAACCTACATAGTCCAAGTGCCCTCTAGGTAACCTAGATAGTCCAAGTGCCCGTTCGTTAACCTAGATAGTCCAAGTGCCCGCTGGTAACCTACATAGTCCAAGGGCCCGCTAGGTAACCTTGATAGTCCAAGTGTCTTCTAGTTAACCTACATAGTCCAGGTGCCCGCTAGGTAACCTATATAGTCCAAGTGCCCACTAGGTACCCTAAATATTCCAAATGCCCGCTAGGGAAACTACATAGTCCAAGTGTCCGCTAGATAACCTAGATCGTCCAAGTGTCCGCTAGTTAACCTACATAGTCCCAGTGCCCTCTAGTTAACCTAGATAGTCTAAGGGCCCGCTTGTTGACCTACATTGTCCAAGTGCCCGCTTGGTAACCTAGATAGTCCACGTGCCCGCTACTAAACCTAGATAGTCCCATTGCCCGTTAGTTAACCTAGATAGTCCAAGTGCCCACTAGGGGACGTACATAGTCCAAGTGCCCGCTAGGTAACCTAGATAGTCCAAGTGCCCGCTAGGGTATGTACATAGTCCAAATGCCTGCTAGGTAACCTAGATAGTCTAAGTGCCCGCTAGTTAACCTACATAGTCCAAGGGCCCGCTAAGGAACTTACATAGTCCAAGTGCCCGCTAGGGAACCTACATAGTCCAAGTGCCCGTTAGTGAACCTAGATAGACCCAGTGCCCACTAGAGGACGTACATAGTCCAATTGCCCGCTAGGTAACCTAGATAGTCCAAGTGCCCTCTAGTTAACCTACATAGTCCAAGGGCCCGCTAGTTGACCTAGATAGTCCAAGTGCCCGCTAGTTAACCTAGATAGTCCAAGTGCCCGTTCGTTAACCTAGATAGTCCAAGTGCCAGCTAGGTAACCTAGACTGTCCAAGTGCCCGCTAGGTTACCTACATATTCCAAGTTCCCATTCGTTAACCTAGATAGTCCAAGTGCCCGCTGGTAACCTACCTAGTCCAATGGCCCGCTAGGTAACCTTGATAGTCCAAGTGCCTTCTAGTTACCCTACATAGTCCAAGTGCCCGCTAGGTAACCTACATAATCCAAGTGCACAATAGGTAACCTAAATAATCCAAATGCCCGCTAGGGAAACTACATAGTCCAAGTGCCCGCTAGTTAACCTAGATAGTCCAAGTGCCCGCTAGTAAACCTAGATGGTCCAAGGGCCCGCTAGTTAATTTAGATAGTCCAAGTGCCCGCTAGTTAACCTAGATAGTCCAAGGGCCCGCTAGTTAACCTACATAGTCCAAGTGCCCGATAGGGAACCTACATAATCCAAGTGCCCGCTAGGGAACCTACATAGTCCAAGTGCCCGCTAGGGAACTTACATAGTCCAAGGGCCCGCTAGGGAACCTAGATAGTCCAAGGGCCCGTTAGTTAACCTAGATAGTCCAAGTGCCCGCTTGGAAACCTAGATAGTGCAACAGCCCGCTAGGTAACCTACATACTCCAAGAACCCGCTGGGTAACGTAGATAGTTCAAGTGCCAGCTAGGTAACCTAGATAGTCCAAGTGCCCGCTAGGTAACCTACAAAATCTAAGTGCCCGCTAGGTTATCTATGCAGTCCAAATGCCCGCTAGGGAATCTACATAGTCCAAGGGCCCACTAGTTAACGTAGATAGTCCAAGTGCCGCTAGTTAATCTACATAGTCCAAGGGCCCGCTAGTTAACCTACATAGTACAAGTACCCGCTAGTTAACCTACAAAATCTAAGTGCCCGCTAGGTTATCTATATAGTCCAAATGCCTGCTAGGGAACCTACATAGTCCAAGTGTCCGCTAGGTAACCTACATCGTCCAAGTGCCCGCTAGTTAAGCAACATAGTCAATGGGCCCACTAGTTAACCTACATAGTGCAAGAGTCCGCTAGTTAACCTGGATCATGCAAGTGTCTGCTAGTTAGCCTACACAGTCCAAGCGCCAGTTAGCTAACCTAGATAGTCCAAGGGCCCGCTAGTTGACCTACATAGTCCAAGTGCCCGCTATTTAACCTAGATAGTCCTAGTGCCCGTTAGTTAACCTAGGGTGTCCAAGTGCCCACTAGGGGACGTACTTAGTCCAAGTACCCGTTAGCTAACCTAGATAGTCCAAGTGCCCGCTAGTTAACATTGATCATCCAAGTGCCCGCTATATAACCTAGATAGTCCAAGTGCCCTCTAGTTAACCTATATCGTCCAAGTGCCCGCTAGTTAACCTACATAGTCCTAGGTCCGCTAGTTAACCTAGATAGTCCAAGTGCCAGCTAGTTAACCTACATAGTGCAAGGGCCCGCTAGTTGACCTAGATAGTCCAAGTTCACGCTAGTTAACCTAGATAGTCAAAGTGCCCGCTAGTTAACCTAAGTAGTACAAATGTCTGATAGGGATCCTACATAGTCCAAGGGACCGCTAGTTAACCTACATAGTCCAAGTCCCCGCTAGGTAACCTAGACAGTCCAAGTGACCATTATGTTACCTACATAGTCCAAGTGCCCGTTCGTTAACCTACGTAGTCCAATTGCCCGCTAGGTAATGTAGATAGCCCAAGTGCCCGCTAGGGAACGTACATAGTCCAAGTGCCCTCTAGGTAACCTAGATAGTCCAAGTGCCCGCTAGTTAACCTATATAGTCCAAGTGCGTGCTAGGTAAACTACATAGTCCAAGTGCCCACTAGGAAACCCACAGTCCAAATGCCCGCTAGTTAACCTAGACAGTCCAAGTACCCGATAGGGGACCTACATTGTCCAAGTGCCCGCTGGGAACCTACATAGTCCAAGGGCCCGCTAGGTAACCTTGATAGTCCAAGTGCCTTCTAGTTAACCTACATAGTCCAAGTGCCCGCTAGGTAACCTACATAGTCCAAGTGCCCACTAGGTAACCTAAATAATCCAAATGCCCGCTAGGGAAACTACATAGTCCAAGTGCCCGCTAGTTAACCTAGATAGTCCAAGTGCCCGCTAGTAAACCTAGATAGTCCAAGGGCCCGCTAGTTAATCTAGATAGTCCAAGTGCCCGCTAGTTAACCTAGATAGTCCAAGTGCCCGCTACTTAACCTAGATAGTCCAAGTGCCCGCTAGTAAACCTAGATAGTCCAAGTGCCCGCTAGTTAACCTAGATAATCCAAGGGCCCGCTAGTTAACCTACATAGTCCCAGGGCCCTCTAGTTAACCTAGATAGTCCAAGTGTCCGCTAGGGGACGTACATAGTCCAAGTGCCCGCTAGGTAACCAAGATAGTGCAAGTGCCCGCTAGGTAACCTACATAGTCCAAATGCCCATTCGGTAACCTAGATAGTCCAAGTGCCCACTAATTAACCTACATAGTCCAAGTGCCCGCTAGGTAACCTAGATAGTGCAAGTGCCCGCTAGGTAACCTACATAGTCCAAGTGCCCGCTAGGTAACCTAGATAGTCCAAGTGCCCGTTCGTTAACCTAGATAGTCCAAGTGCCCGCTAGGTAACCTAGACAGTCCAAGTGCCTGCTAGGTATCTTACATAGTCCCAATGCCCTTTCGTTAACCTACATAGTCCAAGGGCCCACTGTTTAAACTAGATCGTCCAAGTGTCTTTGGTTAACCTACATAGTCCAAGTGCCCGCAAGGTAACCTATATAGTCCAAGTTCCAGCTATGTAACCTAGATAGTCCAAGGGCCCGCTAGTTAACCTACATAGTCCAAGTGCCCGCTAGGTAAACTAGATAGTCCAAGTGCCCGCTAGGGAACCTACATAGTCCAAGTGCACGCTAGTTAACCCAGATAGTCCAAGTGCCCGCTAGTTAAACCTAGATAGTCCAAGTGCCACTAGGTAACCTACATAGTGCAAGTGTCCCCTAGTTAACCTACATAGTCCAAGTGCCCGCTAGTTAACATAGATAGTCCAAGTGCCCACTAGGGAACGTACATAGTCATGTGCCCGCTAGGTAACCTAGATAGTGCAAGTGCCCGGTAGTTAACCTACATAGTCCAAGTGCCCGCTAGGTAACCTGGATAGTCTAAGGGCCCGCTAGTTAACCTACATAGTCCAAGTGCCCGGTAGTTACTTACATAGTTCAAGTGTCCGTAAGGAACATATATAGTCCAAGTGCCCGCTAGGGAACATACAGAGTCTAAGTGCCCGCTAGGGAACCTACGTAGTCGAAGTGCCCGCTAGGGAATCTGCATAGTCAAAGGGCTCGCTACTTAACATAGATAGTGCAAGTACCGCTAGTTAATCTACATAGTTCAAGGGCCCGCTAGTTAACCTACATAGTCCAAGTGCCTGATAGGGAACCTACATAGTCCAAGTGCCCGCAGAGGAACCTACATAGTCCAAGTGCCCGTTAGGGAACCTACATAGTCCAATTGCTCGTTAGCTAACCTAGATAGTCGAAGTGTCCGCTAGTTAACCTACATAGTCCAAGTGCCCGTTTGTTAACATAGATAGGCCAAGTGCCTGCTAGGTAACCTAGACAGTCCAAGTGCCCGCTAGGTTACCTACATATTCCAAGTGCACGTTCGTTAACCTAGATAGTCAAAGTGCCTGCTAGGTAACCCTAAATAGTCCAAGTGCCCGCTAGGGAACCTACATAGTCCAAGCACCCGCTAGGTAACCTAGATAGTCCAATTGCCCGTTAGCTAACCTAGATAATCAAAGTGTCCGCTAGTTAACCTACATAGTCCAAGTGCCCGTTCTTTAACGTAGATAGGCCAAGTGCCTGCTAGGTAACCTAGACAGTCCAAGTGCCCGCTAGGTTACCTACATAGTCCAAGTGCACGTTAGTTAACCTAGATAGTCAAAGTGCCTGCTAGGTAACCCTAAATAATCCAAGTGCCCGCCAGTGAACCTACATAGTCCAAGTGCCCGCTAGGTAACCTAGATAGTCGAATTGCCCGTTAGCCAACCTAGATAATAGAAGTGTCCGCTAGTTAACCTACATAGTCCAAGTGCCCGTTCGTTAACCTAGATAGTCCAAGTGCCCACTAGGTAACCTAAGTAGTCCAAATGTCCGATAGGGATCCTACATAGTCCAAGTGCCCGCTAGGTAACCTACATAGCCCAAGTGCCCGTTCGTTAACCTAGATAGTCCAAGTGCCCGCTGGTAACCTACATAGTCCAAGGGCCCGCTAGGTAACCTTGATAGTCCAAGTGTCTTCTAGTTAACCTACATAGTCCAAGTGCCCGCTAGGTAACCTATATAGTCCAAGTGCCCACTAGGTACCCTAAATATTCCAAATGCCCGCTAGGGAAACTACATAGTCCAAGTGTCCGCTAGATAACCTAGATCGTCCAAGTGTCCGCTAGTTAACCTACATAGTCCCAGTGCCCTCTAGTTAACCTAGATAGTCTAAGGGCCCGCTTGTTGACCTACATTGTCCAAGTGCCCGCTTGGTAACCTAGATAGTCCACGTGCCCGCTACTAAACCTAGATAGTCCCATTGCCCGTTAGTTAACCTAGATAGTCCAAGTGCCCACTAGGGGACGTACATAGTCCAAGTGCCCGCTAGGTAACCTAGATAGTCCAAGTGCCCGCTAGGGTATGTACATAGTCCAAATGCCTGCTAGGTAACCTAGATAGTCTAAGTGCCCGCTAGTTAACCTACATAGTCCAAGGGCCCGCTAAGGAACTTACATAGTCCAAGTGCCCGCTAGGGAACCTACATAGTCCAAGTGCCCGTTAGTGAACCTAGATAGACCCAGTGCCCACTAGAGGACGTACATAGTCCAAGTGCCCGCTAGGTAACCTAGATAGTCCAAGTGCCCTCTAGTTAACCTACATAGTCCAAGGGCCCGCTAGTTGACCTAGATAGTCCAAGTGCCCGCTAGTTAACCTAGATAGTCCAAGTGCCCGTTCGTTAACCTAGATAGTCCAAGTGCCAGCTAGGTAACCTAGACTGTCCAAGTGCCCGCTAGGTTACCTACATATTCCAAGTTCCCATTCGTTAACCTAGATAGTCCAAGTGCCCGCTGGTAACCTACCTAGTCCAATGGCCCGCTAGGTAACCTTGATAGTCCAAGTGCCTTCTAGTTACCCTACATAGTCCAAGTGCCCGCTAGGTAACCTACATAATCCAAGTGCACAATAGGTAACCTAAATAATCCAAATGCCCGCTAGGGAAACTACATAGTCCAAGTGCCCGCTAGTTAACCTAGATAGTCCAAGTGCCCGCTAGTAAACCTAGATGGTCCAAGGGCCCGCTAGTTAATTTAGATAGTCCAAGTGCCCGCTAGTTAACCTAGATAGTCCAAGGGCCCGCTAGTTAACCTACATAGTCCAAGTGCCCGATAGGGAACCTACATAATCCAAGTGCCCGCTAGGGAACCTACATAGTCCAAGTGCCCGCTAGGGAACTTACATAGTCCAAGGGCCCGCTAGGGAACCTAGATAGTCCAAGGGCCCGTTAGTTAACCTAGATAGTCCAAGTGCCCGCTTGGAAACCTAGATAGTGCAACAGCCCGCTAGGTAACCTACATACTCCAAGAACCCGCTGGGTAACGTAGATAGTTCAAGTGCCAGCTAGGTAACCTAGATAGTCCAAGTGCCCGCTAGGTAACCTACAAAATCTAAGTGCCCGCTAGGTTATCTATGCAGTCCAAATGCCCGCTAGGGAATCTACATAGTCCAAGGGCCCACTAGTTAACGTAGATAGTCCAAGTGCCGCTAGTTAATCTACATAGTCCAAGGGCCCGCTAGTTAACCTACATAGTACAAGTACCCGCTAGTTAACCTACAAAATCTAAGTGCCCGCTAGGTTATCTATATAGTCCAAATGCCTGCTAGGGAACCTACATAGTCCAAGTGTCCGCTAGGTAACCTACATCGTCCAAGTGCCCGCTAGTTAAGCAACATAGTCAATGGGCCCACTAGTTAACCTACATAGTGCAAGAGTCCGCTAGTTAACCTGGATCGTGCAAGTGTCTGCTAGTTAGCCTACACAGTCCAAGCGCCAGTTAGCTAACCTAGATAGTCCACGGGCCCGCTAGTTGACCTACATAGTCCAAGTGCCCGCTATTTAACCTAGATAGTCCTAGTGCCCGTTAGTTAACCTAGGGTGTCCAAGTGCCCACTAGGGGACGTACTTAGTCCAAGTACCCGTTAGCTAACCTAGATAGTCCAAGTGCCCGCTAGTTAACATTGATCATCCAAGTGCCCGCTATATAACCTAGATAGTCCAAGTGCCCTCTAGTTAACCTATATCGTCCAAGTGCCCGCTAGTTAACCTACATAGTCCTAGGTCCGCTAGTTAACCTAGATAGTCCAAGTGCCAGCTAGTTAACCTACATAGTGCAAGGGCCCGCTAGTTGACCTAGATAGTCCAAGTTCACGCTAGTTAACCTAGATAGTCAAAGTGCCCGCTAGTTAACCTAAGTAGTACAAATGTCTGATAGGGATCCTACATAGTCCAAGGGACCGCTAGTTAACCTACATAGTCCAAGTCCCCGCTAGGTAACCTAGACAGTCCAAGTGACCATTATGTTACCTACATAGTCCAAGTGCCCGTTCGTTAACCTACGTAGTCCAATTGCCCGCTAGGTAATGTAGATAGCCCAAGTGCCCGCTAGGGAACGTACATAGTCCAAGTGCCCTCTAGGTAACCTAGATAGTCCAAGTGCCCGCTAGTTAACCTATATAGTCCAAGTGCGTGCTAGGTAAACTACATAGTCCAAGTGCCCACTAGGAAACCCACAGTCCAAATGCCCGCTAGTTAACCTAGACAGTCCAAGTACCCGATAGGGGACCTACATTGTCCAAGTGCCCGCTGGGAACCTACATAGTCCATGTGCTCGCTAGGCAACCTACATAGTCCAAGTGCCCGTTAGTTAACCTAGATAGTCAAAGTGCCTGCTAGGTAACCTAAATAGTCCAAGTGCCCGCTAGGTAACCTAGATAGTCCAATTGCCCGTTGGCTAACCTAGATAGTCGAATTGTCCGCTAGTTAAGCTACATAGTCCAAGTGTCCGTTCGTTAACCTAGATAGGCCAAGTGCCCTCTAGGTAACCAAGATAGTCCAAGTGCCCGCTAGGGTATGTACATAGTTCAAGTTCCCGCTAGGTAACCTAGATTGTCCAAGTGTCCGCTAGTTAACCTACATAGTACAAGTGCCCGCTAGGTAACCTAGATAGTCCAAGGGCCTGCTAGTTAACCTACATAGTCCAATGCCCGATAGGGAACCTACATAGTCCAAGTGCCCGCTGAGGAACCTACATAGTCCAAGTTACCGATAGGGAACCTGTATATTCCAAGTGCCCGTTAGGGAACCTAGATAGTCCAAGGGCCCATAGGGAACCTATACAATCCAAGTGCCCGCTAGGGAACCTACATAGTCAAAGTGCTCGCTAGGGAACCTACATTGTGCAAGTGCCCGCTAATTAAACTAGATAGTCCAAGTGCCCGCTAGGGAACCTACATAGTCCAAGGTCAGCTAGTTAACCTAGATAGTCCAAGTGACCGCTTGTTAACCTACATAGTCCAAGGTCAGCTAGTTAACCTAGATAGTCCAAGTGACCGCTTGTTAACCTACATAGTCCAAGGTCAGCTAGTTAACCTAGATAGTCCAAGTGCCAGCTAGTTAACCTACATAGTCCAAGAACCCGCTAGTTAACCTAGATATTCCAAGTGCCCGCTAGTTAACCTAGATCGTCCAAGTGTCCGCTAGTTAACCTACATAGTCCATGTTCCCGCTAGGTAACCTACACAGTCCAATTGCCCCCTAGTTAACCTAGACAGTCCAAGTACCTGATAGGGAACCTACATAGTCCAAGTGCTCGCAAGGGAACCTACATAATCCAAGTGCCCGTTAGTTAACCTAGATAGTCAAAGTGCCTGCTATGTAACCTAAATAGTCCAAGTGCCCGCAAGGGAACCTACATAGTCCAAGTGCCTGCAAGGGAACCTACATAGTCCAAGTGCCCGCTAGGTAACCTAGATAGTCCAATTGCCCATTAGCTAACCTAGATAGTCGAAGTGTCCCCCAGTTAACCTACAAGTCCAAGTGCCCGTCCGTTAACGTAGATAGGCCAAGTGCCCGCTACGTAACCTAGACAGTCCAATGCCCGCTAGTTTACCTACATAGTACAAGTGCACGTTCGTTAACCTAGATAGTCCAAGTGCCCGCTGGTAACCTACACAGTCCAATGGCCCGCTAGGTAACCTTGATAGTCCAAGTGCCTTCTAGTTAACCTACATAGTCCAAGTGCCCGCTAGGTAACCTACATAATCCAAGTGCACAATAGGTAACCTAAATAATCCAAATGCCCTCTAGGGAAACTATATAGTCCAAGTGCCCGCTAGTTAACCTAGATAGTCCAAGTGCCCGCTAGTAAACCTAGATAGTCCAAGGGCCCGCTAGTTAATCTAGATAGTCCAAGTGCCCGCTAGTTAACCTAGATAGTCCAAGGGCCCGCTAGTTAACCTACATAGTCCAAGTGCCCGATAGGGAACCTACATAATCCAAGTGCCCGCTAGGGAACCTACATAGTCCAAGTGCCCGCTAGGGAACTTACATAGTCCAAGGGCCCGCTAGGGAAACTACATAGTCCAATTGCCCGCTAGGGAACTTACATAGTCCAAGGGCCCGCCTGGGAACCTATATAGTCCAAGTGCCCATTAGTTAACCTAGATAGTCCAAGTGCCCGTTTGGTAACCTAGATAGTCCAACAGCCCGCTAGGTAACCTACATACTCCAAGAACCCGCTAGGTAACGTAGATAGTTCAAGTGCCAGCTAGGTAACCTAGATAGTCCAAGTGCCCGCTAGGTAACCTACAAAATCTAAGTGCCCGCTAGGTTATCTATGCAGTCCAAATGCCCGCTAGGGAATCTACATAGTCCAAGGGCCCACTAGTTAACGTAGATAGTCCAAGTGCCGCTAGTTAATCTACATAGTCCAAGGGCCCGCTAGTTAACCTACATAGTACAAGTACCCGCTAGTTAACCTACAAAATCTAAGTGCCCGCTAGGTTATCTATATAGTCCAAATGCCTGCTAGGGAACCTACATAGTCCAAGTGTCCGCTAGGTAACCTACATCGTCCAAGTGCCCGCTAGTTAAGCAACATAGTCAATGGGCCCACTAGTTAACCTACATAGTGCAAGAGTCCGCTAGTTAACCTGGATCGTGCAAGTGTCTGCTAGTTAGCCTACACAGTCCAAGCGCCAGTTAGCTAACCTAGATAGTCCAAGGGCCCGCTAGTTGACCTACATAGTCCAAGTGCCCGCTATTTAACCTAGATAGTCCTAGTGCCCGTTAGTTAACCTAGGGTGTCCAAGTGCCCACTAGGGGACGTACTTAGTCCAAGTACCCGTTAGCTAACCTAGATAGTCCAAGTGCCCGCTAGTTAACATTGATCATCCAAGTGCCCGCTATATAACCTAGATAGTCCAAGTGCCCTCTAGTTAACCTATATCGTCCAAGTGCCCACTAGTTAACCTACATAGTCCTAGGTCCGCTAGTTAACCTAGATAGTCCAAGTGCCAGCTAGTTAACCTACATAGTGCAAGGGCCCGCTAGTTGACCTAGATAGTCCAAGTTCACGCTAGTTAACCTAGATAGTCAAAATGCCCGCTAGTTAACCTAAGTAGTACAAATGTCTGATAGGGATCCTACATAGTCCAAGGGACCGCTAGTTAACCTACATAGTCCAAGTCCCCGCTAGGTAACCTAGACAGTCCAAGTGACCATTATGTTACCTACATAGTCCAAGTGCCCGTTCGTTAACCTACGTAGTCCAATTGCCCGCTAGGTAATGTAGATAGCCCAAGTGCCCGCTAGGGAACGTACATAGTCCAAGTGCCCTCTAGGTAACCTAGATAGTCCAAGTGCCCGCTAGTTAACCTATATAGTCCAAGTGCGTGCTAGGTAAACTACATAGTCCAAGTGCCCACTAGGAAACCCACAGTCCAAATGCCCGCTAGTTAACCTAGACAGTCCAAGTACCCGATAGGGGACCTACATTGTCCAAGTGCCCGCTGGGAACCTACATAGTCCATGTGCTCGCTAGGCAACCTACATAGTCCAAGTGCCCGTTAGTTAACCTAGATAGTCAAAGTGCCTGCTAGGTAACCTAAATAGTCCAAGTGCCCGCTAGGTAACCTAGATAGTCCAATTGCCCGTTGGCTAACCTAGATAGTCGAATTGTCCGCTAGTTAAGCTACATAGTCCAAGTGTCCGTTCGTTAACCTAGATAGGCCAAGTGCCCTCTAGGTAACCAAGATAGTCCAAGTGCCCGCTAGGGTATGTACATAGTTCAAGTTCCCGCTAGGTAACCTAGATTGTCCAAGTGTCCGCTAGTTAACCTACATAGTACAAGTGCCCGCTAGGTAACCTAGATAGTCCAAGGGCCTGCTAGTTAACCTACATAGTCCAATGCCCGATAGGGAACCTACATAGTCCAAGTGCCCGCTGAGGAACCTACATAGTCCAAGTTACCGATAGGGAACCTGTATATTCCAAGTGCCCGTTAGGGAACCTAGATAGTCCAAGGGCCCATAGGGAACCTATACAATCCAAGTGCCCGCTAGGGAACCTACATAGTCAAAGTGCTCGCTAGGGAACCTACATTGTGCAAGTGCCCGCTAATTAAACTAGATAGTCCAAGTGCCCGCTAGGGAACCTACATAGTCCAAGGTCAGCTAGTTAACCTAGATAGTCCAAGTGACCGCTTGTTAACCTACATAGTCCAAGGTCAGCTAGTTAACCTAGATAGTCCAAGTGACCGCTTGTTAACCTACATAGTCCAAGGTCAGCTAGTTAACCTAGATAGTCCAAGTGCCAGCTAGTTAACCTACATAGTCCAAGAACCCGCTAGTTAACCTAGATATTCCAAGTGCCCGCTAGTTAACCTAGATCGTCCAAGTGTCCGCTAGTTAACCTACATAGTCCATGTTCCCGCTAGGTAACCTACACAGTCCAATTGCCCCCTAGTTAACCTAGACAGTCCAAGTACCTGATAGGGAACCTACATAGTCCAAGTGCTCGCAAGGGAACCTACATAATCCAAGTGCCCGTTAGTTAACCTAGATAGTCAAAGTGCCTGCTATGTAACCTAAATAGTCCAAGTGCCCGCAAGGGAACCTACATAGTCCAAGTGCCTGCAAGGGAACCTACATAGTCCAAGTGCCCGCTAGGTAACCTAGATAGTCCAATTGCCCATTAGCTAACCTAGATAGTCGAAGTGTCCCCCAGTTAACCTACAAGTCCAAGTGCCCGTCCGTTAACGTAGATAGGCCAAGTGCCCGCTGGTAACCTACACAGTCCAATGGCCCGCTAGGTAACCTTGATAGTCCAAGTGCCTTCTAGTTAACCTACATAGTCCAAGTGCCCGCTAGGTAACCTACATAATCCAAGTGCACAATAGGTAACCTAAATAATCCAAATGCCCTCTAGGGAAACTATATAGTCCAAGTGCCCGCTAGTTAACCTAGATAGTCCAAGTGCCCGCTAGTAAACCTAGATAGTCCAAGGGCCCGCTAGTTAATCTAGATAGTCCAAGTGCCCGCTAGTTAACCTAGATAGTCCAAGGGCCCGCTAGTTAACCTACATAGTCCAAGTGCCCGATAGGGAACCTACATAATCCAAGTGCCCGCTAGGGAACCTACATAGTCCAAGTGCCCGCTAGGGAACTTACATAGTCCAAGGGCCCGCTAGGGAAACTACATAGTCCAATTGCCCGCTAGGGAACTTACATAGTCCAAGGGCCCGCCTGGGAACCTATATAGTCCAAGTGCCCATTAGTTAACCTAGATAGTCCAAGTGCCCGTTTGGTAACCTAGATAGTCCAACAGCCCGCTAGGTAACCTACATACTCCAAGAACCCGCTAGGTAACGTTGATAGTTCAAGTGCCAGCTAGGTAACCTAGATAGTCCAAGTGCCCGCTAGGTAACCTACAAAATCTAAGTGCCCGCTAGGTTATCTATGCAGTCCAAATGCCCGCTAGGGAATCTACATAGTCCAAGGGCCCGCTAGTTAACGTAGATAATCCAGGTGCCGCTAGTTAACCTACATAGTCCAAGTACCCGCTAGTTAACCTAGATCGTCCAAGTGCCCCCTAGGTAACCTACATAGCCCAAGGGCCCGCTACTTAACCTACATAGTCCAAGGGCCCTCTAGCTAACCTACAAAGTCTAAGTGCCCGCTAGGTTATTTATATAGTCCAAATGCCCGCTAGGGAACCTACATAGTCCAAGTGCCCGCTAGTTAACCTACATCGTCCAAGTTCACGCTAGTTAACCAACATAGTCAATGGGCCCACTAGTTAACCTACATAGTGCAAGAGCCCGCTAGTTAACCTAGATCGAGCAAGTGTCTGCTAGTTAACCTACATAGTCCAAGTGCCAGTTAGCTAACCTAGATAGTCCAAGGGCCCACTAGTTGACCTACATAGTCCAAGTGCCCGCTAGTTAACCTAGATTGTCCTAGTGCCCGTTAGTTAACCTAGGGTGTCCAAGTGCCCACTAGGGGATGTACTTAGTCCAAGTGCCCGTTAGCTAACCTAGATAGTCCAAGTGCCCGCTCGTTAACATTGATCATCCAAGTGCCAGCTAGTTAACCTAGATAGTCCAAGTGCCCACTAGTTAGCCTACATAGTACAAGGGCCCGCTAGTTGACCTAGATAGTCCAAGTTCCCGCTAGTTAACCTAGATAGTCAAAGTGCCCGCTAGTTAACCTAAGTAGTACAAATGTCCGATAGGGATCCTACAGAGTCCAAGTGACCGCTAGTTAACCTACATAGTCCAAGTCCCCGCTAGGTAACCTAGACAGTCCAAGTGACCATTATGTTACCTACATAGTCCAAGTGCCCGTTCGTTAACCTACATAGTCCAATTGCCCGCTAGGTAACGTAGATAGCCCAAGTGCCCGCTAGGGAACGTACATAGTCCAAGTGCCCTCTAGTTAACCTAGATAGTCCAAGTGCCCGCTAGTTAACCTATATAGTCCAAGTGCGTGCTAGGTAAACTACATAGTCCAAGTGCCCACTAGGAAACCCAGACAGTCCAATTGCCCGCTAGTTAACCTAGACAGTCCAAGTACCCGATAGGGAACCTACATAGTCCAAGTGCCCGCTGGGAACCTACATAGTCCAAGTGCTCGCTAGGCAACCTACATAATCCAAGTGTCCGTTAGTTAACCTAGATAGTCAAAGTGCCTGCTAGGTAACCTAAATAGTCCAAGTGCCCGCTAGGTAACTTAGATAGTCCAATTGCCCGTTGGCTAACCTAGATAGTCGAAGTGTCCGCTAGTTAAGCTACATAGTCCAAGTGTCCGTTCGTTAACCTAGATAGGCCAAGTGCCCTCTAGGTAACCAAGATAGTCCAAGTGCCCGCTAGGGTATGTACATAGTTCAAGTGCCCGCTAGGTAACCTGGATTGTCCAAGTGCCCGCTAGTTAACCTACATAGTACAAGTGCCCGCTAGGTAACCTAGATAGTCCAAGGGCCTGCTAGTTAACCTACATAGTCCAATGCCCTATAGGGAACCTACATGGTCCAAGTGCCCGCTGAGGAACCTCCATAGTCCAAGTGCCCGTTAGGGAACCTGTATATTCCAAGTGCCCATAGGGAACCTATATAGTCCAAGTGCCCGCTAGGGAACCTACATAGTCAAAGTGCTCGCTAGGGAACCTACATTGTGCAAGTGCCCGCTACTTAACCTAGATAGTCCAAGTGCCCGCTATGTAACCTACATAGTCCAAGGGCCGCTAGGTAACCTACATAGTCCATTTGCCCGCTAGGTAACTTAGATAGTCCAAGTGCCCGTTAGCTAACATACATAGTCCAAGTGCCCGCTAGGTAACTTACATAGTCCAAGGGCCCGTTCGTTAACCTAGATAGTCCAAATGCCCTCTAGGGAACCCACATAGTCCAAGTGCCCATTAGAGAACTTACATAGTCAAAGGCCTGCTAGGGAACCTACATAGTCCAAGTGCCCGCTAGGGAACCTTCATAGTCCGAGTGCTTGCTAGGGAACCTACATAGTCCAAGTGCCCTTTAGGGAACCTATATAGTCCAAGAGCCCGCTAGGGAACCTAGATAGTCCAAGTGCCCGCTAGGTAACCTAGATAGTCCAAGTGCCCGCTAGGTAACCTACTAAGTCCAAGGGCGCGCTTGGTAATCTATGTAGTCCAAAGGCCCGCTAGGGCACCTACATAGTCCTAGCGCCCGCTAGTTAACCTACATTGTCCAAATGCCCGATAGGGAACCTACATAGTCCAAGTGCCCGCTAGGTAACCTACATAGTCCAAATGCCCGCTAGTAACCTTCATAGTCCGAGTGCCTGCTAGGGAACCTATGTAGTCCAAGTGCCTGCTAGGGAACCTGGATAGTCCAAGTGCCCGCTAGGTAACCTAGATAGTCCAAGTGCCCCCTAGGTAATCTATATGGTCCAAATACCCGCTAGGGCACCTACATAGTCCAAGTGCACGCTAATTAACCTACATAGTCCAAGTGCCCCGTTAGCTAACCTAGATAGTCCAAGGGCCAACTAGTTAACCTACATGGGTCAAGTGCCCACCACGTAACCTAGCTAATCCAAGTGTCCGCTAGTTAACCTAGATCGTCCAAGTGTCCGCTAGTTAACCTACATAGTCCCAGTGCCCTCTAGTTAACCTAGATAGTCTAAGGGCCCGCTTGTTGACCTACATAGTCCAAGTGCCCGCTTGGTAACCTAGATAGTCCACGTGCCCGCTACTAAACCTAGATAGTCCCATTGCCCGTTAGTTAACCTAGATAGTCCAAGTGCCCACTAGGGGACGTACATAGTCCAAGTGCCCGCTAGGTAACCTAGATAGTCCAAGTGCCCGCTAGGGTATGTACATATCCAAGTGCCCGCTAGGTAACCTAGATAGTCTAAGTGCCCGCTAGTTAACCTACATAGTCCAAGGGCCCGCTAAGGAACTTACATAGTCCAAGTGCCCGCTAGGGAACCTACATAGTCCAAGTGCCCGTTAGTGAACCTAGATAGACCCAGTGCCCACTAGGGGACGTACATAGTCCAAGTGCCCGCTAGGTAACCTAGATAGTCCAAGTGTCCTCTAGTTAACCTACATAGTCCAAGGGCCCGCTAGGTAACCTACATAGTTCAAGAGCCCGATAGGGAACTAACATAGTCCAAGTGTCCGCTAGGGAACCTGCATTGTCCAAGTGCCCGCAAGGTTACCTAGATAGTCCAAGTGCCTGCTAGTTAACCTACATAGTCCAAGTGCCCGCTAGTTAACCTAGATAGTCCAAGTGCCCGCTAGGGAACCTACATAGTCCAAGTGCCCTTTAGTGAACCTAGATAGTCCAAGTGCCCGCTAGGGAACCTGCATTGTCCAAGTGCCCGCTAGTTCACCTAGATATTCCAAGTGCCCGCTAGTAAACCTAGATCGTCCAAGTGTTCGCTAGTTACCCTAAATAGTCCAAGTGCCCTCTAGGTAACTTATATAGTCCAAGTGCCCGTTAGGTAACCTAGATAGTCCAAGGGCCCGCTAGGTAACCTACATAGTCCAAGGCCCGCAAGTTAACCTAGATAATCCACGTTCCTGTAGCTAACCTAGATAGTCCAATTGACCGCTAGGTAACCTACATAGTCCAAGGGCCCGCTCCTTAACTTAGTTCGTCCAAGTGTCCGCTAGTTAACCTAGATATTGAAAGTGCCCGCTAGTATACCTACATAGTCCAAGTGCCCGCTAGGTAACCTACATAGTCCTAGCGCCCACTAGTTATCCTACATTGTCCAAGTGCCCGATAGGGACCATACATAGTCCAAATGCCCGCTAGTAACCTATATAGTCCAAGTGCAAGAAGGGAACCTGCATCGTCCAAGTGCCCGCTAGTTAACCTACATAGTCCAATTCCTGTTAGCTAACATACATAGTCCAAGTGCCCGTTCGTTAACCTAGATAGTCCAAGGGCCCGCTAGGTAACCTACATAGTCCAAGTGCCCGCTAGGTAACCTAGACAGTCCAAGTGCCTGCTAGGTAACCTACATAGTCCAAGTGCCCGTTTGCTAAACTAGATCGTCAAAGTGCCCGCTAGTTAACCTACATAGTCCAAGGGCCCGCTAGTGAACCTAGATAGTTTAAGGGCCCACTAGTTGACTTACATAGTCCAAGTGCCCGCTTGGTAACCTAGATAGTCCAAATGCCCGCTAGTAACGTACATAGTCCAAATGCCCGTTAGGTAACCTAGATAGTCCAAATGCCCGCTAGGGAACCCACATAGTCCAAGTGCCTGTTAGAGAACTTACATAGTCAAAGGCCTGCTAGGGAACCTACATAGTCCAAGTGCCCGCTAGGGAACCTTCATAGTCCGTGCCTGCTAGGGAACCTACATAGTCCAAGTGCCCTACAGGGAACCTATATAGTCCAAGTGCCCGCTAGGTAACCTAGATTGTCCAAGTGCCCGCTAGGTAACCTAGATAGTCCAAGTGCCCGCTAGGTAACCTACAAAGTCCAAGGGCGCGCTTGGTAATCTGTATAGTCCAAAGGCCCGCTAGGGCACCTACATAATCCTAGCGCCCGCTAGTTAACCTAGATAGTCCAAGTGCCCGTTCGTTAACCTAGATAGTCCAAGTGCCCGCTAGGTAACCTAGACAGTCCAAATGCCTGCTAGGTAACTTACATAGTCCAAATGCCCGTTCGTTAACCTACATAGTCCAAGGGCCCATATTTTAACCTAGATCGTCCAAGTGTCTTTGGTTAACCTACATTGTCCAAGTGCCCGATAGGGAACCTACATAGTAAAAGTGCCCGCTAGGTAACCTACATAGTCCAAATGCCCGCTAGTAACATACATAATCCAAGTGCAAGAAGGAAATACATAATCCAAGTGCCCGCTAGGGAACCTACATAGTCCAAATGCCCATTAGGTAACCTAGATAGTCCAAATGCCCGCTAGGGTACCCACCTAGTCCAAGTGCCAGCTAGGGAACCTACATAGTCAAAGTGCCCACTAGGGAACCTATATAGTCCAAGTGCCCGCTAGGGAACCTTCATAGTCTGAGTGCCCGCTAGGTAACCTAGATAGTCCAAGTGCCCACTCAGTAACCTAGCTAATCCAAGTGTCCGCTAGTTAACCTACATAGTCCCAGTGCCCTCTAGTTAACCTAGATAGTCCAAGGGCCTGCTAGTTGACCTACATAGTCCAAGTGCCCGCTTGGTAACCTAGATAGTCCACGTGCCCGCTACTATACCTAGATAGTCCTATTGCCCGTTAGTTAACCTAGATAGTCCAAGTGCCCACTAGGGGACGTACATTATCCAAGTGCCCGTTAGTGAACCTAGATAGACCAAGTGCCCACTAGGGGACGTATATAGTCCAAGTGCCCGCTAGGTAACCTACATACTCCAAGTACCCGCTAGGGAACCTACATAGTCCAAGTAACCGCTAGGTAACCTAGATAATCCAAGTGCCCACTAATTAACCTATATCGTCTAAGTGCCCGCTAGTTAACCTAGATTGTCCAAGTGCCCGCTAGTTAACCTACATAGTCAATGGGCCCGCAAGTTAACCTACATAGTGCAAGAGCCCGCTAGCTAACCTAGATCGTCCAAGTGTCCGCTAGTTAACCTACATAGTCCACGTGCCAGTTAGCTAACCTAGATAGTCCAAGTGCCCGCTAGTTGACCTACATAGTCCACGTGCCCGCTGGGTAACCTAAATAATCCAAGTGCCCGCTAGGGAACCTTCATAGTCCAAGTGCCAGCTAGGTAACCAAGATAGTCCTAGTGCTGGCTATTTAACCTAGATAGTCCTAGTGCCCGTTAGTTTATCTAGATAGTCCAAGTGCCCACTAGGGTACGTACTTAGTCCATGTGCCGTTAGCTAACCTAGATAGTCCAAGTGCCCGCTAGTTAACATTGATCATCCAAGTGCCCGCTAGTTAACCTACATAGTCCAAGGGCCCGCTAGTTAACCTACATAGTCGAAGTGCCCGATAGGGAACCAACATAGTCCAAGTGTCCCCTAAGGGACGTACATAGTCCAAGTGCTCGCTAGGGAACCTACATAGTCCAAGTGCCGTTAGTGAACCTAGATAGTCCAAGTGCCCGCTAGGGAACCTGCATTGTCTAAGTGCCCGCTAGTTTACTTAGATAGTCCAAGTGCCCGCTAGTTAACCTACATAGTCCAAGTGCCCGCTAGTTAACCTAGATCGTCCAAGTGCCCGTTAGGTAACCTAGATAGTCCAAGTGCCCGCTAGGTTACCTACATAGTCCAAGATCCCGCTAGGTAACCGAGATAGTCCTAGTGCCCGTTACCTAACCTAGATCGTCCAAGTGCCCGCTAGGTAACCTACATAGTCCAAGGCCCGCTCGTTAACTTAGTCCGTCCAAGTGTCCGCTAGTTAACCTAGATAGTCCAAGTGCCCGCTAGTATACCTACATAGTCCAAGTGCCCGCTAGGTAACCTACATAGTCCTAGCGCCCACTAGTTAACCAACATTGTCCCCGTGCCCGATAGGGACCCTACATAGTCCAAATGCCCGCTAGTAACCTACATAGTCCAAGTGCCCGTTCGTTAACCTAGATAGTCCAAGTGCCCGCTAGGTTACCTAGACAGTCCAAGTGCCCGCTGGTAAACCTACATAGTCCAAGTGCCCGATAGGGAACCAATATAATCCAAGTGCCCGATAGGGAACTTACATAATGCAAGGGCCCGCTAGGGAACCTACATAGTCCATGTGCCCGCTAGGCAACCTACATATTCCAAGGGCCCGTTAGTTAACCTAGATTGTCAAAGTGCCTGCTAGTTAACCTAGATAGTCCAAGTGCCCGCTAGGTAAACTTCATAGTCCATGTTGCCGCTTGGTAACCTTAATAGTCCAAATGCCTGCTAGGGAAACTACATAGTCCATGTGCCCGCTAGTTAACCTAGATAGTCCAAGTGCCTGCTGGTAAACCTACATAATCCATGGGCCCGCTAGTTAACCTACATAGTGCAAGGGCCCGCTAGTTAACCTAGATCGTGCAAGTGTCCGCTAGTTAACTTACATAGTCCACGTGCCCGCTAGGTAACCTAGATAGTTCAAGTGCCCGCTAGGGATCCTTCATAATTCAATTGCCTGCTAGGTAACCTAGATAGTCCAAGTGCCCGCTAGTTAACCTAGATAGTACTAGTTCCCGTTAGTTAACCTAGATAGTCCAAGTGCCCACTAGGGAACGTACATAGTCCAAGTGCCCGCTAGTTAACCTACATAGTCCAAGGTCCATTAGTTAACCTAGATAGTCCAAGTGCCCGCTAGTTAACCTACATAGTACAAGGGCCCTCTAGTTAACCTAGATAGTCCAAGTGCCCGCTAGTTAACCTAGATAGTCAAAGTGCTCGCTAGTTAACCTAAGTAGTACAAATGTCCGATAGGGATCCTACATAGTCCAAGTGCCCGCTAGTTAACCTACATAGTCCAAGTCCCCGCAAGGTAACCTAGACAGTCCAAGTGACCATTATGTTACCTACATAGTCCAAGTGCCCGCTAGGTAACCTAGATAGTCCAAGTGCCTGCTAGTAAAATACATAGTCCAAGTGCCCACTAGGTAACCTAGACAGTCCAATTGCCCGCTAGTTAACCTAGATAGTCCAAGTAACGGTAGAGAAACTACATACTCCAAGTGCCCGCTGGGAACCTACATAGTCCAAGTGCTCGCTAGGCAACCTACATAGTCCAAGTGCCCGTTAGTTAACCTAGATAGTCAAAGTGCCTGCTAGGTAACCTAAATAGTCCAAGTGTCCGCTAGTTAACCTACATAGTCCAAGTGCCCGCTAGGTAACCTAGATAGTCCAATTGCCCGTTAGCTAACCTAGATAGTCGAAGTGTCCGCTAGTTAACCTACATAGTCCAAGTGCCCGTTCGTTAACCTAGATAGTCCAAGTGCCCGCTAGGTAACCTAAGTAGTCCAAATGTCCGATAGGGATCCTACATAGTCCAAGTGCCCGCTAGGTAACCTACATAGCCCAAGTGCCCGTTCGTTAACCTAGATAGTCCAAGTGCCCGCTGGTAACCTACATAGTCCAAGGGCCCGCTAGGTAACCTTGATAGTCCAAGTGTCTTCTAGTTAACCTACATAGTCCAAGTGCCCGCTAGGTAACCTATATAGTCCAAGTGCCCACTAGGTAACCAAAATATTCCAAATGCCCGCTAGGGAAACTACATAGTCCAAGTGTCCGCTAGTTAACCTAGATCGTCCAAGTGTCCGCTAGTTAACCTACATAGTCCCAGTGCCCTCTAGTTAACCTAGATAGTCTAAGGGCCCGCTTGTTGACCTACATTGTCCAAGTGCCCGCTTGGTAACCTAGATAGTCCACGTGCCCGCTACTAAACCTAGATAGTCCCATTGCCCGTTAGTTAACCTAGATAGTCCAAGTGCCCACTAGGGGACGTACATAGTCCAAGTGCCCGCTAGGTAACCTAGATAGTCCAAGTGCCCGCTAGGGTATGTACATAGTCCAAGTGCCCGCTAGGTAACCTAGATAGTCTAAGTGCCCGCTAGTTAACCTACATAGTCCAAGGGCCCGCTAAGGAACTTACATAGTCCAAGTGCCCGCTAGGGAACCTACATAGTCCAAGTGCCCGTTAGTGAACCTAGATAGACCCAGTGCCCACTAGGGGACGTACATAGTCCAAGTGCCCGCTAGGTAACCTAGATAGTCCAAGTGCCCTCTAGTTAACCTACATAGTCCAAGGGCCCGCTAGTTGACCTAGATAGTCCAAGTGCCCGCTAGTTAACCTAGATAGTCCAAGTGCCCGTTCGTTAACCTAGATAGTCCAAGTGCCAGCTAGGTAACCTAGACTGTCCAAGTGCCCGCTAGGTTACCTACATATTCCAAGTTCCCATTCGTTAACCTAGATAGTCCAAGTGCCCGCTGGTAACCTACCTAGTCCAATGGCCCGCTAGGTAACCTTGATAGTCCAAGTGCCTTCTAGTTACCCTACATAGTCCAAGTGCCCGCTAGGTAACCTACATAATCCAAGTGCACAATAGGTAACCTAAATAATCCAAATGCCCGCTAGGGAAACTACATAGTCCAAGTGCCCGCTAGTTAACCTAGGTAGTCCAAGTGCCCGCTAGTAAACCTAGATAGTCCAAGGGCCCGCTAGTTAATTTAGATAGTCCAAGTGCCCGCTAGTTAACCTAGATAGTCCAAGGGCCCGCTAGTTAACCTACATAGTCCAAGTGCCCGATAGGGAACCTACATAATCCAAGTGCCCGCTAGGGAACCTACATAGTCCAAGTGCCCGCTAGGGAACTTACATAGTCCAAGGGCCCGCTAGGGAACCTAGATAGTCCAAGGGCCCGTTAGTTAACCTAGATAGTCCAAGTGCCCGCTTGGAAACCTACATACTCCAAGAACCCGCTGGGTAACGTAGATAGTTCAAGTGCCAGCTAGGTAACCTAGATAGTCCAAGTGCCCGCTAGGTAACCTACAAAATCTAAGTGCCCGCTAGGTTATCTATGCAGTCCAAATGCCCGCTAGGGAATCTACATAGTCCAAGGGCCCACTAGTTAACGTAGATAGTCCATGTGCCGCTAGTTAATCTACATAGTCCAAGGGCCCGCTAGTTAACCTACATAGTACAAGTACCCGCTAGTTAACCTACAAAATCTAAGTGCCCGCTAGGTTATCTATATAGTCCAAATGCCTGCTAGGGAACCTACATAGTCCAAGTGCCCGCTAGGTAACCTACATCGTCCAAGTGCCCGCTAGTTAACCAACATAGTCAATGGGCCCACTAGTTAACCTACATAGTGCAAGAGTCCGCTAGTTAACCTGGATCGTGCAAGTGTCTGCTAGTTAGCCTACACAGTCCAAGCGCCAGTTAGCTAACCTAGATAGTCCAAGGGCCCGCTAGTTGACCTACATAGTCCAAGTGCCCGCTATTTAACCTAGATAGTCCTAGTGCCCGTTAGTTAACCTAGGGTGTCCAAGTGCCCACTAGGGGACGTACTTAGTCCAAGTGCCCGTTAGCTAACCTAGATAGTCCAAGTGCCCGCTAGTTAACATTGATCATCCAAGTGCCCGCTATATAACCTAGATAGTCCAAGTGCCCTCTAGTTAACCTATTACGTCCAAGTGCCCGCTAGTTAACCTACATAGTCCTAGGTCCGCTAGTTAACCTAGATAGTCCAAGTGCCAGCTAGTTAACCTACATAGTGCAAGGGCCCGCTAGTTGACCTAGATAGTCCAAGTTCACGCTAGTTAACCTAGATAGTCAAAGTGCCCGCTAGTTAACCTAAGTAGTACAAATGTCTGATAGGGATCCTACATAGTCCAAGGGACCGCTAGTTACCTACTTAGTCCAAGTCCCCGCTAGGTAACCTAGACAGTCCAAGTGACCATTATGTTACCTACATAGTCCAAGTGCCCGTTCGTTAACCTACATAGTCCAATTGCCCGCTAGGTAATGTAGATAGCCCAAGTGCCCGCTAGGGAACGTACATAGTCCAAGTGCCCTCTAGGTAACCTAGATAGTCCAAGTGCCCGCTAGTTAACCTATATAGTCCAAGTGCGTGCTAGGTAAACTACATAGTCCAAGTGCCCACTAGGAAACCCACAGTCCAAATGCCCGCTAGTTAACCTAGACAGTCCAAGTACCCGATAGGGGACCTACATTGTCCAAGTGCCCGCTGGGAACCTACATAGTCCATGTGCTCGCTAGGCAACCTACATAGTCCAAGTGCCCGTTAGTTAACCTAGATAGTCAAAGTGCCTGCTAGGTAACCTAAATAGTCCAAGTGCCCGCTAGGTAACCTAGATAGTCCAATTGCCCGTTGGCTAACCTAGATAGTCGAAGTGTCCGCTAGTTAAGCTACATAGTCCAAGTGTCCGTTCGTTAACCTAGATAGGCCAAGTGCCCTCTAGGTAACCAAGATAGTCCAAGTGCCCGCTAGGGTATGTACATAGTTCAAGTTCCCGCTAGGTAACCTAGATTGTCCAAGTGTCCGCTAGTTAACCTACATAGTACAAGTGCCCGCTAGGTAACCTAGATAGTCCAAGGGCCTGCTAGTTAACCTACATAGTCCAATGCCCGATAGGGAACCTACATAGTCCAAGTGCCCGCTGAGGAACCTACATAGTCCAAGTTACCGATAGGGAACCTGTATATTCCAAGTGCCCGTTAGGGAACCTAGATAGTCCAAGGGCCCATAGGGAACTTATACAATCCAAGTGCCCGCTAGGGAACCTACATAGTCAAAGTGCTCGCTAGGGAACCTACATTGTGCAAGTGCCCGCTAGTTAACCTAGATAGTCCAAGTGCCCGCTAGGGAACCTACATAGTCCAAGGTCAGCTAGTTAACCTAGATAGTCCAAGTGACCGCTTGTTAACCTACATAGTCCAAGGTCAGCTAGTTAACCTAGATAGTCCAAGTGACCGCTTGTTAACCTACATAGTCCAAGGTCAGCTAGTTAACCTAGATAGTCCAAGTGCCCGCTAGTTAACCTACATAGTCCAAGAACCCGCTAGTTAACCTAGATATTCCAAGTGCCCGCTAGTTAACCTAGATCGTCCAAGTGTCCGCTAGTTAACCTACATAGTCCATGTTCCCGCTAGGTAACCTACACAGTCCAATTGCCCCCTAGTTAACCTAGACAGTCCAAGTACCTGATAGGGAACCTACATAGTCCAAGTGCTCGCAAGGGAACCTACATAATCCAAGTGCCCGTTAGTTAACCTAGATAGTCAAAGTGCCTGCTATGTAACCTAAATAGTCCAAGTGCCCGCAAGGGAACCTACATAGTCCAAGTGCCCGCAAGGGAACCTACATAGTCCAAGTGCCCGCTAGGTAACCTAGATAGTCCAATTGCCCATTAGCTAACCTAGATAGTCGAAGTGTCCCCCAGTTAACCTACAAGTCCAAGTGCCCGTTCGTTAACGTAGATAGGCCAAGTGCCCGCTACGTAACCTAGACAGTCCAATGCCCGCTAGGTTACCTACATAGTACAAGTGCACGTTCGTTAACCTAGATAGTCCAAGTGCCCGCTGGTAACCTACACAGTCCAATGGCCCGCTAGGTAACCTTGATAGTCCAAGTGCCTTCTAGTTAACCTACATAGTCCAAGTGCCCGCTAGGTAACCTACATAATCCAAGTGCACAATAGGTAACCTAAATAATCCAAATGCCCTCTAGGGAAACTATATAGTCCAAGTGCCCGCTAGTTAACCTAGATAGTCCAAGTGCCCGCTAGTAAACCTAGATAGTCCAAGGGCCCGCTAGTTAATCAAGATAGTCCAAGTGCCCGCTAGTTAACCTAGATAGTCCAAGGGCCCGCTAGTTAGCCTACATAGTCCAAGTTCCCGATTGGGAACCTACATAATCCAAGTGCCCGCTAGGGAACCTACATAGTCCAAGTGCCCGCTAGGGAACTTACATAGTCCAAGGGCCCGCTAGGGAACCTACATAGTCCAAGTGCCCATTAGTTAACCTAGATAGTCCAAGTGCCCGCTAGTTAACCTAGATAGTCCAAGTGCCCGCTAGTTAACCTACATAGTCCAAGGTCCGCTAGTTACCCTAGATAGTCCAAGTGCCCACTAGTTAGCCTACATAGTACAAGGGCCCGCTAGTTGACCTAGATAGTCCAAGTTCCCGCTAGTTAACCTAGATAGTCAAAGTGCCCGCTAGTTAACCTAAGTAGTACAAATGTCCGATAGGGATCCTACAGAGTCCAAGTGACCGCTAGTTAACCTACATAGTCCAAGTCCCCGCTAGGTAACCTAGACAGTCCAAGTGACCATTATGTTACCTACATAGTCCAAGTGCCCGTTCGTTAACCTACATAGTCCAATTGCCCGCTAGGTAACGTAGATAGCCCAAGTGCCCGCTAGGGAACGTACATAGTCCAAGTGCCCTCTAGTTAACCTAGATAGTCCAAGTGCCCGCTAGTTAACCTATATAGTCCAAGTGCGTGCTAGGTAAACTACATAGTCCAAGTGCCCACTAGGAAACCCAGACAGTCCAATTGCCCGCTAGTTAACCTAGACAGTCCAAGTACCCGATAGGGAACCTACATAGTCCAAGTGCCCGCTGGGAACCTACATAATCCAAGTGCCCGTTAGCTAACCTAGATAGTCCAAGTGCCCGCTAGTTAACATTGATCATCCAAGTGCCCGCTAGTTAACCTAGATAGTCCAAGTGCCCGCTAGTTAACCTTCATAGTCCAAGGTCCGCTAGTTACCCTAGATAGTCCAAGTGCCCACTAGTTAGCCTACATAGTACAAGGGCCCGCTAGTTGACCTAGATAGTCCAAGTTCCCGCTAGTTAACCTAGATAGTCAAAGTGCCCGCTAGTTAACCTAAGTAGTACAAATGTCCGATAGGGATCCTACAGAGTCCAAGTGACCGCTAGTTAACTTACATAGTCCAAGTCCCCGCTAGGTAACCTAGACAGTCCAAGTGACCATTATGTTACCTACATAGTCCAAGTGCCCGTTCGTTAACCTACATAGTCCAATTGCCCGCTAGGTAACGTAGATAGCCCAAGTGCCCGCTAGGGAACGTACATAGTCCAAGTGCCCTCTAGTTAACCTAGATAGTCCAAGTGCCCGCTAGTTAACCTATATAGTACAAGTGCGTGCTAGGTAAACTACATAGTCCAAGTGCCCACTAGGAAACCCAGACAGTCCAATTGCCCGCTAGTTAACCTAGACAGTCCAAGTACCCGATAGGGAACCTACATAGTCCAAGTGCCCGCTGGGAACCTACATAATCCAAGTGCCCGTTAGTTAACCTAGATAGTCAAAGTGCCTGCTAGGTAACCTAAATAGTCCAAGTGCCCGCTAGGTAACCTAGATAGTCCAATTGCCCGTAGGCTAACCTAGATAGTCGAAGTGTCCGCTAGTTAAGCTACATAGTCCAAGTGTCCGTTCGTTAACCTAGATAGGCCAAGTGCCCTCTAGGTAACCAAGATAGTCCAAGTGCCCGCTAGGGTATGTACATAGTTCAAGTGCCCGCTAGGTAACCTGGATTGTTCAAGTGTCCGCTAGTTAACCTACATAGTACAAGTGCCCGCTAGGTAACCTAGATAGTCCAAGGGCCTGCTAGTTAACCTACATAGTCCAATGCCCTATAGGGAACCTACATGGTCCAAGTGCCCGCTGAGGAACCTCCATAGTCCAAGTGCCCGTTAGGGAACCTGTATATTCCAAGTGCCCATAGGGAACCTATATAGTCCAAGTGCCCGCTAGGGAACCTACATAGTCAAAATGCTCGCTAGGGAACCTACATTGTGCAAGTGCCCGCTACTTAACCTAGATAGTCCAAGTGCCCGCTAGTTAACCTACATAGTCCAAGGTCAGCTAGTTAACCTAGATAGTCCAAGAGACCGCTTGTTACCCTACATAGTCCAAGGTCAGCTAGTTAACCTAGATAGTCCAAGTGCCCGGTAGTTAACCTACATAGTCCTAGAACCTGCTAGTTAATCTAGATAATCCAAGTTCCCGCTAGTTAACCTACATAGTCCAAGGGCCCGCTAGTTAACCTTGATATTCCAAGTGCCCGCTAGTTAACCTACATAGTCCAAGTTCCCACTAGGTAACCTACACAGTCCAATTGCCCCCTAGTTAACCTAGACAGTCCAAGTACCTGATAGGGAACCTACATAGTCCAAGTGCTCGCTAGGGAACCTACATAGTACAAGTGCTCACTAGGCAACCTACATAGTTCAAGCGACCGTTAGTTAACCTAGATAGTCAAAGTGCCTGCTAGGTTACCTAAATAATCCAAGTGCCCGCAAGGGAACCTACATAGTCCAAGTGCCCGCTAGGTAACCTAGATAGTCCAATTGCCCATTAGCTAACCTAGATAGTCGAAGTGTCCCCTAGTTAACCTACATAGTCCAAGTGCGCGTTCGTTAACGTAGATAGCTCAAGTGCCCGCTAGGTAACCTAGACAGTCCAAGTGCCCGCTAGGTTACCTACATAGTCCAAGTGCACGTTCGTTAACCTAGATAGTCCAAGTGCCAGCTGGTAACCTACATAGTCCAATGGCCCGCTAGGTAACCTTGATAGTCCAAGTGCCTTCTAGTTAACCTACATAGTCCAAGTGCCCGCTAGGTAACCTACATAATCCAAGTGCACAATAGGTAACCTAAATAATCCAAATGCCCGCTAGGGAAACTACATAGTCCAAGTGCCCGCTAGTTAACCTAGATAGTCCAAGTGCCCGCTAGTAAACCAAGATAGTCCAAGGGCCCGCTAGTTAATCTAGATAGTCCAAGTGCCCGCTAGTTAACCTAGATAGTCCAAAGGCCCGCTAGTTAACCTACATAGTCCAAGTGCCCGATAGGGAACCTACATAATCCAAGTGCCCGCTAGGGAACCTACATAGTCCAAGTGCCCGCTAGGGAACTTACATAGTCCAAGGGCCCGCTAGGGAAACTACATAGTCCAATTGCCCGCTATGGAACTTACATAGTCCAAGGGCCCATTAGGGAACCTACATAGTCCAAGGGCCCGTTAGTTAACCTAGATAGTCCAAGTGCCCGCATGGTAACCTAGATAGTCCAACAGCCCGCTAGGTAACCTACATACTCCAAGAACCCGCTAGGTAACGTAGATAGTTCAAGTGCCAGCTAGGTAACCTAGATAGTCCAAGTGCCCGCTAGGTAACCTACAAAATCTAAGTGCCCGCTAGGTTATCTATGTAGTCCAAATGCCCGCTAGGGAATCTACATAGTCCAAGGGCCCGCTATTTAACGTAGATAGTCCAAGTGCCGCTAGCCAATCTACATAGTCCAAGGGCCCGCTAGTTAACCTCCATAGTCCAAGTACCCGCTAGTTAACCTAGATCGTCCAAGTGCCTGCTAGGTAACCTACATAGCCCAATGGCCCTCTAGTTAACCTACATAGTCCAAGGGCCCTCTAGCTAACCTACAAATTCTAAGTGCCCGCTGGGTTATCTATATAGTCCAAATGCCCGCTAGGGAACCTACATAGTCCAAGTGCCCGCTAGTTAACCTAGATCGTCCAAGTGCCCGCTAGTTAACCAACATAGTCAATGGGCCCACTAGTTAACCTACATAGTGCAAGAGCCCGCTAGTTAACCTAGATCGTGCAAGTGTCTGCTAGTTAACCTACATAGTCCAAGTGCCAGTTAGCTAACCTAGATAGTCCAAGGGCCCGCTAGTTGACTTAGATAGTCCAAGTGCCCGCTAGTTAACCTAGATAGTCCTAGTGCCCGTTAGTTAACCTAGGGTGTCCAAGTGCCCACTAGGGGACGTACTTAGTCCAAGTGCCCGTTAGCTAACCTAGATAGTCCAAGTGCCCGCTAGTTAACATTGATCATCCAAGTGCCCGCTAGATAACCTAGATTGTCCAAGTGCACGCTAGTTAACCTAGATAGTCCAAGTGCCCTCTAGTTATCCTATATCGTCCAAGTGCCCGCTAGTTAACCTACATAGTCCAAGGGCCCGCTAGTTAACGTACATAGACCAAGGTCCGCTAGTTAATCTAGATACTCCAAGTGCTCGCTAGTTAACCTACATAGAACAAGGGCCCGCTAGTTGACCTATATAGTCCAAGTGCCCGCAAGTTAACCTAGATAGTCCAAGTGCCCGTTCTTTAACCTAGATAGTTCAAGTGCCAGCTAGGTAACCTAGACTGTCCAAGTGCCCGCTAGGTTACCTACATATTCCAAGTGCC
Organism: Tenrec ecaudatus; assembly: GCF_050624435.1. Lineage (NCBI taxonomy): Eukaryota > Metazoa > Chordata > Mammalia > Afrosoricida > Tenrecidae > Tenrec > Tenrec ecaudatus. Next base: position 136,348 of record NW_027457573.1, on the reverse strand, counting down.
CGTTCGTTAACCTAGATAGTCAAAGTGCCCGCTAGGAAACCTACATAGTCCAAGGGCCCGCTAGGTAACCTAGATAGTCCAAGTGCCCGCTAGGTAACCTAGAGTCCAAGTGCTCGCTAGTTAGCCTACATATTCCAAGTGCCCGCTATGTAACCTAGACAGTCCAAGTGCCCGCTAGGTTACCTGCATATTCCAAGTGCCCGTTCGTTAACTTAGATAGTCCAAGGGCCCGCTAGTTAACCTACATAGTCCAAGCGCTCACTTGTTAACGTTGATAGTCCAAGTGCCCGCTAGTTAACCTAGATCGTCCAAGTGCCCGCTAGTTAACTTAGATTGTCCACGTGCCCGCTAGGGATCCTTCATAATCCAAGAGCCTGTTAGGTAACCTAGGTAGTCCAGTGCCCGCTAGTTAACCTAGATAGTCCTAGTGCCCGTTAGTTAACCTAGATAGTCCAAATGCCCACTAGGGGACGTACATAGTCCAAGTGCCCGCTAGTTAACCTACATAGTCCAAGGTCCGCTAGTTAACATAGATAGTCCATGTGCCCGCTAATTAACCTACATAGTACAAGGGCCCGCTAGTTGACCTAGATAGTCCAAGTGCCCGCTAGTTAACCTAGATAGTGAAAGTGCCCGCTAGTTAACCTAAGTAGTACAAATGTCCGATAGGGATCCTACATAGGCCAAGTGACCGCTAGTTAACCTACATAGTCCAAGTCCCCGCTAGGTAACCTAGACAGTCCAAGTGACCATTATGTTACCTACATAGTCCAAGTGCCCATTCGTTAACCTACATAGTCCAAGTGCCCTCTAGGTAACCTAGATAGCCCAAGTGCCCGCTAGTTAACCTACATAGTCCAAGTGCGTGCTAGGTAAACTACATAGTCCAAGTGCCCACTAGGTAACCCAGACAGTCCAATTGCCCGCTAGTTAACCTAGACAGTCCAAGTACCCGATAGGGAACCTACATAGTCCAAGTGCCCGCTGGGAACCTACATAGTCCAAGTGCTCGCTAGGCAACCTACATAGTCCAAGTGCCCGTTAGTTAACCTAGATAGTCAAAGTGCCTGCTAGGTAACCTAAATAGTCCAAGTGCCCGCTAGGTAACCTAGATAGTCCAACTAGATAGTCCAATTGCCCGTTGGCTAACCTAGATAGTCGAAGTGTCCGCTAGTTAACCTACATAGTCCAAGTGTCCGTTCGTTAACCTAGATAGGCCAAGTGCCCGCTAGGTAACCAAGAGAGTCCAAGTGCCCGCTAGGGTATGTACATAGTTCAAGTGCCAGCTAGGTAACATAGATTGTCCAAGTGTCCGCTAGTTAACCTACATAGTACAAGTGCCCGCTAGGTAACCTAGATAGTCCAAGGGCCTGCTAGTTAACCTACATAGTCCAATGCCCGATAGGGAACCTACATAGTCCAAGTGCCCGCTGAGGAACCTACATAGTCCAAGTTCCCGATAGGGAACCTGTATATTCCAAGTGCCCGTTAGGGAACCTAGATAGTCCAAGTGCCCATAGGGAACCTATATAGTCCAAGTGCCCGCTAGGGAACCTACATAGTCAAAGTGCTCGCTAGGGAACCTGCATTGTGCAAGTGCCCGCTAGTTAACCTAGATAGTCCAAGTGCTCGCTAGTTAAAGTACATAGTCCAAGGTCAGCTAGTTAACCTAGATAGTCCAAGTGACCGCTTGTTAACCTACATAGTCCAAGGTCAGCTAGTTAACCTAGATAGTCCAAGTGCCCTCTAGTTAACCTACATAGTCCAAGAACCCGCTAGTTAACCTAGATATTCCAAGTGCCCGCTAGTTAACCTAGATCGTCCAAGTGTCCGCTAGTTAACCTACATAGTCCAAGTGCCCGCTAGGAAACCTACATAGTCCAAGGGCCCGCTAGGTAACCTAGATAGTCCAAGTGCCCGCTAGGAAACCTAGAATCCAAGTGCTCGCTAGTTAACCTACATAGTCCAAGTGCCCGCTATGTAACCTACATAGTCCAAGTGCCCGCTATGTAACCTAGATAGTCAAAGTGCCCTTTAGGTAACCTAGATAGTCCAAGTGCCCGCTAGGTAACTTACATTGTCCAAGTTCCCGCTAGGTAACCTAGATAGTCCAAGTGTCCGTTACCTAACCTAGATAGTCCAAGTGACCGGTAGGCAACCTACATACCCCTAGAGCCCTTTCGTTAACCTAGAAGTCCAATTGCTCGTTAGGTAACCTAGACAGTCCAAGTGCCCGCTAGTTTACCTGCATATTCCAAGTGCCCGTTCGTTAACCTAGATTGTCCAAGTGCCCGCTAGGTAACCTATACAGTCCAAGTGCCCGCTAGGTAACACAGATAGTCCAAGGGCCCGCTAGTTAACCTACATAGTCCAAGTGCCCGCTAGGTAACCTAGATAGTCCAAGTGCCCGTTCGGTAACCTAGATAGTCCAAGTGCCCTTTAGGGAACCTAGATAGTCCAAGGGCCCGCTAGTAAAACTATATAGTCCATGGGCCCACTAGTTAACCTTCATAGTGCAAGTGTCCGCTACTTAACATACATATTCCAAGTGCTCGCTAGTTAACCTACATAATCTAAGTGCCTGTTAGCTAACCAAGATAGGCCAAGGGCCGACTAGTTGACCGACATAGTCCAAGTGCCAGCTAGGTAACCTAGATAGTACAAGTGCACGCTAGAGAACCTAGATAGTCAAAGGGCCTGTTAGCTAACCTAGATAGTCCAAGTGGCGGCTAGGTAACCTACATAGTCCAAGTGCCCGTTCGTTAACCTAGATAATCCAAGTGCCCACTAGGTAACCTAGACAGTCCAAGTGCCTGCTAGTAAACCTACATAATCTATGGGCCCGCTAGTTAACCTCCATAATGCAAGGGCCCGCTAGTTAACCTACATTGTCCAAGGGCCCGCTAGTTAACCTAAATAGTCTAAGTGCCCGCTAGGTAACCTAGAGAGTTCAAGTGACCACTAGGTTACCTACATAGTCCAAGTGCCCGTTCGTTAACCTACATAGTCCAAGTGCCCGCTAGGTAACCAATATAGTCCAAATGCCCGTTAGGGGCCCTAATAGTCCAAATGCCCGCTAGTTAACCTAGATAGTCCAAGTGCTCGCTAGTTAACCTAGATAGTCCAAGTGCCCGCTAGTAAACTAGATAGACCAAGTGCCCGCTAGGGAACCTATCTAGTCCAAGTACCCGCTAGGAAACCTACGTAGTCCAAGTGCCCGCTAGGTAACGTACATAGTCCAAGTGCCCGCTAGGGAACGTACATAGTCCAAGTGCCTGCTAGGTAACCTAGATAGTCCAAGTGCCCACTAGTTAACCTACATAGTCCAGGTTCCCCCTAGGTAACCTAGATAGTCCAAGGACCCGCTAGGTAACCTACATTGTCCTAGTGCCCCCTAGTTAACCTACATTGTCCAAGTGCCCGATAGGAAACCTACATAGTCCAAGTGCCCGCTAGGTAACCTACATAGTCCAAATGCCCGCTAGTTAACCTACATAGTCCAAGTGCCCGATAGGGAACCTACATAGTGCAAGTGTCCGCTAGTTAACCTAAGTAGTCCAAGGGCCCTCTAGTTAACATACATTGTCCAAGTGACCGGTAGTTAACTTACATAGTTCAAGTGTCCGTAGGGAACATTCATAGTCCAAGTGCCCGCTAGGGAACCTACATAGTCCAAGTGCCCGCTAGGGAACCTACCTAGTCCAATTGCCCGCTAGGGAATCTACATAGTCCAAGGGCCCGCTTGTTAACGTAGATAGTCCACGTGCTGCTAGTTAATCTACATAGTCCAAGTGCCCGCTAGGGAACCTACATAGTCCAAGTGCCTGCTAGGGAAGCTACATAGTCCAAGTGCCCGCTCTGGAACCTACATAGTCCAAGGGCCTGCTAGGGAACCTACATAGTCCAAGTGCCCGCTAGGGAATCTACATAGTCCAAGGGCCCGCTAATTAACCTAGATAGTCCAAGTGCCGCTTGTTAATCTACATAGTCCAAGGGCCCGCTAGTTAACCTACATAGTTCACGTACCCGCTAGTTAACCTAGATCGTCCAAGGGACCGCTAGTTAACCTAAATCGTCCAAGGGCCCTCTAGTTAACCTAGATAGTCCAAGTGTCCGCTAGTTAACCTACATAATCCAAGTGCCCTAAAGGGAACCTACATAATCCAAGAGCCCGCTAGGGAACCTACATAGTCCAAGTGCTCGCTAGGTAACCTACATAGTCCAAGTGCCCGCTTGGTAACCTAAATAGTCCAAATGCCCGCTAGGGAAACTACATAGTCCATGTGCCCGCTAGTTAACCTAGATAGTCCAAGAGCCTGCTAGTAAACCTACATAATCCATGGGCCCACTAGTTAACCTACATAGTGTAAGGGCCCGCTAGTTAACCTAGATCATGCAAGTGTCCGCTAGTTAACCTACATAGTCCAAGTGCCCGCTAGGTAACCTAGAGAGTCCAAGTGGCCGCTAGGGGACGTACATAGTCCATGTGCCCGCTAGGTAACCTAGATAGTTCTAGTGCCCGTTACCTAACCTAGATAGTCCAAGTGCCCGCAAGGCAACCTACATAGTCCAAGTGCCCGTTCTTTAACCTAGAAGTCCAAGTGCCCGCTATGTAACCTAGACAGTCCAAGTGCCCGCTAGGTTACCTGCATAGTCCAAGTGCCCGTTCGTTAACCTAGATAGTGCAAGTGCCCGCTAGTTAACCTAAGTAGTACAAATGTCCAATAGGGATCCTACATAGGCCAAGTGACCGCTAGTTAACCTACATAGTCCATGTCCCCGCTAGGTGACCTAGACAATCCAAGTGACCATTATGTTACCTACATAGTCCAAGTGCCCATTCGTTAACCTACATAGTCCAATTGCCCGCTAGGTAACGTAGATAGCCCAAGTGCCCGCTAGGGAACGTACATAGTCCAAGTGCCCTCTAGGTAACCTAGATAGTCCAAGTGCCCGCTAGTTAACCTACATAGTCCAAGTGCGTGCTAGGTAAACTACATAGTCCAAGTGCCCACTAGGTAACCCAGACAGTCCAATTGCCCGCTAGTTAACCTAGACAGTCCAAGTACCCGATAGGGAACCTACATAGTCCAAGTGCCCGCTGGGAACCTACATAGTCCAAGTGCTCGCTAGGCAACCTACATAGTCCAAGTGCCCGTTAGTTAACCTAGATAGTCAAAGTGCCTGCTAGGTAACCTAAATAGTCCAAGTGCCCGCTAGGTAACCTAGATAGTCCAACTAGATAGTCCAATTGCCCGTTGGCTAACCTAGATAGTCGAAGTGTCCGCTAGTTAACCTACATAGTCCAAGTGTCCGTTCGTTAACCTAGATAGGCCAAGTGCCCGCTAGGTAACCAAGATAGTCCAAGTGCCCGCTAGGGTATGTACATAGTTCAAGTGCCAGCTAGGTAACATAGATTGTCCAAGTGTCCGCTAGTTAACCTACATAGTACAAGTGCCCGCTAGGTAACCTAGATAGTCCAAGGGCCTGCTAGTTAACCTACATAGTCCAATGCCCGATAGGGAACCTACATAGTCCAAGTGCCCGCTGAGGAACCTACATAGTCCAAGTTCCCGATAGGGAACCTGTATATTCCAAGTGCCCGTTAGGGAACCTAGATAGTCCAAGTGCCCATAGGGAACCTATATAGTCCAAGTGCCCGCTAGGGAACCTACATAGTCAAAGTGCTCGCTAGGGAACCTGCATTGTGCAAGTGCCCGCTAGTTAACCTAGATAGTCCAAGTGCTCGCTAGTTAAACTACATAGTCCAAGGTCAGCTAGTTAACCTAGATAGTCCAAGTGACCGCTTGTTAACCTACATAGTCCAAGGTCAGCTAGTTAACCTAGATAGTCCAAGTGCCCTCTAGTTAACCTACATAGTCCAAGAACCCGCTAGTTAACCTAGATATTCCAAGTGCCCGCTAGTTAACCTAGATCGTCCAAGTGTCCGCTAGTTAACCTACATAGTCCAAGTGCCCGCTAGGAAACCTACATAGTCCAAGGGCCCGCTAGGTAACCTAGATAGTCCAAGTGCCCGCTAGGAAACCTAGAATCCAAGTGCTCGCTAGTTAACCTACATAGTCCAAGTGCCCGCTATGTAACCTACATAGTCCAAGTGCCCGCTATGTAACCTAGATAGTCAAAGTGCCCTTTAGGTAACCTATATAGTCCAAGTGCCCGCTAGGTAACTTACATTGTCCAAGTTCCCGCTAGGTAACCTAGATAGTCCAAGTGTCCGTTACCTAACCTAGATAGTCCAAGTGACCGGTAGGCAACCTACATACCACAAGAGCCCATTCGTTAACCTAGAAGTCCAAGTGCTCGTTAGGTAACCTAGACAGTCCAAGTGCCCGCTAGGTTACCTGCATATTCCAAGTGCCCGTTCGTTAACCTAGATTGTCCAAGTGCCTACTAGGTAACCTACATAGTCCAAGTGCCCGCTAGGTAACCTATACAGTCCAAGTGCCCGCTAGGTAACACAGATAGTCCAAGGGCCCGCTAGTTAACCTACATAGTCCAAGGGCTCACTTGTTAACTTTGATAGTCCAAGTGCCCGCTAGTTAACCTAGATCGTCCAAGTGCCCGCTAGTTAACCTAGATTGTCCAAGTGCCCGCTAGTTAACCTACATATTCCAAGTGCCCGATAGTTAACATAGATAGCCCAAGTGCCCGCTAGGGAACGTACATAGTCCAAGTGCCCGCTAGGTAACCTAGATACTGCAAGTGCCCGCTAGTTAACCTAGATACTTCAAGTACCCGCTAGGTAACCTAGATCGTCCAAGGGCCCCCTAGTTAACCTACATAGTCCAAGTGCCCGCTAGGTAACCTAGATAGTCCAAGTGCCCGTTCGGTAACCTAGATAATCCAAGTGCCCTTTAGGGAACCTAGATAGTCCAAGGGCCCGCTAGTAAAACTATATAGTCCATGGGCCCACTAGTTAACCTTCATAGTGCAAGTGTCCGCTACTTAACATACATATTCCAAGTGCTCGCTAGTTAACCTACATAATCTAAGTGCCTGTTAGCTAACCAAGATAGGCCAAGGGCCCGCTAGTTGACCGACATAGTCCAAGTGCCAGCTAGGTAACCTAGATAGTACAAGTGCCCGCTAGAGAACCTAGATAGTCAAAGGGCCTGTTAGCTAACCTAGATAGTCCAAGTGGCGGCTAGGTAACCTACATAGTCCAAGTGCCCGTTCGTTAACCTAGATAATCCAAGTGCCCACTAGGTAACCTAGACAGTCCAAGTGCCTGCTAGTAAACCTACATAATCCATGGGCCCGCTAGTTAACCTCCATAATGCAAGGGCCCGCTAGTTAACCTACATTGTCCAAGGGCCCGCTAGTTAACCTAAATAGTCCAAGTGCCCGCTAGGTAACCTAGAGAGTTCAAGTGACACTAGGTTACCTACATAGTCCAAGTGCCCGTTCGTTAACCTACATAGTCCAAGTGCCCGCTAGGTAACCAATATAGTCCAAATGCCCGTTAGGGGCCCTAATAGTCCAAATGCCCGCTAGTTAACCTAGATAGTCCAAGTGCTCGCTAGTTAACCTAGATAGTCCAAGTGCCCGCTAGTAACCTAGATAGACCAAGTGCCCGCTAGGGAACCTATCTAGTCCAAGTACCCGCTAGGAAACCTACGTAGTCCAAGTGCCCGCTAGGTAACGTACATAGTCCAAGTGCCCGCTAGGGAACGTACATAGTCCAAGTGCCTGCTAGGTAACCTAGATAGTCCAAGTGCCCACTAGTTAACCTACATAGTCCAGGTTCCCCCTAGGTAACCTAGATAGTCCAAGGACCCGCTAGGTAACCTACATTGTCCTAGTGCCCCCTAGATAACCTACATTGTCCAAGTGCCCGCTAGGAAACCTACATAGTCCAAGTGCCCGCTAGGTAACCTACATAGTCCAAATGCCCGCTAGTTAACCTACATAGTCCAAGTGCCCGATAGGGAACCTACATAGTGCAAGTGTCCGCTAGTTAACCTAAGTAGTCCAAGGGCCCTCTAGTTAACATACATTGTCCAAGTGACCGGTAGTTAACTTACATAGTCCAAGTGCCCGCTAGGAAACCTACATAGTCCAAGGGCCCACTAGGTAACCTAGATAGTCCAATTGCCCGTAGGCTAACCTAGATAGTCGAAGTGTCCGCTAGTTAAGCTACATAGTCCAAGTGTCCGTTCGTTAACCTAGATAGGCCAAGTGCCCTCTAGGTAACCAAGATAGTCCAAGTGCCCGCTAGGGTATGTACATAGTTCAAGTGCCCGCTAGGTAACCTGGATTGTTCAAGTGTCCGCTAGTTAACCTACATAGTACAAGTGCCCGCTAGGTAACCTAGATAGTCCAAGGGCCTGCTAGTTAACCTACATAGTCCAATGCCCTATAGGGAACCTACATGGTCCAAGTGCCCGCTGAGGAACCTCCATAGTCCAAGTGCCCGTTAGGGAACCTGTATATTCCAAGTGCCCATAGGGAACCTATATAGTCCAAGTGCCCGCTAGGGAACCTACATAGTCAAAATGCTCGCTAGGGAACCTACATTGTGCAAGTGCCCGCTACTTAACCTAGATAGTCCAAGTGCCCGCTAGTTAACCTACATAGTCCAAGGTCAGCTAGTTAACCTAGATAGTCCAAGAGACCGCTTGTTACCCTACATAGTCCAAGGTCAGCTAGTTAACCTAGATAGTCCAAGTGCCCGGTAGTTAACCTACATAGTCCTAGAACCTGCTAGTTAATCTAGATAATCCAAGTTCCCGCTAGTTAACCTACATAGTCCAAGGGCCCGCTAGTTAACCTTGATATTCCAAGTGCCCGCTAGTTAACCTACATAGTCCAAGTTCCCACTAGGTAACCTACACAGTCCAATTGCCCCCTAGTTAACCTAGACAGTCCAAGTACCTGATAGGGAACCTACATAGTCCAAGTGCTCGCTAGGGAACCTACATAGTACAAGTGCTCACTAGGCAACCTACATAGTTCAAGCGACCGTTAGTTAACCTAGATAGTCAAAGTGCCTGCTAGGTTACCTAAATAATCCAAGTGCCCGCAAGGGAACCTACATAGTCCAAGTGCCCGCTAGGTAACCTAGATAGTCCAATTGCCCATTAGCTAACCTAGATAGTCGAAGTGTCCCCTAGTTAACCTACATAGTCCAAGTGCGCGTTCGTTAACGTAGATAGCTCAAGTGCCCGCTAGGTAACCTAGACAGTCCAAGTGCCCGCTAGGTTACCTACATAGTCCAAGTGCACGTTCGTTAACCTAGATAGTCCAAGTGCCAGCTGGTAACCTACATAGTCCAATGGCCCGCTAGGTAACCTTGATAGTCCAAGTGCCTTCTAGTTAACCTACATAGTCCAAGTGCCCGCTAGGTAACCTACATAATCCAAGTGCACAATAGGTAACCTAAATAATCCAAATGCCCGCTAGGGAAACTACATAGTCCAAGTGCCCGCTAGTTAACCTAGATAGTCCAAGTGCCCGCTAGTAAACCAAGATAGTCCAAGGGCCCGCTAGTTAATCTAGATAGTCCAAGTGCCCGCTAGTTAACCTAGATAGTCCAAAGGCCCGCTAGTTAACCTACATAGTCCAAGTGCCCGATAGGGAACCTACATAATCCAAGTGCCCGCTAGGGAACCTACATAGTCCAAGTGCCCGCTAGGGAACTTACATAGTCCAAGGGCCCGCTAGGGAAACTACATAGTCCAATTGCCCGCTATGGAACTTACATAGTCCAAGGGCCCATTAGGGAACCTACATAGTCCAAGGGCCCGTTAGTTAACCTAGATAGTCCAAGTGCCCGCATGGTAACCTAGATAGTCCAACAGCCCGCTAGGTAACCTACATACTCCAAGAACCCGCTAGGTAACGTAGATAGTTCAAGTGCCAGCTAGGTAACCTAGATAGTCCAAGTGCCCGCTAGGTAACCTACAAAATCTAAGTGCCCGCTAGGTTATCTATGTAGTCCAAATGCCCGCTAGGGAATCTACATAGTCCAAGGGCCCGCTATTTAACGTAGATAGTCCAAGTGCCGCTAGCCAATCTACATAGTCCAAGGGCCCGCTAGTTAACCTCCATAGTCCAAGTACCCGCTAGTTAACCTAGATCGTCCAAGTGCCTGCTAGGTAACCTACATAGCCCAATGGCCCTCTAGTTAACCTACATAGTCCAAGGGCCCTCTAGCTAACCTACAAATTCTAAGTGCCCGCTGGGTTATCTATATAGTCCAAATGCCCGCTAGGGAACCTACATAGTCCAAGTGCCCGCTAGTTAACCTAGATCGTCCAAGTGCCCGCTAGTTAACCAACATAGTCAATGGGCCCACTAGTTAACCTACATAGTGCAAGAGCCCGCTAGTTAACCTAGATCGTGCAAGTGTCTGCTAGTTAACCTACATAGTCCAAGTGCCAGTTAGCTAACCTAGATAGTCCAAGGGCCCGCTAGTTGACTTAGATAGTCCAAGTGCCCGCTAGTTAACCTAGATAGTCCTAGTGCCCGTTAGTTAACCTAGGGTGTCCAAGTGCCCACTAGGGGACGTACTTAGTCCAAGTGCCCGTTAGCTAACCTAGATAGTCCAAGTGCCCGCTAGTTAACATTGATCATCCAAGTGCCCGCTAGATAACCTAGATTGTCCAAGTGCACGCTAGTTAACCTAGATAGTCCAAGTGCCCTCTAGTTATCCTATATCGTCCAAGTGCCCGCTAGTTAACCTACATAGTCCAAGGGCCCGCTAGTTAACGTACATAGACCAAGGTCCGCTAGTTAATCTAGATACTCCAAGTGCTCGCTAGTTAACCTACATAGAACAAGGGCCCGCTAGTTGACCTATATAGTCCAAGTGCCCGCAAGTTAACCTAGATAGTCCAAGTGCCCGTTCTTTAACCTAGATAGTTCAAGTGCCAGCTAGGTAACCTAGACTGTCCAAGTGCCCGCTAGGTTACCTACATATTCCAAGTGCCCGTTCGTTAACCTAGATAGTCAAAGTGCCCGCTAGGAAACCTACATAGTCCAAGGGCCCGCTAGGTAACCTAGATAGTCCAAGTGCCCGCTAGGTAACCTAGAGTCCAAGTGCTCGCTAGTTAGCCTACATATTCCAAGTGCCCGCTATGTAACCTAGACAGTCCAAGTGCCCGCTAGGTTACCTGCATATTCCAAGTGCCCGTTCGTTAACTTAGATAGTCCAAGGGCCCGCTAGTTAACCTACATAGTCCAAGCGCTCACTTGTTAACGTTGATAGTCCAAGTGCCCGCTAGTTAACCTAGATAGTCCAAGTGCCCGCTAGTAAACCAAGATAGTCCAAGGGCCCGCTAGTTAATCTAGATAGTCCAAGTGCCCGCTAGTTAACCTAGATAGTCCAAAGGCCCGCTAGTTAACCTACATAGTCCAAGTGCCCGATAGGGAACCTACATAATCCAAGTGCCCGCTAGGGAACCTACATAGTCCAAGTGCCCGCTAGGGAACTTACATAGTCCAAGGGCCCGCTAGGGAAACTACATAGTCCAATTGCCCGCTATGGAACTTACATAGTCCAAGGGCCCATTAGGGAACCTACATAGTCCAAGGGCCCGTTAGTTAACCTAGATAGTCCAAGTGCCCGCATGGTAACCTAGATAGTCCAACAGCCCGCTAGGTAACCTACATACTCCAAGAACCCGCTAGGTAACGTAGATAGTTCAAGTGCCAGCTAGGTAACCTAGATAGTCCAAGTGCCCGCTAGGTAACCTACAAAATCTAAGTGCCCGCTAGGTTATCTATGTAGTCCAAATGCCCGCTAGGGAATCTACATAGTCCAAGGGCCCGCTATTTAACGTAGATAGTCCAAGTGCCGCTAGCCAATCTACATAGTCCAAGGGCCCGCTAGTTAACCTCCATAGTCCAAGTACCCGCTAGTTAACCTAGATCGTCCAAGTGCCTGCTAGGTAACCTACATAGCCCAATGGCCCTCTAGTTAACCTACATAGTCCAAGGGCCCTCTAGCTAACCTACAAATTCTAAGTGCCCGCTGGGTTATCTATATAGTCCAAATGCCCGCTAGGGAACCTACATAGTCCAAGTGCCCGCTAGTTAACCTAGATCGTCCAAGTGCCCGCTAGTTAACCAACATAGTCAATGGGCCCACTAGTTAACCTACATAGTGCAAGAGCCCGCTAGTTAACCTAGATCGTGCAAGTGTCTGCTAGTTAACCTACATAGTCCAAGTGCCAGTTAGCTAACCTAGATAGTCCAAGGGCCCGCTAGTTGACTTAGATAGTCCAAGTGCCCGCTAGTTAACCTAGATAGTCCTAGTGCCCGTTAGTTAACCTAGGGTGTCCAAGTGCCCACTAGGGGACGTACTTAGTCCAAGTGCCCGTTAGCTAACCTAGATAGTCCAAGTGCCCGCTAGTTAACATTGATCATCCAAGTGCCCGCTAGATAACCTAGATTGTCCAAGTGCACGCTAGTTAACCTAGATAGTCCAAGTGCCCTCTAGTTATCCTATATCGTCCAAGTGCCCGCTAGTTAACCTACATAGTCCAAGGGCCCGCTAGTTAACGTACATAGACCAAGGTCCGCTAGTTAATCTAGATACTCCAAGTGCTCGCTAGTTAACCTACATAGAACAAGGGCCCGCTAGTTGACCTATATAGTCCAAGTGCCCGCAAGTTAACCTAGATAGTCCAAGTGCCCGTTCTTTAACCTAGATAGTTCAAGTGCCAGCTAGGTAACCTAGACTGTCCAAGTGCCCGCTAGGTTACCTACATATTCCAAGTGCCCGTTCGTTAACCTAGATAGTCAAAGTGCCCGCTAGGAAACCTACATAGTCCAAGGGCCCGCTAGGTAACCTAGATAGTCCAAGTGCCCGCTAGGTAACCTAGAGTCCAAGTGCTCGCTAGTTAGCCTACATATTCCAAGTGCCCGCTATGTAACCTAGACAGTCCAAGTGCCCGCTAGGTTACCTGCATATTCCAAGTGCCCGTTCGTTAACTTAGATAGTCCAAGGGCCCGCTAGTTAACCTACATAGTCCAAGCGCTCACTTGTTAACGTTGATAGTCCAAGTGCCCGCTAGTTAACCTAGATCGTCCAAGTGCCCGCTAGTTAACTTAGATTGTCCACGTGCCCGCTAGGGATCCTTCATAATCCAAGAGCCTGTTAGGTAACCTAGGTAGTCCAGTGCCCGCTAGTTAACCTAGATAGTCCTAGTGCCCGTTAGTTAACCTAGATAGTCCAAATGCCCACTAGGGGACGTACATAGTCCAAGTGCCCGCTAGTTAACCTACATAGTCCAAGGTCCGCTAGTTAACATAGATAGTCCATGTGCCCGCTAATTAACCTACATAGTACAAGGGCCCGCTAGTTGACCTAGATAGTCCAAGTGCCCGCTAGTTAACCTAGATAGTGAAAGTGCCCGCTAGTTAACCTAAGTAGTACAAATGTCCGATAGGGATCCTACATAGGCCAAGTGACCGCTAGTTAACCTACATAGTCCAAGTCCCCGCTAGGTAACCTAGACAGTCCAAGTGACCATTATGTTACCTACATAGTCCAAGTGCCCATTCGTTAACCTACATAGTCCAAGTGCCCTCTAGGTAACCTAGATAGCCCAAGTGCCCGCTAGTTAACCTACATAGTCCAAGTGCGTGCTAGGTAAACTACATAGTCCAAGTGCCCACTAGGTAACCCAGACAGTCCAATTGCCCGCTAGTTAACCTAGACAGTCCAAGTACCCGATAGGGAACCTACATAGTCCAAGTGCCCGCTGGGAACCTACATAGTCCAAGTGCTCGCTAGGCAACCTACATAGTCCAAGTGCCCGTTAGTTAACCTAGATAGTCAAAGTGCCTGCTAGGTAACCTAAATAGTCCAAGTGCCCGCTAGGTAACCTAGATAGTCCAACTAGATAGTCCAATTGCCCGTTGGCTAACCTAGATAGTCGAAGTGTCCGCTAGTTAACCTACATAGTCCAAGTGTCCGTTCGTTAACCTAGATAGGCCAAGTGCCCGCTAGGTAACCAAGAGAGTCCAAGTGCCCGCTAGGGTATGTACATAGTTCAAGTGCCAGCTAGGTAACATAGATTGTCCAAGTGTCCGCTAGTTAACCTACATAGTACAAGTGCCCGCTAGGTAACCTAGATAGTCCAAGGGCCTGCTAGTTAACCTACATAGTCCAATGCCCGATAGGGAACCTACATAGTCCAAGTGCCCGCTGAGGAACCTACATAGTCCAAGTTCCCGATAGGGAACCTGTATATTCCAAGTGCCCGTTAGGGAACCTAGATAGTCCAAGTGCCCATAGGGAACCTATATAGTCCAAGTGCCCGCTAGGGAACCTACATAGTCAAAGTGCTCGCTAGGGAACCTGCATTGTGCAAGTGCCCGCTAGTTAACCTAGATAGTCCAAGTGCTCGCTAGTTAAAGTACATAGTCCAAGGTCAGCTAGTTAACCTAGATAGTCCAAGTGACCGCTTGTTAACCTACATAGTCCAAGGTCAGCTAGTTAACCTAGATAGTCCAAGTGCCCTCTAGTTAACCTACATAGTCCAAGAACCCGCTAGTTAACCTAGATATTCCAAGTGCCCGCTAGTTAACCTAGATCGTCCAAGTGTCCGCTAGTTAACCTACATAGTCCAAGTGCCCGCTAGGAAACCTACATAGTCCAAGGGCCCGCTAGGTAACCTAGATAGTCCAAGTGCCCGCTAGGAAACCTAGAATCCAAGTGCTCGCTAGTTAACCTACATAGTCCAAGTGCCCGCTATGTAACCTACATAGTCCAAGTGCCCGCTATGTAACCTAGATAGTCAAAGTGCCCTTTAGGTAACCTAGATAGTCCAAGTGCCCGCTAGGTAACTTACATTGTCCAAGTTCCCGCTAGGTAACCTAGATAGTCCAAGTGTCCGTTACCTAACCTAGATAGTCCAAGTGACCGGTAGGCAACCTACATACCCCTAGAGCCCTTTCGTTAACCTAGAAGTCCAATTGCTCGTTAGGTAACCTAGACAGTCCAAGTGCCCGCTAGTTTACCTGCATATTCCAAGTGCCCGTTCGTTAACCTAGATTGTCCAAGTGCCCGCTAGGTAACCTATACAGTCCAAGTGCCCGCTAGGTAACACAGATAGTCCAAGGGCCCGCTAGTTAACCTACATAGTCCAAGTGCCCGCTAGGTAACCTAGATAGTCCAAGTGCCCGTTCGGTAACCTAGATAGTCCAAGTGCCCTTTAGGGAACCTAGATAGTCCAAGGGCCCGCTAGTAAAACTATATAGTCCATGGGCCCACTAGTTAACCTTCATAGTGCAAGTGTCCGCTACTTAACATACATATTCCAAGTGCTCGCTAGTTAACCTACATAATCTAAGTGCCTGTTAGCTAACCAAGATAGGCCAAGGGCCGACTAGTTGACCGACATAGTCCAAGTGCCAGCTAGGTAACCTAGATAGTACAAGTGCACGCTAGAGAACCTAGATAGTCAAAGGGCCTGTTAGCTAACCTAGATAGTCCAAGTGGCGGCTAGGTAACCTACATAGTCCAAGTGCCCGTTCGTTAACCTAGATAATCCAAGTGCCCACTAGGTAACCTAGACAGTCCAAGTGCCTGCTAGTAAACCTACATAATCTATGGGCCCGCTAGTTAACCTCCATAATGCAAGGGCCCGCTAGTTAACCTACATTGTCCAAGGGCCCGCTAGTTAACCTAAGTAGTCTAAGTGCCCGCTAGGTAACCTAGAGAGTTCAAGTGACCACTAGGTTACCTACATAGTCCAAGTGCCCGTTCGTTAACCTACATAGTCCAAGTGCCCGCTAGGTAACCAATATAGTCCAAATGCCCGTTAGGGGCCCTAATAGTCCAAATGCCCGCTAGTTAACCTAGATAGTCCAAGTGCTCGCTAGTTAACCTAGATAGTCCAAGTGCCCGCTAGTAAACTAGATAGACCAAGTGCCCGCTAGGGAACCTATCTAGTCCAAGTACCCGCTAGGAAACCTACGTAGTCCAAGTGCCCGCTAGGTAACGTACATAGTCCAAGTGCCCGCTAGGGAACGTACATAGTCCAAGTGCCTGCTAGGTAACCTAGATAGTCCAAGTGCCCACTAGTTAACCTACATAGTCCAGGTTCCCCCTAGGTAACCTAGATAGTCCAAGGACCCGCTAGGTAACCTACATTGTCCTAGTGCCCCCTAGTTAACCTACATTGTCCAAGTGCCCGATAGGAAACCTACATAGTCCAAGTGCCCGCTAGGTAACCTACATAGTCCAAATGCCCGCTAGTTAACCTACATAGTCCAAGTGCCCGATAGGGAACCTACATAGTGCAAGTGTCCGCTAGTTAACCTAAGTAGTCCAAGGGCCCTCTAGTTAACATACATTGTCCAAGTGACCGGTAGTTAACTTACATAGTTCAAGTGTCCGTAGGGAACATTCATAGTCCAAGTGCCCGCTAGGGAACCTACATAGTCCAAGTGCCCGCTAGGGAACCTACCTAGTCCAATTGCCCGCTAGGGAATCTACATAGTCCAAGGGCCCGCTTGTTAACGTAGATAGTCCACGTGCTGCTAGTTAATCTACATAGTCCAAGTGCCCGCTAGGGAACCTACATAGTCCAAGTGCCTGCTAGGGAAGCTACATAGTCCAAGTGCCCGCTCTGGAACCTACATAGTCCAAGGGCCTGCTAGGGAACCTACATAGTCCAAGTGCCCGCTAGGGAATCTACATAGTCCAAGGGCCCGCTAATTAACCTAGATAGTCCAAGTGCCGCTTGTTAATCTACATAGTCCAAGGGCCCGCTAGTTAACCTACATAGTTCACGTACCCGCTAGTTAACCTAGATCGTCCAAGGGACCGCTAGTTAACCTAAATCGTCCAAGGGCCCTCTAGTTAACCTAGATAGTCCAAGTGTCCGCTAGTTAACCTACATAATCCAAGTGCCCTAAAGGGAACCTACATAATCCAAGAGTCCGCTAGGGAACCTACATAGTCCAAGTGCTCGCTAGGTAACCTACATAGTCCAAGTGCCCGCTTGGTAACCTAAATAGTCCAAATGCCCGCTAGGGAAACTACATAGTCCATGTGCCCGCTAGTTAACCTAGATAGTCCAAGAGCCTGCTAGTAAACCTACATAATCCATGGGCCCACTAGTTAACCTACATAGTGTAAGGGCCCGCTAGTTAACCTAGATCATGCAAGTGTCCGCTAGTTAACCTACATAGTCCAAGTGCCCGCTAGGTAACCTAGAGAGTCCAAGTGGCCGCTAGGGGACGTACATAGTCCATGTGCCCGCTAGGTAACCTAGATAGTTCTAGTGCCCGTTACCTAACCTAGATAGTCCAAGTGCCCGCAAGGCAACCTACATAGTCCAAGTGCCCGTTCTTTAACCTAGAAGTCCAAGTGCCCGCTATGTAACCTAGACAGTCCAAGTGCCCGCTAGGTTACCTGCATAGTCCAAGTGCCCGTTCGTTAACCTAGATAGTGCAAGTGCCCGCTAGTTAACCTAAGTAGTACAAATGTCCGATAGGGATCCTACATAGGCCAAGTGACCGCTAGTTAACCTACATAGTCCATGTCCCCGCTAGGTGACCTAGACAATCCAAGTGACCATTATGTTACCTACATAGTCCAAGTGCCCATTCGTTAACCTACATAGTCCAATTGCCCGCTAGGTAACGTAGATAGCCCAAGTGCCCGCTAGGGAACGTACATAGTCCAAGTGCCCTCTAGGTAACCTAGATAGTCCAAGTGCCCGCTAGTTAACCTACATAGTCCAAGTGCGTGCTAGGTAAACTACATAGTCCAAGTGCCCACTAGGTAACCCAGACAGTCCAATTGCCCGCTAGTTAACCTAGACAGTCCAAGTACCCGATAGGGAACCTACATAGTCCAAGTGCCCGCTGGGAACCTACATAGTCCAAGTGCTCGCTAGGCAACCTACATAGTCCAAGTGCCCGTTAGTTAACCTAGATAGTCAAAGTGCCTGCTAGGTAACCTAAATAGTCCAAGTGCCCGCTAGGTAACCTAGATAGTCCAACTAGATAGTCCAATTGCCCGTTGGCTAACCTAGATAGTCGAAGTGTCCGCTAGTTAACCTACATAGTCCAAGTGTCCGTTCGTTAACCTAGATAGGCCAAGTGCCCGCTAGGTAACCAAGATAGTCCAAGTGCCCGCTAGGGTATGTACATAGTTCAAGTGCCAGCTAGGTAACATAGATTGTCCAAGTGTCCGCTAGTTAACCTACATAGTACAAGTGCCCGCTAGGTAACCTAGATAGTCCAAGGGCCTGCTAGTTAACCTACATAGTCCAATGCCCGATAGGGAACCTACATAGTCAAAGTGCTCGCTAGGGAACCTGCATTGTGCAAGTGCCCGCTAGTTAACCTAGATAGTCCAAGTGCTCGCTAGTTAAACTACATAGTCCAAGGTCAGCTAGTTAACCTAGATAGTCCAAGTGACCGCTTGTTAACCTACATAGTCCAAGGTCAGCTAGTTAACCTAGATAGTCCAAGTGCCCTCTAGTTAACCTACATAGTCCAAGAACCCGCTAGTTAACCTAGATATTCCAAGTGCCCGCTAGTTAACCTAGATCGTCCAAGTGTCCGCTAGTTAACCTACATAGTCCAAGTGCCCGCTAGGAAACCTACATAGTCCAAGGGCCCGCTAGGTAACCTAGATAGTCCAAGTGCCCGCTAGGAAACCTAGAATCCAAGTGCTCGCTAGTTAACCTACATAGTCCAAGTGCCCGCTATGTAACCTACATAGTCCAAGTGCCCGCTATGTAACCTAGATAGTCAAAGTGCCCTTTAGGTAACCTATATAGTCCAAGTGCCCGCTAGGTAACTTACATTGTCCAAGTTCCCGCTAGGTAACCTAGATAGTCCAAGTGTCCGTTACCTAACCTAGATAGTCCAAGTGACCGGTAGGCAACCTACATACCACAAGAGCCCATTCGTTAACCTAGAAGTCCAAGTGCTCGTTAGGTAACCTAGACAGTCCAAGTGCCCGCTAGGTTACCTGCATATTCCAAGTGCCCGTTCGTTAACCTAGATTGTCCAAGTGCCTACTAGGTAACCTACATAGTCCAAGTGCCCGCTAGGTAACCTATACAGTCCAAGTGCCCGCTAGGTAACACAGATAGTCCAAGGGCCCGCTAGTTAACCTACATAGTCCAAGGGCTCACTTGTTAACTTTGATAGTCCAAGTGCCCGCTAGTTAACCTAGATCGTCCAAGTGCCCGCTAGTTAACCTAGATTGTCCAAGTGCCCGCTAGTTAACCTACATATTCCAAGTGCCCGATAGTTAACATAGATAGCCCAAGTGCCCGCTAGGGAACGTACATAGTCCAAGTGCCCGCTAGGTAACCTAGATACTGCAAGTGCCCGCTAGTTAACCTAGATACTTCAAGTACCCGCTAGGTAACCTAGATCGTCCAAGGGCCCCCTAGTTAACCTACATAGTCCAAGTGCCCGCTAGGTAACCTAGATAGTCCAAGTGCCCGTTCGGTAACCTAGATAATCCAAGTGCCCTTTAGGGAACCTAGATAGTCCAAGGGCCCGCTAGTAAAACTATATAGTCCATGGGCCCACTAGTTAACCTTCATAGTGCAAGTGTCCGCTACTTAACATACATATTCCAAGTGCTCGCTAGTTAACCTACATAATCTAAGTGCCTGTTAGCTAACCAAGATAGGCCAAGGGCCCGCTAGTTGACCGACATAGTCCAAGTGCCAGCTAGGTAACCTAGATAGTACAAGTGCCCGCTAGAGAACCTAGATAGTCAAAGGGCCTGTTAGCTAACCTAGATAGTCCAAGTGGCGGCTAGGTAACCTACATAGTCCAAGTGCCCGTTCGTTAACCTAGATAATCCAAGTGCCCACTAGGTAACCTAGACAGTCCAAGTGCCTGCTAGTAAACCTACATAATCCATGGGCCCGCTAGTTAACCTCCATAATGCAAGGGCCCGCTAGTTAACCTACATTGTCCAAGGGCCCGCTAGTTAACCTAAATAGTCCAAGTGCCCGCTAGGTAACCTAGAGAGTTCAAGTGACACTAGGTTACCTACATAGTCCAAGTGCCCGTTCGTTAACCTACATAGTCCAAGTGCCCGCTAGGTAACCAATATAGTCCAAATGCCCGTTAGGGGCCCTAATAGTCCAAATGCCCGCTAGTTAACCTAGATAGTCCAAGTGCTCGCTAGTTAACCTAGATAGTCCAAGTGCCCGCTAGTAACCTAGATAGACCAAGTGCCCGCTAGGGAACCTATCTAGTCCAAGTACCCGCTAGGAAACCTACGTAGTCCAAGTGCCCGCTAGGTAACGTACATAGTCCAAGTGCCCGCTAGGGAACGTAGATAGTCCAAGTGCCTGCTAGGTAACCTAGATAGTCCAAGTGCCCACTAGTTAACCTACATAGTCCAGGTTCCCCCTAGGTAACCTAGATAGTCCAAGGACCCGCTAGGTAACCTACATTGTCCTAGTGCCCCCTAGATAACCTACATTGTCCAAGTGCCCGCTAGGAAACCTACATAGTCCAAGTGCCCGCTAGGTAACCTACATAGTCCAAATGCCCGCTAGTTAACCTACATAGTCCAAGTGCCCGATAGGGAACCTACATAGTGCAAGTGTCCGCTAGTTAACCTAAGTAGTCCAAGGGCCCTCTAGTTAACATACATTGTCCAAGTGACCGGTAGTTAACTTACATAGTTCAAGTGTCCGTAGGGAACATTCATAGTCCAAGTGCCCGCTAGGGAACCTACATAGTCCAAGTGCCCGCTAGGGAACCTACCTAGTCCAATTGCCCGCTAGGGAATCTACATAGTCCAAGGGCCCGCTTGTTAACGTAGATAGTCCACGTGCTGCTAGTTAATCTACATAGTCCAAGTGCCCGCTAGGGAACCTACATAGTCCAAGTGCCTGCTAGGGAAGCTACATAGTCCAAGTGCCCGCTCTGGAACCTACATAGTCCAAGGGCCTGCTAGGGAACCTACATAGTCCAAGTGCCCGCTAGGGAATCTACATAGTCCAAGGGCCCGCTAATTAACCTAGATAGTCCAAGTGCCGCTTGTTAATCTACATAGTCCAAGGGCCCGCTAGTTAACCTACATAGTTCACGTACCCGCTAGTTAACCTAGATCGTCCAAGGGACCGCTAGTTAACCTAAATCGTCCAAGGGCCCTCTAGTTAACCTAGATAGTCCAAGTGTCCGCTAGTTAACCTACATAATCCAAGTGCCCTAAAGGGAACCTACATAATCCAAGAGCCCGCTAGGGAACCTACATAGTCCAAGTGCTCGCTAGGTAACCTGCATAGTCCAAGTGCCCGCTTGGTAACCTAAATAGTCCAAATGCCCGCTAGGGAAACTACATAGTCCATGTGCCCGCTAGTTAACCTAGATAGTCCAAGAGCCTGCTAGTAAACCTACATAATCCATGGGCCCACTAGTTAACCTACATAGTGTAAGGGCCCGCTAGTTAACCTAGATCATGCAAGTGTCCGCTAGTTAACCTACATAGTCCAAGTGCCCGCTAGGTAACCTAGAGAGTCCAAGTGGCCGCTAGGGGACGTACATAGTCCATGTGCCCGCTAGGTAACCTAGATAGTTCTAGTGCCCGTTACCTAACCTAGATAGTCCAAGTGCCCGCAAGGCAACCTACATAGTCCAAGTGCCCGTTCGTTAACCTAGAAGTCCAAGTGCCCGCTATGTAACCTAGACAGTCCAAGTGCCCGCTAGGTTACCTGCATAGTCCAAGTGCCCGTTCGTTAACCTAGATAGTGCAAGTGCCCGCTAGGGAACCTATATAGTCCAAGTACTATCTAGGTAACCTAGATAGTCCGAGGGCCCGCTAGTTAACCTACATAGTCCAAGGGCTCGCTTGTTAACTTTGACAGTCCAAGTGCCCCTTAGTTGACCTAGATAGTCCAAGTGCCCTCTAGTTAACCTATATCGTCCAAGTGCCCGCTTGTTAACCTACATAGTCCAAGGGCCCGCTAGTTAACGTACATAGACCAAGGTCCGCTAGTTAATCTAGATACTCCAAGTGCTCGCTAGTTAACCTACATAGTACAAGGGCCCGCTAGTTGACCTATATAGTCCAAGTGCCCGCAAGTTAACCTAGATAGTTCAAGTGCCAGCTAGGTAACCTAGACTGTCCAAGTGCCCGCTAGGTTACCTACATATTCCAAGTGCCCGTTCGTTAACCTAGATAGTCAAAGTGCCCGCTAAGAAACCTACATAGTCCAAGGGCCCGCTAGGTAACCTAGATAGTCCAAGTGCCCGCTAGGTAACCTAGAGTCCAAGTGCTCGCTAGTTAGCCTACATACTCCAAGTGACCGCTATGTAACCTAGACAGTCCAAGTGCCCGCTAGGTTACCTGCATATTCCAAGTGCCCGTTCGTTAACTTAGATAGTCCAAGGGCCCGCTAGTTAACCTACATAGTCCAAGCGCTCACTTGTTACCTTTGATAGTCCAAGTGCCCGCTAGTTAACCTAGATCGTCCAAGTGCCCGCTAGTTAACTTAGATTGTCCACGTGCCCGCTAGGGATCCTTCATAATCCAAGTGCCTGTTAGGTAACCTAGGTAGTCCAGTGCCCGCTAGTTAACCTAGATAGTCCTAGTGCCCGTTAGTTAACCTAGATAGTCCAAATGCCCACTAGGGGACGTACATAGTCCAAGTGCCCGCTAGTTAACCTACATAGTCCAAGGTCCGCTAGTTAACCTAGATAGTCCATGTGCCCGCTAATTAACCTACATAGTACAAGGGCCCGCTAGTTGACCTAGATAGTCCAAGTGCCCGCTAGTTAACCTAAGTAGTACAAATGTCCGATAGGGATCCTACATAGGCCAAGTGACCGCTAGTTAACCTACATAGTCCAAGTCCCCGCTAGGTAACCTAGACAGTCGAAGTGACCATTATGTTACCTACATAGTCCAAGTGCCCATTCGTTAACCTACATAGTCCAATTGCCCGCTAGGTAACGTAGAAACCCCAAGTGCCCGCTAGGGAACGTACATAGTCCAAGTGCCCTCTAGGTAACCTAGATAGTCCAAGTGCCCGCTAGTTAACCTACATAGTCCAAGTGCGTGCTAGGTAAACTACATAGTCCAAGTGCCCACTAGGTAACCCAGACAGTCCAATTGCCCGCTAGTTAACCTAGACAGTCCAAGTACCCGATAGGGAACCTACATAGTCCAAGTGCCCGCTGGGAACCTACATAGTCCAAGTGCTCGCTAGGCAACCTACATAGTCCAAGTGCCCGTTAGTTAACCTAGATAGTCAAAGTGTCTGCTAGGTAACCTAAATAGTCCAAGTGCCTGCTAGGTAACCTAGATAGTCCAACTAGATAGTCCAATTGCCCGTTGGCTAACCTAGATAGTCGAAGTGTCCGCTAGTTAACCTACATAGTCCAAGTGTCCGTTCGTTAACCTAGATAGGCCAAGTGCCCGCTAGGTAACCAAGATAGTCCAAGTGCCCGCTAGGGTATGTACATAGTTCAAGTGCCAGCTAGGTAACCTAGATTGTCCAAGTGTCCGCTAGTTAACCTACATAGTACAAGTGCCCGCTAGGTAACCTAGATAGTCCAAGGGCCTGCTAGTTAACCTACATAGTCCAATGCCCGATAGGGAACCTACATAGTCCAAGTGCCCGCTGAGGAACCTACATAGTCCAAGTTCCCGATAGGGAACCTGTATATTCCAAGTGCCCGTTAGGGAACCTAGATAGTCCAAGTGCCCATAGAGAACCTATATAGTCCAAGTGCCCGCTAGGGAACCTACATAGTCAAAGTGCTCGCTAGGGAACCTGCATTGTGCAAGTGCCCGCTAGTTAACCTAGATAGTCCAAGTGCTCGCTAGTTAAAGTACATAGTCCAAGGTCAGCTAGTTAACCTAGATAGTCCATGTGACCGCTTGTTAACCTACATAGTCCAAGGTCAGCTAGTTAACCTAGATAGTCCAAGTGCCCTCTAGTTAACCTACATAGTCCAAGAACCCGCTAGTTAACCTAGATATTCCAAGTGCCCGCTAGTTAACCTAGATCGTCCAAGTGTCCGCTAGTTAACCTACATAGTCCAAGTGCCCGCTAGGAAACCTACATAGTCCAAGGGCCCGCTAGGTAACCTAGATAGTCCAAGTGCCCGCTAGGAAACCTAGAATCCAAGTGCTCGCTAGTTAACCTACATAGTCCAAGTGCCCGCTATGTAACCTACATAGTCCAAGTGCCCGCTATGTAACCTAGATAGTCAAAGTGCCCTTTAGGTAACCTATATAGTCCAAGTGCCCGCTAGGTAACTTACATTGTCCATGTTCCCGCTAGGTAACCTAGATAGTCCAAGTGTCCGTTACCTAACCTAGATAGTCCAAGTGACCGGTAGGCAACCTACATACCACTAGAGCCCATTCGTTAACCTAGAAGTCCAAGTGCTCGTTAGGTAACCTAGACAGTCCAAGTGCCCGCTAGGTTACCTGCATATTCCAAGTGCCCGTTCGTTAACCTAGATTGTCCAAGTGCCTACTAGGTAACCTACATAGTCCAAGTGCCCGCTAGGTAACCTATACAGTCCAAGTGCCCGCTAGGTAACACAGATAGTCCAAGGGCCCGCTAGTTAACCTACATAGTCCAAGGGCTCACTTGTTAACTTTGATAGTCCAAGTGCCCGCTAGTTAACCTAGATCGTCCAAGTGCCCGCTAGTTAACCTAGATTGTCCAAGTGCCCGCTAGTTAACCTACATATTCCAAGTGCCCGATAGTTAACATAGATAGCCCAAGTGCCCGCTAGGGAACGTACATAGTCCAAGTGCCCGCTAGGTAACCTAGATACTGCAAGTGCCCGCTAGTTAACCTAGATACTTCAAGTACCCGCTAGGTAACCTAGATCGTCCAAGGGCCCCCTAGTTAACCTACATAGTCCAAGTGCCCGCTAGGTAACCTAGATAGTCCAAGTGCCCGTTCGGTAACCTAGATAGTCCAAGTGCCCTTTAGGGAACCTAGATAGTCCAAGGGCCCGCTAGTAAAACTATATAGTCCATGGGCCCACTAGTTAACCTTCATAGTGCAAGTGTCCGCTACTTAACATACATATTCCAAGTGCTCGCTAGTTAACCTACATAATCTAAGTGCCTGTTAGCTAACCAAGATAGGCCAAAAGCCGACTAGTTGACCGACATAGTCCAAGTGCCAGCTAGGTAACCTAGATAGTACAAGTGCACGCTAGTTAACCTAGATACTCCAAGTGCCCGCTAGTAAACTAGATAGACCAAGTGCCCGCTAGGGAACCTATCTAGTCCAAGTACCCGCTAGGAAACCTACGTAGTCCAAGTGCCCGCTAGGTAACGTACATAGTCCAAGTGCCCGCTAGGGAACGTACATAGTCCAAGTGCCTGCTAGGTAACCTAGATAGTCCAAGTGCCCACTAGTTAACCTACATAGTCCAGGTTCCCCCTAGGTAACCTAGATAGTCCAAGGACCCGCTAGGTAACCTACATTGTCCTAGTGCCCCCTAGTTAACCTACATTGTCCAAGTGCCCGATAGGAAACCTACATAGTCCAAGTGCCCGCTAGGTAACCTACATAGTCCAAATGCCCGCTAGTTAACCTACATAGTCCAAGTGCCCGATAGGGAACCTACATAGTGCAAGTGTCCGCTAGTTAACCTAAGTAGTCCAAGGGCCCTCTAGTTAACATACATTGTCCAAGTGACCGGTAGTTAACTTACATAGTTCAAGTGTCCGTAGGGAACATTCATAGTCCAAGTGCCCGCTAGGGTACCTACATAGTCCAAGTGCCCGCTAGGGAACCTACCTAGTCCAATTGCCCGCTAGGGAATCTACATAGTCCAAGGGCCCGCTTGTTAACGTAGATAGTCCACGTGCTGCTAGTTAATCTACATAGTCCAAGTGCCCGCTAGGGAACCTACATAGTCCAAGTGCCTGCTAGGGAAGCTACATAGTCCAAGTGCCCGCTCTGGAACCTACATAGTCCAAGGGCCTGCTAGGGAACCTACATAGTCCAAGTGCCCGCTAGGGAATCTACATAGTCCAAGGGCCCGCTAATTAACCTAGATAGTCCAAGTGCCGCTTGTTAATCTACATAGTCCAAGGGCCCGCTAGTTAACCTACATAGTTCACGTACCCGCTAGTTAACCTAGATCGTCCAAGGGACCGCTAGTTAACCTAAATCGTCCAAGGGCCCTCTAGTTAACCTAGATAGTCCAAGTGTCCGCTAGTTAACCTACATAATCCAAGTGCCCTAAAGGGAACCTACATAATCCAAGAGCCCGCTAGGGAACCTACATAGTCCAAGTGCTCGCTAGGTAACCTACATAGTCCAAGTGCCCGCTTGGTAACCTAAATAGTCCAAATGCCCGCTAGGGAAACTACATAGTCCATGTGCCCGCTAGTTAACCTAGATAGTCCAAGAGCCTGCTAGTAAACCTACATAATCCATGGGCCCACTAGTTAACCTACATAGTGTAAGGGCCCGCTAGTTAACCTAGATCATGCAAGTGTCCGCTAGTTAACCTACATAGTCCAAGTGCCCGCTAGGTAACCTAGAGAGTCCAAGTGGCTGCTAGGGGACGTACATAGTCCATGTGCCCGCTAGGTAACCTAGATAGTTCTAGTGCCCGTTACCTAACCTAGATAGTCCAAGTGCCCGCAAGGCAACCTACATAGTCCAAGTGCCCGTTCTTTAACCTAGAAGTCCAAGTGCCCGCTATGTAACCTAGACAGTCCAAGTGCCCGCTAGGTTACCTGCATAGTCCAAGTGCCCGTTCGTTAACCTAGATAGTGCAAGTGCCCGCTAGTTAACCTAAGTAGTACAAATGTCCGATAGGGATCCTACATAGGCCAGGTGACCGCTAGTTAACCTACATAGTCCATGTCCCCGCTAGGTAACCTAGACAATCCAAGTGACCATTATGTTACCTACATAGTCCACGTGCCCATTCGTTAACCTACATAGTCCAATTGCCCGCTAGGTAACGTAGATAGCCCAAGTGCCCGCTAGGGAACGTACATAGTCCAAGTGCCCTCTAGGTAACCTAGATAGTCCAAGTGCCCGCTAGTTAACCTACATAGTCCAAGTGCGTGCTAGGTAAACTACATAGTCCAAGTGCCCACTAGGTAACCCAGACAGTCCAATTGCCCGCTAGTTAACCTAGACAGTCCAAGTACCCGATAGGGAACCTACATAGTCCAAGTGCCCGCTGGGAACCTACATAGTCCAAGTGCTCGCTAGGCAACCTACATAGTCCAAGTGCCCGTTAGTTAACCTAGATAGTCAAAGTGCCTGCTAGGTAACCTAAATAGTCCAAGTGCCCGCTAGGTAACCTAGATAGTCCAACTAGATAGTCCAATTGCCCGTTGGCTAACCTAGATAGTCGAAGTGTCCGCTAGTTAACCTACATAGTCCAAGTGTCCGTTCGTTAACCTAGATAGGCCAAGTGCCCGCTAGGTAACCAAGATAGTCCAAGTGCCCGCTAGGGTATGTACATAGTTCAAGTGCCAGCTAGGTAACATAGATTGTCCAAGTGTCCGCTAGTTAACCTACATAGTACAAGTGCCCGCTAGGTAACCTAGATAGTCCAAGGGCCTGCTAGTTAACCTACATAGTCCAATGCCCGATAGGGAACCTACATAGTCCAAGTGCCCGCTGAGGAACCTACATAGTCCAAGTTCCCGATAGGGAACCTGTATATTCCAAGTGCCCGTTAGGGAACCTAGATAGTCCAAGTGCCCATAGGGAACCTATATAGTCCAAGTGCCCGCTAGGGAACCTACATAGTCAAAGTGCTCGCTAGGGAACCTGCATTGTGCAAGTGCCCGCTAGTTAACCTAGATAGTCCAAGTGCTCGCTAGTTAAACTACATAGTCCAAGGTCAGCTAGTTAACCTAGATAGTCCAAGTGACCGCTTGTTAACCTACATAGTCCAAGGTCAGCTAGTTAACCTAGATAGTCCAAGTGCCCTCTAGTTAACCTACATAGTCCAAGAACCCGCTAGTTAACCTAGATATTCCAAGTGCCCGCTAGTTAACCTAGATCGTCCAAGTGTCCGCTAGTTAACCTACATAGTCCAAGTGCCCGCTAGGAAACCTACATAGTCCAAGGGCCCACTAGGTAACCTAGATAGTCCAAGTGCCCGCTAGGAAACCTAGAATCCAAGTGCTCGCTAGTTAACCTACATAGTCCAAGTGCCCGCTATGTAACCTACATAGTCCAAGTGCCCGCTATGTAACCTAGATAGTCAAAGTGCCCTTTAGGTAACCTATATAGTCCAAGTGCCCGCTAGGTAACTTACATTGTCCAAGTTCCCGCTAGGTAACCTAGATAGTCCAAGTGTCCGTTACCTAACCTAGATAGTCCAAGTGACCGGTAGGCAACCTACATACCACAAGAGCCCATTCGTTAACCTAGAAGTCCAAGTGCTCGTTAGGTAACCTAGACAGTCCAAGTGCCCGCTAGGTTACCTGCATATTCCAAGTGCCCGTTCGTTACCCTAGATTGTCCAAGTGCCTACTAGGTAACCTACATAGTCCAAGTGCCCGCTAGGTAACCTATACAGTCCAAGTGCCCGCTAGGTAACACAGATAGTCCAAGGGCCCGCTAGTTAACCTACATAGTCCAAGGGCTCACTTGTTAACTTTGATAGTCCAAGTGCCCGCTAGTTAACCTAGATCGTCCAAGTGCCCGCTAGTTAACCTAGATTGTCCAAGTGCCCGCTAGTTAACCTACATATTCCAAGTGCCCGATAGTTAACATAGATAGCCCAAGTGCCCGCTAGGGAACGTACATAGTCCAAGTGCCCGCTAGGTAACCTAGATACTGCAAGTGCCCGCTAGTTAACCTAGATACTTCAAGTACCCGCTAGGTAACCTAGATCGTCCAAGGGCCCCCTAGTTAACCTACATAGTCCAAGTGCCCGCTAGGTAACCTAGATAGTCCAAGTGCCCGTTCGGTAACCTAGATAGTCCAAGTGCCCTTTAGGGAACCTAGATAGTCCAAGGGCCCGCTAGTAAAACTATATAGTCCATGGGCCCACTAGTTAACCTTCATAGTGCAAGTGTCCGCTACTTAACATACATATTCCAAGTGCTCGCTAGTTAACCTACATAATCTAAGTGCCTGTTAGCTAACCAAGATTGGCCAAGGGCCCGCTAGTTGACCGACATAGTCCAAGTGCCAGCTAGGTAACCTAGATAGTACAAGTGCCCGCTAGAGAACCTAGATAGTCAAAGGGCCTGTTAGCTAACCTAGATAGTCCAAGTGGCGGCTAGGTAACCTACATAGTCCAAGTGCCCGTTCGTTAACCTAGATAATCCAAGTGCCCACTAGGTAACCTAGACAGTCCAAGTGCCTGCTAGTAAACCTACATAATCCATGGGCCCGCTAGTTAACCTCCATAATGCAAGGGCCCGCTAGTTAACCTACATTGTCCAAGGGCCCGCTAGTTAACCTAAATAGTCCAAGTGCCCGCTAGGTAACCTAGAGAGTTCAAGTGACACTAGGTTACCTACATAGTCCAAGGGCCCGTTCGTTAACCTACATAGTCCAAGTGCCCGCTAGGTAACCAATATAGTCCAAATGCCCGTTAGGGGCTCTAATAGTCCAAATGCCCGCTAGTTAACCTAGATAGTCCAAGTGCTCGCTAGTTAACCTAGATAGTCCAAGTGCCCGCTAGTAAGCTAGATAGACCAAGTGCCCGCTAGGGAACCTATCTAGTCCAAGTACCCGCTAGGAAACCTACGTAGTCCAAGTGCCCGCTAGGTAACGTACATAGTACAAGTGCCCGCTAGGGAACGTACATAGTCCAAGTGCCTGCTAGGTAACCTAGATAGTCCAAGTGCCCACTAGTTAACCTACATAGTCCAGGTTCCCCCTAGGTAACCTAGATAGTCCAAGGACCCGCTAGGTAACCTACATTGTCCTAGTGCCCCCTAGATAACCTACATTGTCCAAGTGCCCGCTAGGAAACCTACATAGTCCAAGTGCCCGGTAGGTAACCTACATAGTCCAAATGCCCGCTAGTTAACCTACATAGTCCAAGTGCCCGATAGGGAACCTACATAGTGCAAGTGTCCGCTAGTTAACCTAAGTAGTCCAAGGGCCCTCTAGTTAACATACATTGTCCAAGTGACCGGTAGTTAACTTACATAGTTCAAGTGTCCGTAGGGAACATTCATAGTCCAAGTGCCCGCTAGGGAACCTACATAGTCCAAGTGCCCGCTAGGGAACCTACCTAGTCCAATTGCCCGCTAGGGAATCTACATAGTCCAAGGGCCCGCTTGTTAACGTAGATAGTCCACGTGCTGCTAGTTAATCTACATAGTCCAAGTGCCCGCTAGGGAACCTACATAGTCCAAGTGCCTGCTAGGGAAGCTACATAGTCCAAGTGCCCGCTCTGGAACCTACATAGTCCAAGGGCCTGCTAGGGAACCTACATAGTCCAAGTGCCCGCTAGGGAATCTACATAGTCCAAGGGCCCGCTAATTAACCTAGATAGTCCAAGTGCCGCTTGTTAATCTACATAGTCCAAGGGCCCGCTAGTTAACCTACATAGTTCACGTACCCGCTAGTTAACCTAGATCGTCCAAGGGACCGCTAGTTAACCTAAATCGTCCAAGGGCCCTCTAGTTAACCTAGATAGTCCAAGTGTCCGCTAGTTAACCTACATAATCCAAGTGCCCTAAAGGGAACCTACATAATCCAAGAGCCCGCTAGGGAACCTACATAGTCCAAGTGCTCGCTAGGTAACCTACATAGTCCAAGTGCCCGCTTGGTAACCTAAATAGTCCAAATGCCCGCTAGGGAAACTACATAGTCCATGTGCCCGCTAGTTAACCTAGATAGTCCAAGAGCCTGCTAGTAAACCTACATAATCCATGGGCCCACTAGTTAACCTACATAGTGTAAGGGCCCGCTAGTTAACCTAGATCATGCAAGTGTCCGCTAGTTAACCTACATAGTCCAAGTGCCCGCTAGGTAACCTAGAGAGTCCAAGTGGCCGCTAGGGGACGTACATAGTCCATGTGCCCGCTAGGTAACCTAGATAGTTCTAGTGCCCGTTACCTAACCTAGATAGTCCAAGTGCCCGCAAGGCAACCTACATAGTCCAAGTGCCCGTTCTTTAACCTAGAAGTCCAAGTGCCCGCTATGTAACCTAGACAGTCCAAGTGCCCGCTAGGTTACCTGCATAGTCCAAGTGCCCGTTCGTTAACCTAGATAGTGCAAGTGCCCGCTAGGGAACCTATATAGTCCAAGTACTATCTAGGTAACCTAGATAGTCCGAGGGCCCGCTAGTTAACCTACATAGTCCAAGGGCTCGCTTGTTAACTTTGACAGTCCAAGTGCCCCTTAGTTAACCTAGATAGTCCAAGTGCCCTCTAGTTAACCTATATCGTCCAAGTGCCCGCTTGTTAACCTACATAGTCCAAGGGCCCGCTAGTTAACGTACATAGACCAAGGTCCGCTAGTTAATCTAGATACTCCAAGTGCTCGCTAGTTAACCTACATAGTACAAGGGCCCGCTAGTTGACCTATATAGTCCAAGTGCCCGCAAGTTAACCTAGATAGTTCAAGTGCCAGCTAGGTAACCTAGACTGTCCAAGTGCCCGCTAGGTTACCTACATATTCCAAGTGCCCGTTCGTTAACCTAGATAGTCAAAGTGCCCGCTAAGAAACCTACATAGTCCCAGGGCCCGCTAGGTAACCTAGATAGTCCAAGTGCCCGCTAGGTAACCTAGAGTCCAAGTGCTCGCTAGTTAGCCTACATACTCCAAGTGACCGCTATGTAACCTAGACAGTCCAAGTGCCCGCTAGGTTACCTGCATATTCCAAGTGCCCGTTCGTTAACTTAGATAGTCCAAGGGCCCGCTAGTTAACCTACATAGTCCAAGCGCTCACTTGTTACCTTTGATAGTCCAAGTGCCCGCTAGTTAACCTAGATCGTCCAAGTGCCCGCTAGTTAACTTAGATTGTCCACGTGCCCGCTAGGGATCCTTCATAATCCAAGTGCCTGTTAGGTAACCTAGGTAGTCCAGTGCCCGCTAGTTAACCTAGATAGTCCTAGTGCCCGTTAGTTAACCTAGATAGTCAAAATGCCCACTAGGGGACGTACATAGTCCAAGTGCCCGCTAGTTAACCTACATAGTCCAAGGTCCGCTAGTTAACCTAGATAGTCCATGTGCCCGCTAATTAACCTACATAGTACAAGGGCCCGCTAGTTGACCTAGATAGTCCAAGTGCCCGCTAGTTAACCTAAGTAGTACAAATGTCCGATAGGGATCCTACATAGGCCAAGTGACCGCTAGTTAACCTACATAGTCCAAGTCCCCGCTAGGTAACCTAGACAGTCCAAGTGACCATTATGTTACCTACATAGTCCAAGTGCCCATTCGTTAACCTACATAGTCCAATTGCCCGCTAGGTAACGTAGAAACCCCAAGTGCCCGCTAGGGAACGTACATAGTCCAAGTGCCCTCTAGGTAACCTAGATAGTCCAAGTGCCCGCTAGTTAACCTACATAGTCCAAGTGCGTGCTAGGTAAACTACATAGTCCAAGTGCCCACTAGGTAACCCAGACAGTCCAATTGCCCGCTAGTTAACCTAGACAGTCCAAGTACCCGATAGGGAACCTACATAGTCCAAGTGCCCGCTGGGAACCTACATAGTCCAAGTGCTCGCTAGGCAACCTACATAGTCCAAGTGCCCGTTAGTTAACCTAGATAGTCAAAGTGTCTGCTAGGTAACCTAAATAGTCCAAGTGCCCGCTAGGTAACCTAGATAGTCCAACTAGATAGTCCAATTGCCCGTTGGCTAACCTAGATAGTCGAAGTGTCCGCTAGTTAACCTACATAGTCCAAGTGTCCGTTCGTTAACCTAGATAGGCCAAGTGCCCGCTAGGTAACCAAGATAGTCCAAGTGCCCGCTAGGGTATGTACATAGTTCAAGTGCCAGCTAGGTAACCTAGATTGTCCAAGTGTCCGCTAGTTAACCTACATAGTACAAGTGCCCGCTAGGTAACGTAGATAGTCCAAGGGCCTGCTAGTTAACCTACATAGTCCAATGCCCGATAGGGAACCTACATAGTCCAAGTGCCCGCTGAGGAACCTACATAGTCCAAGTTCCCGATAGGGAACCTGTATATTCCAAGTGCCCGTTAGGGAACCTAGATAGTCCAAGTGCCCATAGAGAACCTATATAGTCCAAGTGCCCGCTAGGGAACCTACATAGTCAAAGTGCTCGCTAGGGAACCTGCATTGTGCAAGTGCCCGCTAGTTAACCTAGATAGTCCAAGTGCTCGCTAGTTAAACTACATAGTCCAAGGTCAGCTAGTTAACCTAGATAGTCCAAGTGACCGCTTGTTAACCTACATAGTCCAAGGTCAGCTAGTTAACCTAGATAGTCCAAGTGCCCTCTAGTTAACCTACATAGTCCAAGAACCCGCTAGTTAACCTAGATATTCCAAGTGCCCGCTAGTTAACCTAGATCGTCCAAGTGTCCGCTAGTTAACCTACATAGTCCAAGTGCCCGCTAGGAAACCTACATAGTCCAAGGGCCCGCTAGGTAACCTAGATAGTCCAAGTGCCCGCTAGGAAACCTAGAATCCAAGTGCTCGCTAGTTAACCTACATAGTCCAAGTGCCCGCTATGTAACCTACATAGTCCAAGTGCCCGCTATGTAACCTAGATAGTCAAAGTGCCCTTTAGGTAACCTATATAGTCCAAGTGCCCGCTAGGTAACTTACATTGTCCATGTTCCCGCTAGGTAACCTAGATAGTCCAAGTGTCCGTTACCTAACCTAGATAGTCCAAGTGACCGGTAGGCAACCTACATACCACTAGAGCCCATTCGTTAACCTAGAAGTCCAAGTGCTCGTTAGGTAACCTAGACAGTCCAAGTGCCCGCTAGGTTACCTGCATATTCCAAGTGCCCGTTCGTTACCCTAGATTGTCCAAGTGCCTACTAGGTAACCTACATAGTCCAAGTGCCCGCTAGGTAACCTATACAGTCCAAGTGCCCGCTAGGTAACACAGATAGTCCAAGGGCCCGCTAGTTAACCTACATAGTCCAAGGGCTCACTTGTTAACTTTGATAGTCCAAGTGCCCGCTAGTTATCCTAGATCGTCCAAGTGCCCGCTAGTTAACCTAGATTGTCCAAGTGCCCGCTAGTTAACCTACATATTCCAAGTGCCCGATAGTTAACATAGATAGCCCAAGTGCCCGCTAGGGAACGTACATAGTCCAAGTGCCCGCTAGGTAACCTAGATACTGCAAGTGCCCGCTAGTTAACCTAGATACTTCAAGTACCCGCTAGGTAACCTAGATCGTCCAAGGGCCCCCTAGTTAACCTACATAGTCCAAGTGCCCGCTAGGTAACCTAGATAGTCCAAGTGCCCGTTCGGTAACCTAGATAGTCCAAGTGCCCTTTAGGGAACCTAGATAGTCCAAGGGCCCGCTAGTAAAACTATATAGTCCATGGGCCCACTAGTTAACCTTCATAGTGCAAGTGTCCGCTACTTAACATACATATTCCAAGTGCTCGCTAGTTAACCTACATAATCTAAGTGCCTGTTAGCTAACCAAGATAGGCCAAGGGCCCGCTAGTTGACCGACATAGTCCAAGTGCCAGCTAGGTAACCTAGATAGTACAAGTGCCCGCTAGAGAACCTAGATAGTCAAAGGGCCTGTTAGCTAACCTAGATAGTCCAAGTGGCGGCTAGGTAACCTACATAGTCCAAGTGCCCGTTCGTTAACCTAGATAATCCAAGTGCCCACTAGGTAACCAAGACAGTCCAAGTGCCTGCTAGTAAACCTACATAATCCATGGGCCCGCTAGTTAACCTCCATAATGCAAGGGCCCGCTAGTTAACCTACATTGTCCAAGGGCCCGCTAGTTAACCTAAATAGTCCAAGTGCCCGCTAGGTAACCTAGAGAGTTCAAGTGACACTAGGTTACCTACATAGTCCAAGTGCCCGTTCGTTAACCTACATAGTCCAAGTGCCCGCTAGGTAACCAATATAGTCCAAATGCCCGTTAGGGGCCCTAATAGTCCAAATGCCCGCTAGTTAACCTAGATAGTCCAAGTGCTCGCTAGTTAACCTAGATAGTCCAAGTGCCCGCTAGTAACCTAGATAGACCAAGTGCCCGCTAGGGAACCTATCTAGTCCAAGTACCCGCTAGGAAACCTACGGAATCCAAGTGCCCGCTAGGTAACGTACATAGTCCAAGTGCCCGCTAGGGAACGTACATAGTCCAAGTGCCTGCTAGGTAACCTAGATAGTCCAAGTGCCCACTAGTTAACCTACATAGTCCAGGTTCCCCCTAGGTAACCTAGATAGTCCAAGGACCCGCTAGGTAACCTACATTGTCCTAGTGCCCCCTAGTTAACCTACATTGTCCAAGTGCCCGCTAGGAAACCTACATAGTCCAAGTGCCCGCTAGGTAACCTACATAGTCCAAATGCCCGCTAGTTAACCTACATAGTCCAAGTGCCCGATAGGGAACCTACATAGTGCAAGTGTCCGCTAGTTAACCTAAGTAGTCCAAGGGCCCTCTAGTTAACATACATTGTCCAAGTGACCGGTAGTTAACTTACATAGTTCAAGTGTCCGTAGGGAACATTCATAGTCCAAGTGCCCGCTAGGGAACCTACATAGTCCAAGTGCCCGCTAGGGAACCTACCTAGTCCAATTGCCCGCTAGGGAATCTACATAGTCCAAGGGCCCGCTTGTTAACGTAGATAGTCCACGTGCTGCTAGTTAATCTACATAGTCCAAGTGCCCGCTAGGGAACCTACATAGTCCAAGTGCCTGCTAGGGAAGCTACATAGTCCAAGTGCCCGCTCTGGAACCTACATAGTCCAAGGGCCTGCTAGGGAACCTACATAGTCCAAGTGCCCGCTAGGGAATTTATATAGTCCAAGGGCCCGCTAATTAACCTAGATAGTCCAAGTGCCGCTTGTTAATCTACATAGTCCAAGGGCCCGCTTGTTAACCTACATAGTTCACGTACCCGCTAGTTAACCTAGATCGTCCAAGGGACCGCTAGTTAACCTAAATCGTCCAAGGGCCCTCTAGTTAACCTAGATAGTCCAAGTGTCCGCTAGTTAACCTACATAATCCAAGTGCCCTAAAGGGAACCTACATAATCCAAGAGCCCGCTAGGGAACCTACATAGTCCAAGTGCTCGCTAGGTAACCTACATAGTCCAAGTGCCCGCTTGGTAACCTAAATAGTCCAAATGCCCGCTAGGGAAACTACATAGTCCATGTGCCCGCTAGTTAACCTAGATAGTCCAAGAGCCTGCTAGTAAACCTACATAATCCATGGGCCCACTAGTTAACCTACATAGTGTAAGGGCCCGCTAGTTAACCTAGATCATGCAAGTGTCCGCTAGTTAACCTACATAGTCCAAGTGCCCGCTAGGTAACCTAGATAGTCCAAGTGGCCGCTAGGGGACGTACATAGTCCATGTGCCCGCTAGGTAACCTAGATAGTTCTAGTGCCCGTTACCTAACCTAGATAGTCCAAGTGCCCGCAAGGCAACCTACATAGTCCAAGTGCCCGTTCGTTAACCTAGAAGTCCAAGTGCCCGCTATGTAACCTAGACAGTCCAAGTGCCCGCTAGGTTACCTGCATAGTCCAAGTGCCCGTTCGTTAACCTAGATAGTGCAAGTGCCCACTAGGGAACCTATATAGTCCAAGTGCTATCTAGGTAACCTAGATAGTCCGAGGGCCCGCTAGTTAACCTACATAGTCCAAGGGCTCGCTTGTTAACTTTGACAGTCCAAGTGCCCCTTCGTTAACCTAGATAGTCCAAGTGCCCTCTAGTTAACCTATATCGTCCAAGTGCCCGCTTGTTAACCTACATAGTCCAAGGGCCCGCTAGTTAACGTACATAGACCACGGTCCGCTAGTTAATCTAGATACTCCAAGTGCTCGCTAGTTAACCTACATAGTACAAGGGCCCGCTAGTTGACCTATATAGTCCAAGTGCCCGCAAGTTAACCTAGATAGTTCAAGTGCCAGCTAGGTAACCTAGACTGTCCAAGTGCCCGCTAGGTTACCTACATATTCCAAGTGCCCGTTCGTTAACCTAGATAGTCAAAGTGCCCGCTAGGAAACCTACATAGTCCAAGGGCCCGCTAGGTAACCTAGATAGTCCAAGTGCCCGCTAGGTAACCTAGAGTCCAAGTGCTCGCTAGTTAGCCTACATACTCCAAGTGCCCGCTATGTAACCTAGACAGTCCAAGTGCCCGCTAGGTTACCTGCATATTCCAAGTGCCCGTTCGTTAACTTAGGTAGTCCAAGGGCCCGCTAGTTAACCTACATAGTCCAAGCGCTCACTTGTTACCTTTGATAGTCCAAGTGCCCGCTAGTTAACCTAGATCGTCCAAGTGCCCGCTAGTTAACTTAGATTGTCCACGTGCCCGCTAGGGATCCTTCATAATCCAAGTGCCTGTTAGGTAACCTAGGTAGTCCAGTGCCCGCTAGTTAACCTAGATAGTCCTAGTGCCCGTTAGTTAACCTAGATAGTCAAAATGCCCACTAGGGGACGTACATAGTCCAAGTGCCCGCTAGTTAACCTACATAGTCCAAGGTCCGCTAGTTAACCTAGATAGTCCATGTGCCCGCTAATTAACCTACATAGTACAAGGGCCCGCTAGTTGACCTAGATAGTCCAAGTGCCCGTTAGTTAACCTAAGTAGTACAAATGTCCGATAGGGATCCTACATAGGCCAAGTGACCGCTAGTTAACCTACATAGTCCAAGTCCCCGCTAGGTAACCTAGACAGTCCAAATGACCATTATGTTACCTACATAGTCCAAGTGCCCATTCGTTAACCTACATAGTCCAATTGCCCGCTAGGTAATGTAGATAGCCCAAGTGCCCGCTAGGGAACGTACATAGTCCAAGTGCCCTCTAGGTAACCTAGATAGTCCAAGTGCCCGCTAGTTAACCTACATAGTCCAAGTGCGTGCTAGGTAAACTACATAGTCCAAGTGCCCACTAGGTAACCCAGACAGTCCAATTGCCCGCTAGTTAACCTAGACAGTCCAAGTACCCGATAGGGAACCTACATAGTCCAAGTGCCCGCTGGGAACCTACATAGTCCAAGTGCTCGCTAGGCAACCTACATAGTCCAAGTGCCCGTTAGTTAACCTAGATAGTCAAAGTGTCTGCTAGGTAACCTAAATAGTCCAAGTGCCCGCTAGGTAACCTAGATAGTCCAACTAGATAGTCCAATTGCCCGTTGGCTAACCTCGATAGTCGAAGTGTCCGCTAGTTAACCTACATAGTCCAAGTGTCCGTTCGTTAACCTAGATAGGCCAAGTGCCCGCTAGGTAACCAAGATAGTCCAAGTGCCCGCTAGGGTATGTACATAGTTCAAGTGCCAGCTAGGTAACCTAGATTGTCCAAGTGTCCGCTAGTTAACCTACATAGTACAAGTGCCCGCTAGGTAACCTAGATAGTCCAAGGGCCTGCTAGTTAACCTACATAGTCCAATGCCCGATAGGGAACCTACATAGTCCAAGTGCCCGCTGAGGAACCTACATAGTCCAAGTTCCCGATAGGGAACCTGTATATTCCAAGTGCCCGTAGGGAACCTAGATAGTCCAAGTGCCCATAGAGAACCTATACAGTCCAAGTGCCCGCTAGGGAACCTACATAGTCAAAGTGCTCGCTAGGGAACCTGCAATGTGCAAGTGCCCGCTAGTTAACCTAGATAGTCCAAGTGCCCGCTAGTTAAACTACATAGTCCAAGGTCAGCTAGTTAACCTAGATAGTCCAAGTGACCGCTTGTTAACCTACATAGTCCAAGGTCAGCTAGTTAACCTAGATAGTCCAAGTGCCCTCTAGTTAACCTACATAGTCCAAGAACCCGCTAGTTAACCTAGATATTCCAAGTGCCCGCTAGTTAACCTAGATCGTCCAAGTGTCCGCTAGTTAACCTACATAGTCCAAGTGCCCGCTAGGAAACCTACATAGTCCAAGGGCCCGCTAGGTAACCTAGAGAGTCCAAGTGCCCGCTAGGAAACCTAGAATCCAAGTGCTCGCTAGTTAACCTACATAGTCCAAGTGCCCGCTATGTAACCTACATAGTCCAAGTGCCCGCTATGTAACCTAGATAGTCAAACTGCCCTTTAGGTAACCTATATAGTCCAAGTGCCCGCTAGGTAACTTACATTGTCCATGTTCCCGCTAGGTAACCTAGATAGTCCAAGTGTCCGTTACCTAACCTAGATAGTCCAAGTGACCGGTAGGCAACCTACATACCACTAGAGCCCATTCGTTAACCTAGAAGTCCACGTGCTCGTTAGGTAACCTAGACAGTCCAAGTGCCCGCTAGGTTACCTGCATATTCCAAGTGCCCGTTCGTTAACCTAGATTGTCCAAGTGCCTACTAGGTAACCTACATAGTCCAAGTGCCCGCTAGGTAACCTATACAGTCCAAGTGCCCGCTAGGTAACACAGATAGTCCAAGGGCCCGCTAGTTAACCTACATAGTCCAAGGGCTC
The DNA here is from genome assembly GCF_050624435.1 of Tenrec ecaudatus. Classification (NCBI taxonomy): domain Eukaryota; kingdom Metazoa; phylum Chordata; class Mammalia; order Afrosoricida; family Tenrecidae; genus Tenrec; species Tenrec ecaudatus. The sequence continues at coordinate 96,884 of NW_027457573.1, read as the reverse complement.
ACTTGTTAACTTTGATAGTCCAAGTGCCCGCTAGTTAACCTAGATCGTCCAAGTGCCCGCTAGTTAACCTAGATTGTCCAAGTGCCCGCTAGTTAACCTACATATTCCAAGTGCCCGATAGTTAACATAGATAGCCCAAGTGCCCGCTAGGGAACGTACATAGTCCAAGTGCCCGCTAGGTAACCTAGCTACTGCAAGTGCCCGCTAGTTAACCTAGATACTTCAAGTACCCGCTAGGAAACCTACGTAGTCCAAGTGCCCGCTAGGTAACGTACATAGTCCAAGTGCCCGCTAGGGAACGTACATAGTCCAAGTGCCTGCTAGGTAACCTAGATAGTCCAAGTGCCCACTAGTTAACCTACATAGTCCAGGTTCCCCCTAGGTAACCTAGATAGTCCAAGGACCCGCTAGGTAACCTACATTGTCCTAGTGCCCCCTAGTTAACCTACATTGTCCAAGTGCCCGCTAGGAAACCTACATAGTCCAAGTGCCCGCTAGGTAACCTACATAGTCCAAATGCCCGCTAGTTAACCTACATAGTCCAAGTGCCCGATAGGGAACCTACATAGTGCAAGTGTCCGCTAGTTAACCTAAGTAGTCCAAGGGCCCTCTAGTTAACATACATAGTCCAAGTGCCCGGTAGTTAACTTACATAGTTCAAGTGTCCGTAGGGAACATTCATAGTCCAAGTGCCCGCTAGGGAACCTACATAGTCCAAGTGCCCGCTAGGGAACCTACCTAGTCCAATTGCCCGCTAGGGAATCTACATAGTCCAAGGGACCGCTTGTTAACGTAGATAGTCCAAGTGCTGCTGGTTAATCTACATAGTCCAAGTGCCCGCTAGGGAACCTACATAGTCCAAGTGCCTGCTAGGGAAGCTACATAGTCCAAGTGCCCGCTCTGGAACCTACATAGTCCAAGGGCCTGCTAGGGAACCTACATAGTCCAAGTGCCCGCTAGGGAATCTACATAGTCCAAGGGCCCGCTAATTAACCTAGATAGTCCAAGTGCCGCTTGTTAATCTACATAGTCCAAGGGCCCGCTAGTTAACCTACATAGTTCACGTACCCGCTAGTTAACCTAGATGGTCCAAGGGACCGCTAGTTAACCTAAATCGTCCAAGGGCCCTCTAGTTAACCTAGATAGTCCAAGTGTCCGCTAGTTAACCTACATAATCCAAGTGCCCTAAAGGGAACCTACATAATCCAAGAGCCCGCTAGGGAACCTACATAGTCCAAGTGCTCGCTAGGTAACCTACATAGTCCAAGTGCCCGCTTGGTAACCTAAATAGTCCAAATGCCCGCTAGGGAAACTACATAGTCCATGTGCCTGCTAGGGAAGCTACATAGTCCAAGTGCCCGCTCTGGAACCTACATAGTCCAAGGGCCTGCTAGGGAACCTACATAGTCCAAGTGCCCGCTAGGGAATCTACATAGTCCAAGGGCCCGCTAATTAACCTAGATAGTCCAAGTGCCGCTTGTTAATCTACATAGTCCAAGGGCCCGCTAGTTAACCTACATAGTTCACGTACCCGCTAGTTAACCTAGATGGTCCAAGGGACCGCTAGTTAACCTAAATCGTCCAAGGGCCCTCTAGTTAACCTAGATAGTCCAAGTGTCCGCTAGTTAACCTACATAATCCAAGTGCCCTAAAGGGAACCTACATAATCCAAGAGCCCGCTAGGGAACCTACATAGTCCAAGTGCTCGCTAGGTAACCTACATAGTCCAAGTGCCCGCTTGGTAACCTAAATAGTCCAAATGCCCGCTAGGGAAACTACATAGTCCATGTGCCCGCTAGTTAACCTAGATAGTCCAAGAGCCTGCTAGTAAACCTACATAATCCATGGGCCCACTAGTTAACCTACATAGTGTAAGGGCCCGCTAGTTAACCTAGATCATGCAAGTGTCCGCTAGTTAACCTACATAGTCCAAGTGCCCGCTAGGTAACCTAGATAGTCCAAGTGGCCGCTAGGGGACGTACATAGTCCATGTGCCCGCTAGGTAACCTAGATAGTTCTAGTGCCCGTTACCTAACCTAGATAGTCCAAGTGCCCGCAAGGCAACCTACATAGTCCAAGTGCCCGTTCGTTAACCTAGAAGTCCAAGTGCCCGCTATGTAACCTAGACAGTCCAAGTGCCCGCTAGGTTACCTGCATAGTCCAAGTGCCCGTTCGTTAACCTAGATAGTGCAAGTGCCCGCTAGGGAACCTATATAGTCCAAGTGCTATCTAGGTAACCTAGATAGTCCGAGGGCCCGCTAGTTAACCTACATAGTCCAAGGGCTCGCTTGTTAACTTTGACAGTCCAAGTGCCCCTTAGTTAACCTAGATAGTCCAAGTGCCCTCTAGTTAACCTATATCGTCCAAGTGCCCGCTAGTTAACCTACATAGTCCAAGGGCCCGCTAGTTAACGTACATAGACCACGGTCCGCTAGTTAATCTAGATACTCCAAGTGCTCGCTAGTTAACCTACATAGTACAAGGGCCCGCTAGTTGACCTATATAGTCCAAGTGCCCGCAAGTTAACCTAGATAGTTCAAGTGCCAGCTAGGTAACCTAGACTGTCCAAGTGCCCGCTAGGTTACCTGCATATTCCAAGTGCCCGTTCGTTAACTTAGATAGTCCAAGGGCCCGCTAGTTAACCTACATAGTCCAAGCGCTCACTTGTTACCTTTGATAGTCCAAGTGCCCGCTAGTTAACCTAGATCGTCCAAGTGCCCGCTAGTTAACTTAGATTGTCCACGTGCCCGCTAGGGATCCTTCATAATCCAAGTGCCTGTTAGGTAACCTAGGTAGTCCAGTGCCCGCTAGTTAACCTAGATAGTCCTAGTGCCCGTTAGTTAACCTAGATAGTCAAAATGCCCACTAGGGGACGTACATAGTCCAAGTGCCCGCTAGTTAACCTACATAGTCCAAGGTCCGCTAGTTAACCTAGATAGTCCATGTGCCCGCTAATTAACCTACATAGTACAAGGGCCCGCTAGTTGACCTAGATAGTCCAAGTGCCCGCTAGTTAACCTAGATAGTCAAAGTGCCCGCTAGTTAACCTAAGTAGTACAAATGTCCGATAGGGATCCTACATAGGCCAAGTGACCGCTAGTTAACCTACATAGTCCAAGTCCCCGCTAGGTAACCTAGACAGTCCAAGTGACCATTATGTTACCTACATAGTCCAAGTGCCCGTTCGTTAACCTACATAGTCCAATTGCCCGCTAGGTAACGTAGATAGCCCAAGTGCCCGCTAGGGAACGTACATAGTCCAAGTGCCCTCTAGGTAACCTAGATAGTCCAAGTGCCCGCTAGTTAACCTACATAGTCCAAGTGCGTGCTAGGTAAACTACATAGTCCAAGTGCCCACTAGGTAACCCAGACAGTCCAATTGCCCGCTAGTTAACCTAGACAGTCCAAGTACCCGATAGGGAACCTACATAGTCCAAGTGCCCGCTGGGAACCTACATAGTCCAAGTGCTCGCTAGGCAACCTACATAGTCCAAGTGCCCGTTAGTTAACCTAGATAGTCAAAGTGCCTGCTAGGGAACCTAAATAGTCCAAGTGCCCGCTAGGTAACCTAGATAGTCCAATTGCCCGTTGGCTAACCTAGATAGTCGAAGTGTCCGCTAGTTAACCTACATAGTCCAAGTGTCCGTTCGTTAACCTAGATAGGCCAAGTGCCCGCTAGGTAACCAAGATAGTCCAAGTGCCCGCTAGGGTATGTACATAGTTCAAGTGCTAGCTAGATAACATAGATTGTCCAAGTGTCCGCTAGTTAACCTACATAGTACAAGTGCCCGCTAGGTAACCTAGATAGTCCAAGGGCCTGCTAGTTAACCTACATAGTCCAATGCCCGACAGGGAACCTACATAGTCCAAGTGCCCGCTGAGGAACCTACATAGTCCAAGTTCCCGATAGGGAACCTGTATATTCCAAGTGCCCGTTAGGGAACCTAGATAGTCCAAGTGCCCATAGGGAACCTATATAGTCCAAGTGCCCGCTAGGGAACCTACATAGTCAAAGTGCTCGCTAGGGAACCTGCATTGTGCAAGTGCCCGCTAGTTAACCTAGATAGTCCAAGTGCTCGCTAGTTAAACTACATAGTCCAAGGTCAGCTAGTTAACCTAGATAGTCCAAGTGACCGCTTGTTAACCTACATAGTCCAAGGTCAGCTAGTTAACCTAGATAGTCCAAGTGCCCTCTAGTTAACCTACATAGTCCAAGAACCCGCTAGTTAACCTAGATATTCCAAGTGCCCGCTAGTTAACCTAGATCGTCCAAGTGTCCGCTAGTTAACCTACATAGTCCAAGTGCCCGCTAGGAAACCTACATAGTCCAAGGGCCCGCTAGGTAACCTAGATAGTCCAAGTGCCCGCTAGGAAACCTAGAATCCAAGTGCTCGCTAGTTAACCTACATAGTCCAAGTGCCCGCTATGTAACCTACATAGTCCAAGTGCCCGCTATGTAACCTAGATAGTCAAAGTGCCCTTTAGGTAACCTAGATAGTCCAAGTGCCCGCTAGGTAACTTACATTGTCCAAGTTCCCGCTAGGTAACCTAGATAGTCCAAGTGTCCGTTACCTAACCTAGATAGTCCAAGTGACCGGTAGGCAACCTACATACCACTAGAGCCCATTCGTTAACCTAGAAGTCCAAGTGCTCGTTAGGTAACCTAGACAGTCCAAGTGCCCGCTAGGTTACCTGCATATTCCAAGTGCCCGTTCGTTAACCTAGATTGTCCAAGTGCCTACTAGGTAACCTACATAGTCCAAGTGCCCGCTAGGTAACCTATACAGTCCAAGTGCCCGCTAGGTAACACAGATAGTCCAAGGGCCCGCTAGTTAACCTACATAGTCCAAGGGCTCACTTGTTAACTTTGATAGTCCAAGTGCCCGCTAGTTAACCTAGATTGTCCAAGTGCCCGCTAGTTAACCTACATATTCCAAGTGCCCGATAGTTAACATAGATAGCCCAAGTGCCCGCTAGGGAACGTACATAGTCCAAGTGCCCGCTAGGTAACCTAGATACTGCAAGTGCCCGCTAGTTAACCTAGATACTTCAAGTACCCGCTAGGTAACCTAGATCGTCCAAGGGCCCCCTAGTTAACCTACATAGTCCAAGTGCCCGCTAGGTAACCTAGATAGTCCAAGTGCCCGTTCGGTAACCTAGATAGTCCAAGTGCCCTTTAGGGAACCTAGATAGTCCAAGGGCCCGCTAGTAAAACTATATAGTCCATGGGCCCACTAGTTAACCTTCATAGTGCAAGTGTCCGCTACTTAACATACATATTCCAAGTGCTCGCTAGTTAACCTACATAATCTAAGTGCCTGTTAGCTAACCAAGATAGGCCAAGGGCCCGCTAGTTGACCGACATAGTCCAAGTGCCAGCTAGGTAACCTAGATAGTACAAGTGCCCGCTAGAGAACCTAGATAGTCAAAGGGCCTGTTAGCTAACCTAGATAGTCCAAGTGGCGGCTAGGTAACCTACATAGTCCAAGTGCCCGTTCGTTAACCTAGATAATCCAAGTGCCCACTAGGTAACCTAGACAGTCCAAGTGCCTGCTAGTAAACCTACATAATCCATGGGCCCGCTAGTTAACCTCCATAATGCAAGGGCCCGCTAGTTAACCTACATTGTCCAAGGGCCCGCTAGTTAACCTAAATAGTCCAAGTGCCCGCTAGGTAACCTAGAGAGTTCAAGTGACACTAGGTTACCTACATAGTCCAAGTGCCCGTTCGTTAACCTACATAGTCCAAGTGCCCGCTAGGTAACCAATATAGTCCAAATGCCCGTTAGGGGCCCTAATAGTCCAAATGCCCGCTAGTTAACCTAGATAGTCCAAGTGCCCGCTAGTAACCTAGATAGACCAAGTGCCCGCTAGGGAACCTATCTAGTCCAAGTACCCGCTAGGAAACCTACGTAGTCCAAGTGCCCGCTAGGTAACGTACATAGTCCAAGTGCCCGCTAGGGAACGTACATAGTCCAAGTGCCTGCTAGGTAACCTAGATAGTCCAAGTGCCCACTAGTTAACCTACATAGTCCAGGTTCCCCCTAGGTAACCTAGATAGTCCAAGGACCCGCTAGGTAACCTACATTGTCCTAGTGCCCCCTAGATAACCTACATAGTCCAAGTGCCCGCTAGGTAACCTACATAGTCCAAATGCCCGCTAGTTAACCTACATAGTCCAAGTGCCCGATAGGGAACCTACATAGTGCAAGTGTCCGCTAGTTAACCTAAGTAGTCCAAGGGCCCTCTAGTTAACATACATTGTCCAAGTGACCGGTAGTTAACTTACATAGTTCAAGTGTCCGTAGGGAACATTCATAGTCCAGTGCCCGCTAGGGAACCTACATAGTCCAAGTGCCCGCTAGGGAACCTACCTAGTCCAATTGCCCGCTTGGGAATCTACATAGTCCAAGGGCCCGCTTGTTAACTTAGATAGTCCAAGTGCTGCTAGTTAATCTACATAGTCAAGTGCCCGCTAGGGAACCTACATAGTCCAAGTGCCTGCTAGGGAAGCTACATAGTCCAAGTGCCCGCTCTGTAACCTACATAGTCCAAAGGCCTGCTAGGGAACCTACATAGTCCAAGTGCCCGCTAGGGAATCTACATAGTCCAAGGGCCCGCTAATTAACCTAGATAGTCCAAGTGCCGCTTGTTAATCTACATAGCCCAAGGGCCCGCTAGTTAACCTACATAGTTCACGTACCCGCTAGTTAACCTAGATCGTCCAAGGGACCGCTAGTTAACCTACATAGTCCAAGGGCCCGCTAATTAACCTACATAGTCCAAGGGCCCGCTAGGTAACGTAGACAGTTAAAGTGACCACTAGGTTACCTACATAGTCCAAGTGCCTGTTCGTTAACCTACATAGTCCAAGTCCCCACTAGGTAACCTATATAGTACAAATGCCCGCTAGGAACCCTAATAGTCCAAGTGCCCGCTAGTTATCCTAGATAGTCCAAGAGCTCGCTAGTTAACCTAGATAGTCCAAGTGCCCGATAGGAAACCTACATAGTCCAAGTGCCCGCTAGTTAACGTACATAGTCCAAGTGCCCGCTAGGTAACGTAGATAGTCCAAGTGCCCGCTAGGGAAAGTACATAGTTCAAGTGCCCGCTAGGTAACCTAGATAGTCCAAGTGCCCGCTAGTTAACCTACATATTCCAAGTGCCTGCTAGGTAACCTAGATAGTCCAAGTGCCCACTAGTTAACCTACATAGTCCAAGTTCTCCCTAGGTAACCTAGATAGTCCAAGGGCCCGCTAGGTAACCTATATTGTACCTAGTGTCCCCTAGTTAACCTACATTCTCCAAGTGCCCGCTAGGGAACCTACATAGTTCAAGTGCCCGCTCTGGAACATACATAGTCCAAGTGCCCGATAGGGAATCTACATAGTCCAAGGGCCCGCTAGTTAACGTAGATAGTCCAAGTACTGCTAGTTAATCTACATAGTCCAAGGGCCCGCTAGTTAACCTACATAGTCCAAGTACCCGCTAGTTAACCTAGATTGTCCTAGTGCCCGCTAGTTTACCTACATAGTCCAAGTTCTCCCTAGGTAACCTAGATAGTCCAAGGGCCCGCTAGGTAACCTACATTGTCCTAGTGTCCCCTAGTTAACCTACATTCTCCAGGTGCCTTCTAGGGAACCTACATAGTCCAAGTTCCCTTTAGTTAACCTAGATAGTCCAAGTGTCCGCTAGGTAACCTAGATAGTCCAACAGCCCGGTAGGTAACCTACATACTCCAAGTACCCGCTAGGTGATGTAGATAGTTCAAGTGCCAGCTAGGTAACCTAGATAGTCCAAGTGCCCGCTAGGTAACCTACAAAGTCTAAGTGCCCGCTAGGTAATCTATATAGTCCAAATGCCCGCTAGGGAGCCTATATAGTCCAAATGCCCGCTAGGTAACTTAGATAGTCCAAAGGCCCGCTAGGTAACCTACATAGTCCTAGTGCCCCCTAGTTAACATACATTCTACAAGTGCCCGATAGGGAACCTACATAGTCCAAGTGCCCGCTAGGTAACCTACATAGTCCAAATGCCCGCTAGTTAACCTACATAGTCCAAGTGCCCGATAGGGAACCTGGACAGTCCAAGTGCCCGCTAGGTTACCTGCATATTCCAAGTGCCCGTTCGTTAACCTACATAGTCCAAGTGCCCGCTAGGTAACCAATATAGTCCAAATGCCCGCTAGGGGCCCTAATAGTCCAAATGCCCACTAGTTAACCTAGATAGTCCAAGTGATCGCTAGTTAACCTAGATAGTCCAAGTGCCCGCTAGTTAACCTAGATAGACCAAGTGCCCGCTAGGGAACCTATCTAGTCCAAGTACCCGCTAGGAAACGTACATAGTCCAATTGCCCGCTAGGTAACGTACATAGTCCAAGTGCCCGCTAGGTAACCTAGATAGTCCAAGTGACTGCTAGTTAACCTACATAGTCAAAGTGCCTGCTAGGTAACCTACATAGTCCAAGTGCCCACTAGTTAACCTATATAGTCCAGGTTCCCCCTAAGTAACCTAGAGAGTCCAAGGGTCCGCTAGGTAACCTACATTGTCCTAGTGCCCCCTAGTTAACCTACATTCTCCAAGTGCCCGATAGGGAACCTATATAATCAAGTGCCCGCTAGGGAACCTACATAGTGCAAGTGTCCGCTAGTTAACCTAAGTAGTCCAAGGGCCCGTTAGTTAACATACATAGTCCAAGTGCCCGGTAGTTAACTTACATAGTTCAAGTGTCCGTAGGGAACATTCATAGTCCAAGTGCCCGCTAGGGAACCTACATAGTCTAAGTGCCCGCTAGGGAACCTACGTAGTCCAATTGCCCGCTAGGGAATCTACATAGTCCAAGGGCCCCGCTAGTTAAAGTAGATAGTCCAAGTGCTGCTAGTTAATCTACATAGTCCTAGGGCCCGCTAGTTAACCTACATAGTCCAAATACCCGCTAGTTAACCTAGATCGTCCAAGTGTTCGCTAGTTAACCTACATAGTCCAAGTGCCCGCTAGGGAACCTACATAGTCCAAGTGCCTGCTAGGGAACCTACATAGTCCAAGTGCCCGCTCTGGAACATACATAGTCCAAGTGCCCGCTAGGGAATCTACATAGTCCAAGGGCCCGTTGGTTAACCTACATAGTCCAAATGCCCGCTAGTTAACCTAGATCGTCCAAGGGCCCGCTAGTTAACCTACATCGTCCAAGGGCCCGCTAGTTATCCTAGATAGTCCAATGCCCGCTAGTTAACCTACATAATCCAAGTGCACGCTAGGTAACCTAGACAGTTCAAGTGACCACTAGGTTGCCTACATAGTCCAAGTGCCCACTAGTTATCCTACATAGTCCAAGTGCTCACTAGTTAACCTAGATAGTCCAAGTGCCCGCTAGTTAACCTAGATAGACCAAGTGCCCGCTAGGGAACCTACCTAGTCCAGGTGCCCCATAGGGAACCTACATAGTCCAAGTGCCCGCTAGTTAACATAGATAGTCCAAGTACCCGCTAGGAAACGTACATAATCCAAGTGCCCGCTAGTTAACGTACATAGTCCAAGTGCCTGCTAGGTAACCTAGATAGTCCAAGTGCCCGATAGGAAACCTACATAGTCCAAGTGCCCGCTAGTTAACATAGATAGTCCAAGTACCCGCTAGGAAACATACATAGTCCAAGTGCCCGCTAGTTAACGTACATAGTCCAAGTGTCCGCTAGGTAACGTAGATAGTCCAAGTGCCCGCTAGGGAAAGTACATAGTTCAAGTGCCCGCTAGGTAACCTAGATAGTCCAAGTGCCCGCTAGTTAACCTACATATTCCAAGTGCCTGCTAGGTAACCTAGATAGTCCAAGTGCCCACTAGTTAACCCACATAGTCCAAGTTCTCCCTAGGTAACCTAGATAGTCCAAGGGCCCGCTAGGTAACCTATATTGTACCTAGTGTCCCCTAGTTAACCTACATTCTCCAAGTGCCCGCTAGGGAACCTACATAGTTCAAGTGCCCGCTCTGGAACATACATAGTCCAAGTGCCCGATAGGGAATCTACATAGTCCAAGGGCCCGCTAGTTAACGTAGATAGTCCAAGTACTGCTAGTTAATCTACATAGTCCAAGGGCCCGCTAGTTAACCTACATAGTCCAAGTACCCGCTAGTTAACCTAGATTGTCCTAGTGCCCGCTAGTTTACCTACATAGTCCAAGTTCTCCCTAGGTAACCTAGATAGTCCAAGGGCCCGCTAGGTAACCTACATTGTCCTAGTGTCCCCTAGTTAACCTACATTCTCCAGGTGCCTTCTAGGGAACCTACATAGTCCAAGTTCCCTTTAGTTAACCTAGATAGTCCAAGTGTCCGCTAGGTAACCTAGATAGTCCAACAGCCCGGTAGGTAACCTACATACTCCAAGTACCCGCTAGGTGATGTAGATAGTTCAAGTGCCAGCTAGGTAACCTAGATAGTCCAAGTGCCCGCTAGGTAACCTACAAAGTCTAAGTGCCCGCTAGGTAATCTATATAGTCCAAATGCCCGCTAGGGAGCCTATATAGTCCAAATGCCCGCTAGGTAACTTAGATAGTCCAAAGGCCCGCTAGGTAACCTACATAGTCCTAGTGCCCCCTAGTTAACATACATTCTACAAGTGCCCGATAGGGAACCTACATAGTCCAAGTGCCCGCTAGGGAACCTACATAGTGCAAGTGTCCGCTAGTTAACCTAAGTAGTCCAAGGGCCCGTTAGTTAACATACATAGTCCAAGTGCCCGGTAGTTAACTTACATAGTTCAAGTGTCCGTAGGGAACATTCATAGTCCAAGTGCCCGCTAGGGAACCTACATAGTCTAAGTGCCCGCTAGGGAACCTACGTAGTCCAATTGCCCGCTAGGGAATCTACATAGTCCAAGGGCCCCGCTAGTTAAAGTAGATAGTCCAAGTGCTGCTAGTTAATCTACATAGTCCTAGGGCCCGCTAGTTAACCTACATAGTCCAAATACCCGCTAGTTAACCTAGATCGTCCAAGTGTCCGCTAGTTAACCTACATAGTCCAAGTGCCCGCTAGGGAACCTACATAGTCCAAGTGCCTGCTAGGGAACCTACATAGTCCAAGTGCCCGCTCTGGAACATACATAGTCCAAGTGCCCGCTAGGGAATCTACATAGTCCAAGGGCCCGTTGGTTAACTACATAGTCCAAATGCCCGCTAGTTAACCTAGATCGTCCAAGGGCCCGCTAGTTAACCTACATCGTCCAAGGGCCCGCTAGTTAACCTAGATAGTCCAATGCCCGCTAGTTAACCTACATAATCCAAGTGCACGCTAGGTAACCTAGACAGTTCAAGTGACCACTAGGTTACCTACATAGTCCAAGTGCCCACTAGTTATCCTACATAGTCCAAGTGATCACTAGTTAACCTAGATAGTCCAAGTGCCCGCTAGTTAACCTAGATAGACCAAGTGCCCGCTAGGGAACCTACCTAGTCCAGGTGCCCCATAGGGAACCTACATAGTCCAAGTGCCCGCTAGTTAACATAGATAGTCCAAGTACCCGCTAGGAAACGTACATAATCCAAGTGCCCGCTAGTTAACGTACATAGTCCAAGTGCCTGCTAGGTAACCTAGATAGTCCAAGTGCCCGATAGGAAACCTACATAGTCCAAGTGCCCGCTAGTTAACATAGATAGTCCAAGTACCCGCTAGGAAACATACATAGTCCAAGTGCCCGCTAGTTAACGTACATAGTCCAAGTGCCCGCTAGGTAACGTAGATAGTCCAAGTGCCCGCTAGGGAAAGTACATAGTTCAAGTGCCCGCTAGGTAACCTAGATAGTCCAAGTGCCCGCTAGTTAACCTACATATTCCAAGTGCCTGCTAGGTAACCTAGATAGTCCAAGTGCCCACTAGATAACCTACATAGTCCAAGTTCTCCCTAGGTAACCTAGATAGTCCAAGGGACCGCTAGGTAACCTATATTGTACCTAGTGTCCCCTAGTTAACCTACATTCTCCAAGTGCCCGCTAGGGAACCTACATAGTTCAAGTGCCCGCTCTGGAACATACATAGTCCAAGTGCCCGATAGGGAATCTACATAGTCCAAGGGCCCGCTAGTTAACGTAGATAGTCCAAGTGCTGCTAGTTAATCTACATAGGACAAGGGCCCGCTAGTTAACCTACATAGTCCAAGTACCCGCTAGTTAACCTAGATTGTCCTAGTGCCCGCTAGTTTACCTACATAGTCCAAGTTCTCCCTAGGTAACCTAGATAGTCCAAGGGCCCGCTAGGTAACCTACATTGTCCTAGTGTCCCCTAGTTAACCTACATTCTCCAAGTGCCTTCTAGGGAACCTACATAGTCCAAGTTCCCTTTAGTTAAACTAGATAGTCCAAGTGCCCGCTAGGTAACCTAGATAGTCCAACAGCCCGGTAGGTAACCTACATACTCCAAGTACCCCCTAGGTGATGTAGATAGTTCAAGTGCCAGCTAGGTAACCTAGATAATCCAAGTGCCCGCTAGGTAACCTACAAAGTCTAAGTGCCCGCTAGGTAATCTATATAGTCCAAATGCCCGCTAGGGAGCCTATATAGTGCAAATGCCCGCTAGGTAACTTAGATAGTCCAAAGGCCCGCTAGGTAACCTACATAGTCCTAGTGCCCCCTAGTTAACATACATTCTACAAGTGCCCGATAGGGAACCTACATAGTCCAAGTGCCCGCTAGGTAACCTACATAGTCCAAATGCCCGCTAGTTAACCTACATAGTCCAAGTGCCCGATAGGGAAGCTAGACAGTCCAAGTGCCCGCTAGGTTACCTGCATACTCCAAGTGCCCGTTCATTAACCTACATAGTCCAAGTGCCCGCTAGGTAACCAATATAGTCCAAATGCCCGCTAGGGGCCCTAATAGTCCAAATGCCCGCTAGTTAACCTAGATAGTCCAAGTGATCGCTAGTTAACCTAGATAGTCCAAGTGCCCGCTAGTTAACCTAGATAGACCAAGTGCCCGCTAGGGAACCTATCTAGTCCAAGTACCCGCTAGGAAACGTACATAGTCCAAGTGCCCGCTAGGTAACGTACATAGTCCAAGTGCCCGCTAGGTAACGTACATAGTCCAAGTGCCCGCTAGGTAACCTAGATAGTCCAAGTGACCGCTAGTTAACCTACATAGTCCAAGTGCCTGCTAGGTAACCTAGATAGTCCAAGTGCCCACTAGTTAACCTATATAGTCCAGGTTCCCCCTAAGTAACCTAGAGAGTCCAAGGGTCCGCTAGGTAACCTACATTGTCCTAGTGCCCCCTAGTTAACCTACATTCTCCAAGTGCCCGATAGGGAACCTATATAATCAAGTGCCCGCTAGGGAACCTACATAGTGCAAGTGTCCGCTAGTTAACCTAAGTAGTCCAAGGGCCCGTTAGTTAACATACATAGTCCAAGTGCCCGGTAGTTAACTTACATAGTTCAAGTGTCCGTAGGGAACATTCATAGTCCAAGTGCCCGCTAGGGAACCTACATAGTCTAAGTGCCCGCTAGGGAACCTACGTAGTCCAATTGCCCGCTAGGGAATCTACATAGTCCAAGGGCCCCGCTAGTTAAAGTAGATAGTCCAAGTGCTGCTAGTTAATCTACATAGTCCTAGGGCCCGCTAGTTAACCTACATAGTCCAAATACCCGCTAGTTAACCTAGATCGTCCAAGTGTCCGCTAGTTAACCTACATAGTCCAAGTGCCCGCTAGGGAACCTACATAGTCCAAGTGCCTGCTAGGGAACCTACATAGTCCAAGTGCCCGCTCTGGAACATACATAGTCCAAGTGCCCGCTAGGGAATCTACATAGTCCAAGGGCCCGTTGGTTAACTACTTAGTCCAAATGCCCGCTAGTTAACCTAGATCGTCCAAGGGCCCGCTAGTTAACCTACATCGTCCAAGGGCCCGCTAGTTAACCTAGATAGTCCAATGCCCGCTAGTTAACCTACATAATCCAAGTGCACGCTAGGTAACCTAGACAGTTCAAGTGACCACTAGGTTACCTACATAGTCCAAGTGCCCACTAGTTATCCTACATAGTCCAAGTGATCACTAGTTAACCTAGATAGTCCAAGTGCCCGCTAGTTAACCTAGATAGACCAAGTGCCCGCTAGGGAACCTACCTAGTCCAGGTGCCCCATAGGGAACCTACATAGTCCAAGTGCCCGCTAGTTAACATAGATAGTCCAAGTACCCGCTAGGAAACGTACATAATCCAAGTGCCCGCTAGTTAACGTACATAGTCCAAGTGCCTGCTAGGTAACCTAGATAGTCCAAGTGCCCGATAGGAAACCTACATAGTCCAAGTGCCCGCTAGTTAACATAGATAGTCCAAGTACCCGCTAGGAAACATACATAGTCCAAGTGCCCGCTAGTTAACGTACATAGTCCAAGTGCCCGCTAGGTAACGTAGATAGTCCAAGTGCCCGCTAGGGAAAGTACATAGTTCAAGTGCCCGCTAGGTAACCTAGATAGTCCAAGTGCCCGCTAGTTAACCTACATATTCCAAGTGCCTGCTAGGTAACCTAGATAGTCCAAGTGCCCACTAGATAACCTACATAGTCCAAGTTCTCCCTAGGTAACCTAGATAGTCCAAGGGACCGCTAGGTAACCTATATTGTACCTAGTGTCCCCTAGTTAACCTACATTCTCCAAGTGCCCGCTAGGGAACCTACATAGTTCAAGTGCCCGCTCTGGAACATACATAGTCCAAGTGCCCGATAGGGAATCTACATAGTCCAAGGGCCCGCTAGTTAACGTAGATAGTCCAAGTGCTGCTAGTTAATCTACATAGGACAAGGGCCCGCTAGTTAACCTACATAGTCCAAGTACCCGCTAGTTAACCTAGATTGTCCTAGTGCCCGCTAGTTTACCTACATAGTCCATGTTCTCCCTAGGTAACCTAGATAGTCCAAGGGCCCGCTAGGTAACCTACATTGTCCTAGTGTCCCCTAGTTAACCTACATTCTCCAAGTGCCTTCTAGGGAACCTACATAGTCCAAGTTCCCTTTAGTTAAACTAGATAGTCCAAGTGCCCGCTAGGTAACCTAGATAGTCCAACAGCCCGGTAGGTAACCTACATACTCCAAGTACCCCCTAGGTGATGTAGATAGTTCAAGTGCCAGCTAGGTAACCTAGATAATCCAAGTGCCCGCTAGGTAACCTACAAAGTCTAAGTGCCCGCTAGGTAATCTATATAGTCCAAATGCCCGCTAGGGAGCCTATATAGTGCAAATGCCCGCTAGGTAACTTAGATAGTCCAAAGGCCCGCTAGGTAACCTACATAGTCCTAGTGCCCCCTAGTTAACATACATTCTACAAGTGCCCGATAGGGAACCTACATAGTCCAAGTGCCCGCTAGGTAACCTACATAGTCCAAATGCCCGCTAGTTAACCTACATAGTCCAAGTGCCCGATAGGGAAGCTAGACAGTCCAAGTGCCCGCTAGGTTACCTGCATACTCCAAGTGCCCGTTCGTTAACCTACATAGTCCAAGTGCCCGCTAGGTAACCAATATAGTCCAAATGCCCGCTAGGGGCCCTAATAGTCCAAATGCCCGCTAGTTAACCTAGATAGTCCAAGTGATCGCTAGTTAACCTAGATAGTCCAAGTGCCCGCTAGTTAACCTAGATAGACCAAGTGCCCGCTAGGGAACCTATCTAGTCCAAGTACCCGCTAGGAAACGTACATAGTCCAAGTGCCCGCTAGGTAACGTACATAGTCCAAGTGCCCGCTAGGTAACGTACATAGTCCAAGTGCCCGCTAGGTAACCTAGATAGTCCAAGTGACCGCTAGTTAACCTACATAGTCCAAGTGCCTGCTAGGTAACCTAGATAGTCCAAGTGCCCACTAGTTAACCTATATAGTCCAGGTTCCCCCTAAGTAACCTAGAGAGTCCAAGGGTCCGCTAGGTAACCTACATTGTCCTAGTGCCCCCTAGTTAACCTACATTCTCCAAGTGCCCGATAGGGAACCTATATAATCAAGTGCCCGCTAGGGAACCTACATAGTGCAAGTGTCCGCTAGTTAACCTAAGTAGTCCAAGGGCCCGTTAGTTAACATACATAGTCCAAGTGCCCGGTAGTTAACTTACATAGTTCAAGTGTCCGTAGGGAACATTCATAGTCCAAGTGCCCGCTAGGGAACCTACATAGTCTAAGTGCCCGCTAGGGAACCTACGTAGTCCAATTGCCCGCTAGGGAATCTACATAGTCCAAGGGCCCCGCTAGTTAAAGTAGATAGTCCAAGTGCTGCTAGTTAATCTACATAGTCCTAGGGCCCGCTAGTTAACCTACATAGTCCAAATACCCGCTAGTTAACCTAGATCGTCCAAGTGTCCGCTAGTTAACCTACATAGTCCAAGTGCCCGCTAGGGAACCTACATAGTCCAAGTGCCTGCTAGGGAACCTACATAGTCCAAGTGCCCGCTCTGGAACATACATAGTCCAAGTGCCCGCTAGGGAATCTACATAGTCCAAGGGCCCGTTGGTTAACTACATAGTCCAAATGCCCGCTAGTTAACCTAGATCCTCCAAGGGCCCGCTAGTTAACCTACATCGTCCAAGGGCCCGCTAGTTAACCTAGATAGTCCAATGCCCGCTAGTTAACCTACATAATCCAAGTGCACGCTAGGTAACCTAGACAGTTCAAGTGACCACTAGGTTACCTACATAGTCCAAGTGCCCACTAGTTATCCTACATAGTCCAAGTGCTCACTAGTTAACCTAGATAGTCCAAGTGCCCGCTAGTTAACCTAGATAGACCAAGTGCCCGCTAGGGAACCTACCTAGTCCAGGTGCCCCATAGGGAACCTACATAGTCCAAGTGCCCGCTAGTTAACATAGATAGTCCAAGTACCCGCTAGGAAACGTACATAATCCAAGTGCCCGCTAGTTAACGTACATAGTCCAAGTGCCTGCTAGGTAACCTAGATAGTCCAAGTGCCCGATAGGAAACCTACATAGTCCAAGTGCCCGCTAGTTAACATAGATAGTCCAAGTACCCGCTAGGAAACATACATAGTCCAAGTGCCCGCTAGTTAACGTACATAGTCCAAGTGCCCGCTAGGTAACGTAGATAGTCCAAGTGCCCGCTAGGGAAAGTACATAGTTCAAGTGCCCGCTAGGTAACCTAGATAGTCCAAGTGCCCGCTAGTTAACCTACATATTCCAAGTGCCTGCTAGGTAACCTAGATAGTCCAAGTGCCCACTAGATAACCTACATAGTCCAAGTTCTCCCTAGGTAACCTAGATAGTCCAAGGGACCGCTAGGTAACCTATATTGTACCTAGTGTCCCCTAGTTAACCTACATTCTCCAAGTGCCCGCTAGGGAACCTACATAGTTCAAGTGCCCGCTCTGGAACATACATAGTCCAAGTGCCCGATAGGGAATCTACATAGTCCAAGGGCCCGCTAGTTAACGTAGATAGTCCAAGTGCTGCTAGTTAATCTACATAGGACAAGGGCCCGCTAGTTAACCTACATAGTCCAAGTACCCGCTAGTTAACCTAGATTGTCCTAGTGCCCGCTAGTTTACCTACATAGTCCAAGTTCTCCCTAGGTAACCTAGATAGTCCAAGGGCCCGCTAGGTAACCTACATTGTCCTAGTGTCCCCTAGTTAACCTACATTCTCCAAGTGCCTTCTAGGGAACCTACATAGTCCAAGTTCCCTTTAGTTAAACTAGATAGTCCAAGTGCCCGCTAGGTAACCTAGATAGTCCAACAGCCCGGTAGGTAACCTACATACTCCAAGTACCCCCTAGGTGATGTAGATAGTTCAAGTGCCAGCTAGGTAACCTAGATAATCCAAGTGCCCGCTAGGTAACCTACAAAGTCTAAGTGCCCGCTAGGTAATCTATATAGTCCAAATGCCCGCTAGGGAGCCTATATAGTGCAAATGCCCGCTAGGTAACTTAGATAGTCCAAAGGCCCGCTAGGTAACCTACATAGTCCTAGTGCCCCCTAGTTAACATACATTCTACAAGTGCCCGATAGGGAACCTACATAGTCCAAGTGCCCGCTAGGTAACCTACATAGTCCAAATGCCCGCTAGTTAACCTACATAGTCCAAGTGCCCGATAGGGAAGCTAGACAGTCCAAGTGCCCGCTAGGTTACCTGCATACTCCAAGTGCCCGTTCGTTAACCTACATAGTCCAAGTGCCCGCTAGGTAACCAATATAGTCCAAATGCCCGCTAGGGGCCCTAATAGTCCAAATGCCCGCTAGTTAACCTAGATAGTCCAAGTGATCGCTAGTTAACCTAGATAGTCCAAGTGCCCGCTAGTTAACCTAGATAGACCAAGTGCCCGCTAGGGAACCTATCTAGTCCAAGTACCCGCTAGGAAACGTACATAGTCCAAGTGCCCGCTAGGTAACGTACATAGTCCAAGTGCCCGCTAGGTAACGTACATAGTCCAAGTGCCCGCTAGGTAACCTAGATAGTCCAAGTGACCGCTAGTTAACCTACATAGTCCAAGTGCCTGCTAGGTAACCTAGATAGTCCAAGTGCCCACTAGTTAACCTATATAGTCCAGGTTCCCCCTAAGTAACCTAGAGAGTCCAAGGGTCCGCTAGGTAACCTACATTGTCCTAGTGCCCCCTAGTTAACCTACATTCTCCAAGTGCCCGATAGGGAACCTATATAATCAAGTGCCCGCTAGGGAACCTACATAGTGCAAGTGTCCGCTATTTAACCTAAGTAGTCCAAGGGCCCGTTAGTTAACATACATAGTCCAAGTGCCCGGTAGTTAACTTACATAGTTCAAGTGTCCGTAGGGAACATTCATAGTCCAAGTGCCCGCTAGGGAACCTACATAGTCTAAGTGCCCGCTAGGGAACCTACGTAGTCCAATTGCCCGCTAGGGAATCTACATAGTCCAAGGGCCCCGCTAGTTAAAGTAGATAGTCCAAGTGCTGCTAGTTAATCTACATAGTCCAAGGGCCCGCTAGTTAACCTACATAGTCCAAATACCCGCTAGTTAACCTAGATCGTCCAAGTGTCCGCTAGTTAACCTACATAATCCATGTGCCCGCTAGGGAACCTACATAGTCCAAGTGCCTGCTAGGGAACCTACATAGTCCAAGTGCCCGCTCTGGAACATACATAGTCCAAGTGCCCGCTAGGGAATCTACATAGTCCAAGGGCCCGTTGGTTAACCTACATAGTCCAAATGCCCGCTAGTTAACCTAGATCGTCCAAGGGCCCGCTAGTTAACCTACATCGTCCAAGGGCCCGCTAGTTAACCTAGATAGTCCAATGCCCGCTAGTTAACCTACATAATCCAAGTGCACGCTAGGTAACCTAGACAGTTCAAGTGACCACTAGGTTGCCTACATAGTCCAAGTGCCCACTAGTTATCCTACATAGTCCAAGTGCTCACTAGTTAACCTAGATAGTCCAAGTGCCCGCTAGTTAACCTAGATAGACCAAGTGCCCGCTAGGGAACCTACCTAGTCCAGGTGCCCCATAGGGAACCTACATAGTCCAAGTGCTCGCTAGTTATAATAGATAGTCCAAGTACCCGCTAGGAAACGTACATAATCCAAGTGCCCGCTAGTTAACGTACATAGTCCAAGTGCCTGCTAGGTAACCTAGATAGTCCAAGTGCCCGATAGGAAACCTACATAGTCCAAGTGCCCGCTAGTTAACATAGATAGTCCAAGTACCCGCTAGGAAACATACATAGTCCAAGTGCCCGCTAGTTAACGTACATAGTCCAAGTGCCCGCTAGGTAACGTAGATAGTCCAAGTGCCCGCTAGGGAAAGTACATAGTTCAAGTGCCCGCTAGGTAACCTAGATAGTCCAAGTGCCCGCTAGTTAACCTACATATTCCAAGTGCCTGCTAGGTAACCTAGATAGTCCAAGTGCCCACTAGTTAACCTACATAGTCCAAGTTCTCCCTAGGTAACCTAGATAGTCCAAGGGCCCGCTAGGTAACCTATATTGTACCTAGTGTCCCCTAGTTAACCTACATTCTCCAAGTGCCCGCTAGGGAACCTACATAGTTCAAGTGCCCGCTCTGGAACATACATAGTCCAAGTGCCCGATAGGGAATCTACATAGTCCAAGGGCCCGCTAGTTAACGTAGATAGTCCAAGTACTGCTAGTTAATCTACATAGTCCAAGGGCCCGCTAGTTAACCTACATAGTCCAAGTACCCGCTAGTTAACCTAGATTGTCCTAGTGCCCGCTAGTTTACCTACATAGTCCAAGTTCTCCCTAGGTAACCTAGATAGTCCAAGGGCCCGCTAGGTAACCTACATTGTCCTAGTGTCCCCTAGTTAACCTACATTCTCCAAGTGCCTTCTAGGGAACCTACATAGTCCAAGTTCCCTTTAGTTAACCTAGATAGTCCAAGTGCCCGCTAGGTAACCTAGATAGTCCAACAGCCCGGTAGGTAACCTACATACTCCAAGTACCCCCTAGGTGATGTAGATAGTTCAAGTGCCAGCTAGGTAACCTAGATAGTCCAAGTGCCCGCTAGGTAACCTACAAAGTCTAAGTGCCCGCTAGGTAATCTATATAGTCCAAATGCCCGCTAGGGAGCCTATATAGTGCAAATGCCCGCTAGGTAACTTAGATAGTCCAAAGGCCCGCTAGGTAACCTACATAGTCCTAGTGCCCCCTAGTTAACATACATTCTACAAGTGCCCGATAGGGAACCTACATAGTCCAAGTGCCCGCTAGGTAACCTACATAGTCCAAATGCCCGCTAGTTAACCTACATAGTCCAAGTGCCCGATAGGGAAGCTAGACAGTCCAAGTGCCCGCTAGGTTACCTGCATATTCCAAGTGCCCGTTCGTTAACCTACATAGTCCAAGTGCCCGCTAGGTAACCAATATAGTCCAAATGCCCGCTAGGGGCCCTAATAGTCCAAATGCCCGCTAGTTAACCTAGATAGTCCAAGTGATCGCTAGTTAACCTAGATAGTCCAAGTGCCCGCTAGTTAACCTAGATAGACCAAGTGCCCGCTAGGGAACCTATCTAGTCCAAGTACCCGCTAGGAAACGTACATAGTCCAAGTGCCCGCTAGGTAACGTACATAGTCCAAGTGCCCGCTAGGTAACGTACATAGTCCAAGTGCCCGCTAGGTAACCTAGATAGTCCAAGTGACCGCTAGTTAACCTACATAGTCCAAGTGCCTGCTAGGTAACCTAGATAGTCCAAGTGCCCACTAGTTAACCTATATAGTCCAGGTTCCCCCTAAGTAACCTAGAGAGTCCAAGGGTCCGCTAGGTAACCTACATTGTCCTAGTGCCCCCTAGTTAACCTACATTCTCCAAGTGCCCGATAGGGAACCTATATAATCAAGTGCCCGCTAGGGAACCTACATAGTGCAAGTGTCCGCTATTTAACCTAGGTAGTCCAAGGGCCCGTTAGTTAACATACATAGTCCAAGTGCCCGGTAGTTAACTTACATAGTTCAAGTGTCCGTAGGGAACATTCATAATCCAAGTGCCCGCTAGGGAACCTACATAGTCTAAGTGCCCGCTAGGGAACCTACGTAGTCCAATTGCCCGCTAGGGAATCTACATAGTCCAAGGGCCCCGCTAGTTAAAGTAGATAGTCCAAGTGCTGCTAGTTAATCTACATAGTCCAAGGGCCCGCTAGTTAACCTACATAGTCCAAATACCCGCTAGTTAACCTAGATCGTCCAAGTGTCCGCTAGTTAACCTACATAGTCCAAGTGTCCGCTAGGGAACCTACATAGTCCAAGTGCCTGCTAGGCAACCTACATAGTCCAAGTGCCCGCTCTGGAACATACATAGTCCAAGTGCCCGCTAGGGAATCTACATAGTCCAAGGGCCCGTTGGTTAACCTACATAGTCCAAATGCCCGCTAGTTAACCTAGATCGTCCAAGGGCCCGCTAGTTAACCTACATCGTCCAAGGGCCCGCTAGTTAACCTAGATAGTCCAATGCCCGCTAGTTAACCTACATAATCCAAGTGCACGCTAGGTAACCTAGACAGTTCAAGTGACCACTAGGTTGCCTACATAGTCCAAGTGCCCACTAGTTATCCTACATAGTCCAAGTGCTCACTAGTTAACCTAGATAGTCCAAGTGCCCGCTAGTTAACCTAGATAGACCAAGTGCCCGCTAGGGAACCTACCTAGTCCAGGTGCCCCATAGGGAACCTACATAGTCCAAGTGCTCGCTAGTTATAATAGATAGTCCAAGTACCCGCTAGGAAACGTACATAATCCAAGTGCCCGCTAGTTAACGTACATAGTCCAAGTGCCTGCTAGGTAACCTAGATAGTCCAAGTGCCCGATAGGAAACCTACATAGTCCAAGTGCCCGCTAGTTAACATAGATAGTCCAAGTACCCGCTAGGAAACATACATAGTCCAAGTGCCCGCTAGTTAACGTACATAGTCCAAGTGCCCGCTAGGTAACGAAGATAGTCCAAGTGCCCGCTAGGGAAAGTACATAGTTCAAGTGCCCGCTAGGTAACCTAGATAGTCCAAGTGCCCGCTAGTTAACCTACATATTCCAAGTGCCTGCTAGGTAACCTAGATAGTCCAAGTGCCCACTAGTTAACCTACATAGTCCAAGTTCTCCCTAGGTAACCTAGATAGTCCAAGGGCCCGCTAGGTAACCTATATTGTACCTAGTGTCCCCTAGTTAACCTACATTCTCCAAGTGCCCGCTAGGGAACCTACATAGTTCAAGTGCCCGCTCTGGAACATACATAGTCCAAGTGCCCGATAGGGAATCTACATAGTCCAAGGGCCCGCTAGTTAACGTAGATAGTCCAAGTACTGCTAGTTAATCTACATAGTCCAAGGGCCCGCTAGTTAACCTACATTGTCCAAGTACCCGCTAGTTAACCTAGATTGTCCTAGTGCCCGCTAGTTTACCTACATAGTCCAAGTTCTCCCTAGGTAACCTAGATAGTCCAAGGGCCCGCTAGGTAACCTACATTGTCCTAGTGTCCCCTAGTTAACCTACATTCTCCAGGTGCCTTCTAGGGAACCTACATAGTCCAAGTTCCCGTTAGTTAACCTAGATAGTCCAAGTGCCCGCTAGGTAACATAGATAGTCCAACAGCCCGGTAGGTAACCTACATACTCCAAGTACCCGCTAGGTGATGTAGATAGTTCAAGTGCCAGCTAGGTAACCTAGATAATCCAAGTGCCCGCTAGGTAACCTACAAAGTCTAAGTGCCCGCTAGGTAATCTATATAGTCCAAATGCCCGCTAGGGAGCCTATATAGTCCAAATGCCCGCTAGGTAACTTAGATAGTCCAAGGGCCCGCTAGGTAACCTACATAGTCCTAGTGCCCCCTAGTTAACATACATTCTACAAGTGCCCGATAGGGAACCTACATAGTCCAAGTGCCCGCTAGGTAACCTACATAGTCCAAATGCCCGCTAGTTAACCTACATAGTCCAAGTGCCCGATAGGGAAGCTAGACAGTCCAAGTGCCCGCTAGGTTACCTGCATATTCCAAGTGCCCGTTCGTTAACCTACATAGTCCAAGTGCCCGCTAGGTAACCAATATAGTCCAAATGCCCGCTAGGGGCCCTAATAGTCCAAATGCCCGCTAGTTAACCTAGATAGTCCAAGTGATCGCTAGTTAACCTAGATAGTCCAAGTGCCCGCTAGTTAAACTAGATAGACCAAGTGCCCGCTAGGTAACCTACATTGTCCTAGTGCCCCCTAGTTAACCTACATTCTCCAAGTGCTCGATAGGGAACCTATATAATCAAGTGCCCGCTAGGGAACCTACATAGTGCAAGTGTCCGCTATTTAACCTAAGTAGTCCAAGGGCCCGTTAGTTAACATACATAGTCCAAGTGCCCGGTAGTTAACTTACATAGTTCAAGTGTCCGTAGGGAACATTCATAGTCCAAGTGCCCGCTAGGGAACCTACATAGTCTAAGTGCCCGCTAGGGAACCTACGTAGTCCAATTGCCCGCTAGGGAATCTACATAGTCCAAGGGCCCCGCTAGTTAAAGTAGATAGTCCAAGTGCTGCTAGTTAATCTACATAGTCCAAGGGCCCGCTAGTTAACCTACATAGTCCAAATACCCGCTAGTTAACCTAGATCGTCCAAGTGTCCGCTAGTTAACCTACATAGTCCATGTGCCCGCTAGGGAACCTACATAGTCCAAGTGCCTGCTAGGGAACCTACATAGTCCAAGTGCCCGCTCTGGAACATACATAGTCCAAGTGCCCGCTAGGGAATCTACATAGTCCAAGGGCCCGTTGGTTAACCTACATAGTCCAAATGCCCGCTAGTTAACCTAGATCGTCCAAGGGCCCGCTAGTTAACCTAGATAGTCCAATGCCCGCTAGTTAACCTACATAATCCAAGTGCACGCTAGGTAACCTAGACAGTTCAAGTGACCACTAGGTTGCCTACATAGTCCAAGTGCCCACTAGTTATCCTACATAGTCCAAGTGCTCACTAGTTAACCTAGATAGTCCAAGTGCCCGCTAGTTAACCTAGATAGACCAAGTGCCCGCTAGGGAACCTACCTAGTCCAGGTGCCCCATAGGGAACCTACATAGTCCAAGTGCTCGCTAGTTATAATAGATAGTCCAAGTACCCGCTAGGAAACGAACATAATCCAAGTGCCCGCTAGTTAACGTACATAGTCCAAGTGCCTGCTAGGTAACCTAGATAGTCCAAGTGCCCGATAGGAAACCTACATAGTCCAAGTGCCCGCTAGTTAACATAGATAGTCCAAATACCCGCTAGGAAACATACATAGTCCAAGTGCCCGCTAGTTAACGTACATAGTCCAAGTGCCCGCTAGGTAACGTAGATAGTCCAAGTGCCCGCTAGGGAAAGTACATAGTTCAAGTGCCCGCTAGGTAACCTAGATAGTCCAAGTGCCCGCTAGTTAACCTACATATTCCAAGTGCCTGCTAGGTAACCTAGATAGTCCAAGTGCCCACTAGTTAACCTACATAGTCCAAGTTCTCCCTAGGTAACCTAGATAGTCCAAGGGCCCGCTAGGTAACCTATATTGTACCTAGTGTCCCCTAGTTAACCTACATTCTCCAAGTGCCCGCTAGGGAACCTACATAGTTCAAGTGCCCGCTCTGGAACATACATAGTCCAAGTGCCCGATAGGGAATCTACATAGTCCAAGGGCCCGCTAGTTAACGTAGATAGTCCAAGTACTGCTAGTTAATCTACATAGTCCAAGGGCCCGCTAGTTAACCTACATTGTCCAAGTACCCGCTAGTTAACCTAGATTGTCCTAGTGCCCGCTAGTTTACCTACATAGTCCAAGTTCTCCCTAGGTAACCTAGATAGTCCAAGGGCCCGCTAGGTAACCTACATTGTCCTAGTGTCCCCTAGTTAACCTACATTCTCCAAGTGCCTTCTAGGGAACCTACATAGTCCAAGTTCCCGTTAGTTAACCTAGATAGTCCAAGTGCCCGCTAGGTAACCTAGATAGTCCAACAGCCCGGTAGGTAACCTACATACTCCAAGTACCCGCTAGGTGATGTAGATAGTTCAAGTGCCAGCTAGGTAACCTAGATAATCCAAGTGCCCGCTAGGTAACCTACAAAGTCTAAGTGCCCGCTAGGTAATCTATATAGTCCAAATGCCCGCTAGGGAGCCTATATAGTCCAAATGCCCGCTAGGTAACTTAGATAGTCCAAGGGCCCGCTAGGTAACCTACATAGTCCTAGTGCCCCCTAGTTAACATACATTCTACAAGTGCCCGATAGGGAACCTACATAGTCCAAGTGCCCGCTAGGTAACCTACATAGTCCAAATGCCCGCTAGTTAACCTACATAGTCCAAGTGCCCGATAGGGAACCTAGACAGTCCAAGTGCCCGCTAGGTTACCTGCATATTCCAAGTGCCCGTTCGTTAACCTACATAGTCCAAGTGCCCGCTAGGTAACCAATATAGTCCAAATGCCCGCTAGGGGCCCTAATAGTCCAAATGCCCGCTAGTTAACCTAGATAGTCCAAGTGATCGCTAGTTAACCTAGATAGTCCAAGTGCCCGCTAGTTAACCTAGATAGACCAAGTGCCCGCTAGGGAACCTATCTAGTCCAAGTACCCACTAGGAAACGTACATAGTCCAAGTGCCCGCTAGGTAACGTACATAGTCCAAGTGCCCGCTAGGTAACGTACATAGTCCAAGTGCCCGCTAGGTAACCTAGATAGTCCAAGTGACCGCTAGTTAACCTACATAGTCCAAGTGCCTGCTAGGTAACCTAGATAGTCCAAGTGCCCACTAGTTAACCTATATAGTCCAGGTTCCCCCTAAGTAACCTAGAGAGTCCAAGGGTCCGCTAGGTAACCTACATTGTCCTAGTGCCCCCTAGTTAACCTACATTCTCCAAGTGCCCGATAGGGAACCTATATAATCAAGTGCCCGCTAGGGAACCTACATAGTGCAAGTGTCCGCTAGTTAACCTAAGTAGTCCAAGGGCCTGTTAGTTAACATACATAGTCCAAGTGCCCGGTAGTTAACTTACATAGTTCAAGTGTCCGTAGGGAACATTCATAGTCCAAGTGCCCGCTAGGGAACCTACATAGTCTAAGTGCCCGCTAGGGAACCTACGTAGTCCAATTGCCCGCTAGGGAATCTACATAGTCCAAGGGCCCCGCTAGTTAAAGTAGATAGTCCAAGTGCTGCTAGTTAATCTACATAATCCAAGGGCCCGCTAGTTAACCTACATAGTCCAAATACCCGCTAGTTAACCTAGATCGTCCAAGTGTCCGCTAGTTAACCTAGATCGTCCAAGTGTCCGCTAGTTAACCTACATAGTCTAAGTGCCCGCTAGGGAACCTACATAGTCCAAGTGCCTGCTAGGGAACCTACATAGTCCAAGTGCCCGCTCTGGAACATACATAGTCCAAGTGCCCGCTAGGGAATCTACATAGTCCAAGGGCCCGTTGGTTAACCTACATAGTCCAAATACCCGCTAGTTAACCTAGATCGTCCAAGGGCCCGCTAGTTAACCTACATCGTCCAAGGGCCCGCTAGTTAACCTAGATAGTCCAATGCCCGCTAGTTAACCTACATAATCCAAGTGCACGCTAGGTAACCTAGACAGTTCAAGTGACCACTAGGTTACCTACATAGTCCAAGTGCCCACTAGTTATCCTACATAGTCCAAGTGCTCACTAGTTAACCTAGATAGTCCAAGTGCCCGCTAGTTAACCTAGATAGACCAAGTGCCCGCTAGGGAACCTACCTAGTCCAGGTGCCCCATAGGGAACCTACATAGTCCAAGTGCCCGCTAGTTAACATAGATAGTCCAAGTACCCGCTAGGAAACGTACATAGTCCAAGTGCCTGCTAGGTAACCTAGATAGTCCAAGTGCCCACTAGTTAACCTACATAGTCAAAGTTCCCCATAGATAACCTAGATCGTCCAAGTACCCGCTAGTTAACCTAAATAGTCAATGGGCCCGCTAGTTAACCTACATAGTGCAAGAGCCCGCTAGCTAACCTAGATAATCCAAGTGCCCGCTAGTTAACCTTGATCGTCCAAGTGCCCGCTAGTTAACCTACGTAGTCGAAGTGCCCGGTAGTTAACTTACATAGTTCAAGTGTCCGTAGGGAACATTCATAGTCCAAGTGCCCGCTAGGGAATCTACATAGTCCAAGTGCCCGCTAGGGAACCTACGTAGTCCAAGTGTCCGCTAGGGAATCTACATAGTCCAAGGGCGCGCTAGTTAACCTACATAGTCCAAATACCCGCTAGTTAACCTAGATCGTCCAAGTGTCCGCTAGTTAACCTACATAGTCCAAGTGCCCGCTAGGGAACCTACATAGTCCAAGTGCCCGCTCTGGAAAATACATAGTCCAAGTGCCCACTAGGGAATCTACATAGTCCAAGGGCCCGCTAGTTAACGTAGATAGTCCATGTTCCGCTAGTTAATCTACATAGTCCAAGGGCCCGTTAGTTAACTTACATAGTCCAAATACCTGCTAGTTAACCTAGATCGTCCAAGGGCCCGCTAGTTAACCTACATCGTCCAAGGGCCCGCTAGTTAACCTAGATAGTCCAAGTGCCCGCTAGTTAACCTACATAATCCAAGTGCCCGCTAGGGAACCTAGAGAGTTCAAGTGACCACTAGGTTACCTACATAGTCCAAGTGCCCGCTAGTTATCCTAGATAGTCCAAGTGCTCACTAGTTAACCTAGATAGTCCAAGTGCCTGCTAGTTAACCTAGATAGACCAAGTGCCCGCTAGGGAACCTACCTAGTCCAGTTGCCCCATAGGGAACCTACATAGTCTAGTGCCCGCTAGTTAACATAGATAGTCTAAGTACCCGCTAGGAAACGTACATAGTCGAAGTGCCCGCTAGTTAACGTACATAGTCCAAGTGCCTGCTAGGTAACCTAGATAGTCCAAGTGCCCACTAGTTAACCTACATAGTCAAAGTTCCCCATAGATAACCTAGATCGTCCAAGTACCCGCTAGTTAACCTAAATAGTCAATGGGCCCGCTAGTTAACCTACATAGTGCAAGAGCCCGCTAGCTAACCTAGATAATCCAAGTGCCCTCTAGTTAACCTATATTGTCCAAGTGCCCGCTAGTTAACCTAGATCGTCCAAGGGACCGCTAGTTAACCTAAGTAGTCCAAGGGCCCGTTAGTTAACATACATAGTCCAAGTGCCCGGTAGTTAACTTACATAGTTCAAGTGTCCGTAGGGAACATTCATAGTCCAAGTGCCCGCTAGGGAATCTACATAGTCCAAGTGCCCGCTAGGGAACCTACGTAGTCCAAGTGTCCGCTAGGGAATCTACATAGTCCAAGGGCCCGCTAGTTAACCTACATAGTCCAAATACCCGCTAGTTAACCTAGATCGTCCAAGTGTCCGCTAGTTAACCTACATAGTCCAAGTGCCCGCTAGGGAACCTACATAGTCCAAGTGCCCGCTCTGGAACATACTTAGTCCAAGTGCCCACTAGGGAATCTACATAGTCCAAGGGCCCGTTAGTTAACGTAGATAGTCCATGTTCCGCTAGTTAATCTACATAGTCCAAGGGCCCGTTAGTTAACCTACATAGTCCAAATACCCGCTAGTTAACCTAGATCGTCCAAGGACCCTCTAGTTAACCTACATCGTCCAAGGGCCCGCTAGTTAACCTAGATAGTCCAAGTGCCCGCTAGTTAACCTACATAATCCAAGTGCCCGCTAGGTAACCTAGACAGTTCAAGTGACCACTAGGTTACCTACATAGTCCAAGTGCCCGCTAGTTATCCTAGATAGTCCAAGTGGTCACTAGTTAACCTAGATAGTCCAAGTGCCTGCTAGTTAACCTAGATAGACCAAGTGCCCGCTAGGGAACCTACCTAGTCCAGGTGCCCCATAGGGAACCTACATAGTCTAGTGCCCGCTAGTTAACATAGATAGTCTAAGTACCCGCTAGGAAACGTACATAGTCGAAGTGCCCGCTAGTTAACGTACATAGTTCAAGTGCCTGCTACGTAAGGTAGATAGTCCAAGTGCCCGCTAGGGAACGTACATAGTCCAAGTGCCCGCTATATAACCTAGATAGTCCAAGTGCCCGCTAGTTAACCTACATAGTCCAAGTGCCTGTTAGTTAACTTTGATAGTCCAAGTGCCCACTAGTTAACCTACATAGTCAAAGTTCCCCCTAGGTAACCTAGATCATCCAAGTGCCCGCTAGTTAACCTAAATAGTCAATGGGCCCGCTAGTTAACCTACATAGTGCAAGAGCCCGCTAGCTAACCTAGATAATTCATGTGCCCGCTAGTTAACCTATATCGTCCAAGTTCCCGCTAGTTAACCTAGATCGTCGAAGTGCCCGCTAGTTAACCTACATTGTCAATGGGCCCGCTAGTTAACCTACATAGTGCAAGAGCCCGCTAGTTAACCTAGGTAGTCCAAGTGTCCGCTAGTTAACCTACATAGTCCACGTGCCAGTTAGCTAACCTAGATAGTTCAAGGACCTGCTAGTTGACCTACATAGTCCAAGTGCCCGCTAGGGAACCTTCATAGTTCAAGTGCCAGCTAGGTAACCTAGACTGTCCAAGTGCCCGCTAGGTTACCTACATAGTCCAAGTGCCAGTTCGTTAACCTAGATAGTCCACGTGCCCGCTAGTTAACCTACATAGACCAAGTGCCCGCTAGGGAACCTACCTCGTCTAAGTGCCCGCTAGGGAACCTATATAGTCCAAGTGCTATCTAGGTAACCTAGATAGTCCAAGGGCCCGCTAGATAACCTACATCGTCCAAGGGCCCGCAAGTTAACCTAGATAGTCCAAGTGCCCGCTAGTTAACCTACATAATCCAAGTGCCCGCTAGGTAACCTAGACAGTTCAAGTGACCACTAGGTTACTTACATAGTCCAAGTGCCTGTTCGTTAACATACATAGTCCAAGTGCCCGCTAGTTAACCTAGATCCTCCAAGTGCACGCTAGTTAACATACATAGTCCAAGGGCCCGCTAGTTAACCTACATAGTCCAAGGGCCCGCTAGTTAACCTACATCGTCCAAGGGTCTGCAAGTTTACCTAGATAGTCCTAGTGCCCGTTAGTTAACCTACATAGTCCAAGTGCCCGCTAGGTAACCTAGACAGTTCAAGTGACCACTAGGTTACTTACATAGTCCAAGTGCCTGTTCGTTAACCTACATAGTCCAAGTGCCCGCTAGGTAACCTATATAGTCCAAATGCCCGATAGGGACCCTAATAGTCCAAGTGCCCGCTGGTTAACCTTGATAGTCCACGTGCCCGCTAGATAACCTAGATAGACCAAGTGCCTGCTAGGGAACCTACCTAGTCCAAGTGCCCGCTAGGGAACCTATATAGTCCAAGTGCTATCTAGGTAACCTAGATAGTCCAAGGGCCCGCTAGATAACCTACATCATCCAAGGGCCTGCAAGTTAACCTAGATAGTCCAAGTGCCTGCTAGTTAACCTACATAGTCCAAGTGCCCGCTAGGTAACCTAGACAGTTCAAGTGACCACTAGGTTACTTACATAGTCCAAGTGCCTGTTCGTTAACCTACATAGTCCAAGTGCCCGCTAGTTAACCTAGATCGTCCAAGTGCACGCTAGTTAGCCTACATAGTCCAAGGGCCCGCTAGTTAACCTACATAGTTCAAGGGCCCGCTAGTTAACCTACATCGTCCAAGGGCCTGCAAGTTAACCTAGATAGTCCGAGTGCCCGCTAGGTAACCTAGACAGTTCAAGCGACCACTAGGTTACTTACATAGTCCAAGTGCCTGTTCGTTAACATACATAGTCCAAGTGCCCGCTAGGTAACCTATATAGTCTAAATGCCCGCTAGGGACCCTAATAGTCCAAGTGCCCGCTGGTTATCCTAGATAATCCAAGTGCTCGCTAGTTAACCTAGATACTCCAAGTGTCCGCTAGTTAACCTAGATAGACCAAGTGCCCGCTAGGGAACCTACCTAGTCCAAGTGCCCGATAGGGAACTTACATAGTCCAAGGCCTGCTAGGGAACCTACATAGTCCAAGTGCCTGTTAGTTAACCTAGATAGTACAAGTGCCCGCTAGGTAACCTAGATCGTCCAAGTGCACGCTAGTTAACCTACATAGTCCAAGGGCCCGCTAGTTAACCTACATAGTCCAAGGGCCCGCTAGTTAACCTACATCATCCAAGGGTCTGCAAGTTAACCTAGATAGTCCAAGTGCCCGTTAGTTAACCTACATAGTCCAAGTGCCCGCTAGGTAACCTAGACAGTTCAAGTGACCACTAGGTTACTTACATAGTCCAAGTGCCTGTTCGTTAACCTACATAGACCAAGTGCCCGCTAGGTAACCTATGTAGTCCAAATGCCCGCTAGGGACCCTAATAGTCCAAGTGCCCGCTAGTTATCCTAGATAGTCCAAGTGCTCGCTGGTTAACCTTGATAGTCCACGTGCCCGCTAGTTAACCTAGATAGACCAAGTGCCCGCTAGGGAACCTACCTAATCAAGTGCACTCTAGGGAACCTATATAGTCCAAGTGCTATCTAGGTAACCTAGATAGTCCAAGGGCCCGCTAGATAACCTACATCGTCCAAGGGCCCGCAAGTTAACCTAGATTGTCCAAGTGCCAGCTAGTTAACCTACATAGTCCAAGTGCCCGCTAGGTAACCTAGACAGTTCAAGTGACCACTAGGTTACTTACATAGTCCAAGTGCCTGTTCGTTAACCTACATAGTCCAAGTGCCCGCTAGTTAACCTAGATCGTCCAAGTGCACGCTAGTTAACCTACATAGTCCAAGGGCCCGCTAGTTAACCTACATAGTTCAAGGGCCCGCTAGTTAACCTACATCGTCCA
This sequence comes from Tenrec ecaudatus, assembly GCF_050624435.1. Taxonomy (NCBI): domain Eukaryota; kingdom Metazoa; phylum Chordata; class Mammalia; order Afrosoricida; family Tenrecidae; genus Tenrec; species Tenrec ecaudatus. The sequence continues at coordinate 64,654 of NW_027457573.1, read as the reverse complement.
AGGGCCTGCAAGTTAACCTAGATAGTCCGAGTGCCCGCTAGGTAACCTAGACAGTTCAAGCGACCACTAGGTTACTTACATAGTCCAAGTGCCTGTTCGTTAACCTACATAGTCCAAGTGCCCGCTAGGTAACCTATATAGTCCAAATGCCCGCTAGGGACCGTAATAGTCCAAGTGCCCGCTAGTTATCCTAGATAATCCAATTGCTCGCTAGTTAACCTAGATAGTCCAAGTGTCCGCTAGTTAGCCTAGATAGACCAAGTGCCCGCTAGGGAACCTACCTAGTCCAAGTGCCCGATAGGGAACTTACATAGTCCAAGGCCTGCTAGGGAACCTACATAGTCCAAGTGCCTGTTAGATAACCTAGATAGTACAAGTGCCCGCTAGGTAACCTAGATCGTCCAAGTGCACGCTAGTTAACCTACATAGTCCAAGGGCCCGCTAGTAACCTACATAGTCCAAGGGCCCGCTAGTTAACCTACATCATCCAAGGGTCTGCAAGTTAACCTAGATAGTCCAAGTGTCCGTTAGTTAACCTACATAGTCCAAGTGCCCGCTAGGTAACCTAGACAGTTCAAGTGACCACTAGGTTACTTACATAGTCCAAGTGCCTGTTCGTTAACCTACATAGACCAAGTGCCCGCTAGGTAACCTATGTAGTCCAAATGCCCGCTAGAGACCCTAATAGTTCAAGTGCCCGCTAGTTATCCTAGATAGTCCAAGTGCTCGCTAGTTAACCTTGATAGTCCACGTGCCCGCTAGTTAACCTAGATAGACCAAGTGCCCGCTAGGGAACCTACCTAATCCAAGTGCCCTCTAGGGAACCTATATAGTCCAAGTGCTATCTAGGTAACCTAGATAGTCCAAGGGCCCGCTAGATAACCTACATCGTCCAAGGGCCCGCAAGTTAACCTAGATTGTCCAAGTGCCCGCTAGTTAACCTACATAGTCCAAGTGCCCGCTAGGTAACCTAGACAGTTCAAGTGACCACTAGGTTACTTACATAGTCCAAGTGCCTGTTCGTTAACCTACATAGTCCAAGTGCCCGCTAGTTAACCTAGATCGTCCAAGTGCACGCTAGTTAACCTACATAGTCCAAGGGCCCGCTAGTTAACCTACATAGTTCAAGGGCCCGCTAGTTAACCTACATCGTCCAAGGGGCTGCAAGTTAACCTAGATAGTCCGAGTGCCCGCTAGGTAACCTAGACAGTTCAAGCGACCACTAGGTTACTTACATAGTCCAAGTGCCTGTTCGTTAACCTACATAGTCCAAGTGCCCGCTAGGTAACCTATATAGTCCAAATGCCCGCTAGGGACCCTAATAGTCCAAGTGCCCGCTAGTTATCCTAGATAATCCAAGTGCTCGCTAGTTAACCTAGATACTCCAAGTGTCCGCTAGTTAGCCTAGATAGACCAAGTGCCCGCTAGGGAACCTACCTAGTCCAAGTGCCCGATAGGGAACTTACATAGTCCAAGGCCTGCTAGGGAACCTACATAGTCCAAGTGCCTGTTAGTTAACCTAGATAGTACAAGTGCCCGCTAGTTAACCTAGATAGTCCAAGTGCCTGCTAGTATACCTACATAATCCATGGGCCCGCTAGTTAACCTACATAGTGCAAGGGCCCGCTAGTTAACCTACATCGTCTAAGGGCCCGCTAGTTAACCTAGATAGTCCAAGTGCCCGCTAGTTAACCTACATAGTCTAAGTGCCCGCTAGGTAACCTAGACAGTTCAAGTGACCAATAGGTTACCTACATAGTCCAAGTGCCCGTTCGTTAACCTACATAGTCCAAGTACCCGCTAGGTACCCAATATAGTCCAAATGCCCGCTAGGGGCCCTAATAGTCCAAATGCCCGCTAGTTAACCTAGATAGTCCAAGTGCTCGCTAGTTAACCTAGATAATCCAAGTGCCCGCTAGTTAACCTAGATAGATAAAGTGCCCGCTAGGGAACCTATCTAGTCCAAGAACCGGCTAGGAAACGTACATAGTCCAAGTGCCCGCTAGGTAACATACATAGTCCAAGTGCCCGCTAGGTAACGTAGATATTCCAAGTGCCCGCTAGGGAAGTACATAGTGCAAGTGCCCTCTAGGAAACCTCGATAGTCCAAGGGCCCGCTAGGTACTTACATTGTTCTAGTGCCCCCTAGTTAACCTACATTCTCCAAGTGCCCGATAGGGAACCTACATACTCCAAGTGCCCGCTAGGTAACCTACATAGTCCAAATGCCGGCTAGTTAACCTACATAGTCCAAGTGCCCGATCGGGAGCCTATATAATCCAAGTGCCGGCTAGGGAACCTACATAGTCCAAGTGCCCGCTAGGTAACCTACATAGTCCAAATGCCCACTAGTTAACCTACATAGTCCAAGTGCAATATAGGGAACCTACATAATCCAAGTGCCCGCTAGGGAACCTACATAGTCCAAGTGCTCGTTAGGTAACCTACATAGTCCATTGGCCCACTGGTTAACCTACATATTCCAAGTGCCCGCTAGTAAACCCACATAATCTAAGTGCCCGTTAGCTAACCTAGATAGTCCAAGGGCCCGCTAGTTGACCTACATAGTCCAAGTGCCCGCTAGGTAACCTAGACAGTCCAAGTGCCCGCTAATTAACCTACATAGTCCAAGTGCCCGATAGGGAACCTAGATAGTCCAAGTGTCCTCTAGTTAACTTACATAGTCCAAGTGTCCGTTAGTTAACCTAGATAGTCAAAGTGCCTGCTAGGTAACCTAGATATTCCAAGTGCCCACTAGGTAACCTACATAGTACAAGTTCCCGCTAGGTAACCTAAATAGTCCAAATGCCCGCTAGGGAATCTACATAGTCCAAGTGCCCGCTAGTTAACCTAGATAGTCCAAGTGCCTGCTAGTAAACCTACATAATCCATGGGCCCGCTAGTTAACCTACATAGTGCAACGGCCCGCTACTTAACCTAGATCGCGCAAGTGTCTGCTAGTTAACCTACATAGTCCTAGTGCCCGTTAGGGATCCTTCATAATCCAAGTACCCGCTAGGTAACCTAGATAGTCCAAGTGCCCGCTAGTAAACCTAGATAGTCCTAGTGCCCGTTAGTTAACCTAGATATTCCAAGTGCCCACTAGGGGACGTACATAGTCCAAGTGCCCGCTAGGTAACCTAGATAGTCCAAGTGCCCGCAGGGATCCTTCATAATCAAAGTGCCTGCTAGGCAACCTAGATAGTCCAAGTTCCCGCTAGGTAACCTAGATAGTCCAAGTGCCCGTTAACTAACCTAGATAGTCCATGTTCCCCCTAGGCAACCTACATAGTCCAAGTGCCCGTTAGTTAACCTAGAATTCCAAGAGCCCGCTATTTAACCTAGACTGTCCAAGTGCCCGCTAGGTTACCTGCATAGTCCAAGTGCCCGTTCGTTAACATAGATAGTCCAAGTGCCCGCTAGGGAACCTATATAGTCCAAGTGCTATCTAGGCAACCTAGAAAGTCCAAGGGCCCGCTAGTTAACCTACATAGACCAAGGGCTCGCTTGTTAACTTTGATAGTCCAAGTGCCCCTTAGTTAACCTAGATCGTTCAAGTGCCCGCTAGTTAACCTAGATCGTCCAAGTACTGGCTAGTTAACCTACATAGTCAAGGGCCCACTAGTTAACCTAGATTGTCCAAGTGTCCTCTATTTAACCTACATAGTCCAAGTGCCCGCTAGGTAACCTACATAGTGTAAGTGTGTGCTAGGTAAACTTCATAGTCCAAGGGCCCGCTAGTTAACCTAGACAGTCCAAGTGCCCGCTAGTTAACCCACATAGTCCAAGTGCCCGCTAGGTAACCTAGACAGTTCAAGTGACCACTAGGTTACTTACATAGTCCAAGTGCCTGTTCGTTAACCTACATAGACCAAGTGCCCGCTATTTAACCTAGATCGTCCAAGTGCACGCTAGTTAACCTAGATAGTCCACGTGCCCGCTAGTTAACCTAGATAGACCAAGTGCCCGCTAGGGAACCTACCTCGTCTAAGTGCCCGCTAGGGAACCTATATAGTCCAAGTGCTATCTAGGTAACCTAGATAGTCCAAGGGCCCGCTAGATAACCTACATCGTCCAAGGGCCCGCAAGTTAACCTAGATAGTCCAAGTGCCCGCTAGTTAACCTACATAATCCAAGTGCCCGCTAGGTAACCTAGACAGTTCAAGTGACCACTAGGTTACTTACATAGTCCAAGTGCCTGTTCGTTAACATACATAGTCCAAGTGCCCGCTAGTTAACCTAGATCCTCCAAGTGCACGCTAGTTAACATACATAGTCCAAGGGCCCGCTAGTTAACCTACATAGTCCAAGGGCCCGCTAGTTAACCTACATCGTCCAAGGGTCTGCAAGTTTACCTAGATAGTCCTAGTGCCCGTTAGTTAACCTACATAGTCCAAGTGCCCGCTAGGTAACCTAGACAGTTCAAGTGACCACTAGGTTACTTACATAGTCCAAGTGCCTGTTCGTTAACCTACATAGTCCAAGTGCCCGCTAGGTAACCTATATAGTCCAAATGCCCGATAGGGACCCTAATAGTCCAAGTGCCCGCTAGTTATGCTAGATAGTCCAAGTGCCCGCTGGTTAACCTTGATAGTCCACGTGCCCGCTAGATAACCTAGATAGACCAAGTGCCTGCTAGGGAACCTACCTAGTCCAAGTGCCCGCTAGGGAACCTATATAGTCCAAGTGCTATCTAGGTAACCTAGATAGTCCAAGGGCCCGCTAGATAACCTACATCATCCAAGGGCCTGCAAGTTAACCTAGATAGTCCAAGTGCCTGCTAGTTAACCTACATAGTCCAAGTGTCCGCTAGGTAACCTAGACAGTTCAAGTGACCACTAGGTTGCCTACATAGTCCAAGTGCCCACTAGTTATCCTACATAGTCCAAGTGCCCGCTAGTTAACCTAGATAGACCAAGTGCCCGCTAGGGAACCTACCTAGTCCAGGTGCCCCATAGGGAACCTACATAGTCCAAGTGCTCGCTAGTTATAATAGATAGTCCAAGTACCCGCTAGGAAACGTACATAATCCAAGTGCCCGCTAGTTAACGTACATAGTCCAAGTGCCTGCTAGGTAACCTAGATAGTCCAAGTGCCCGATAGGAAACCTACATAGTCCAAGTGCCCGCTAGTTAACATAGATAGTCCAAGTACCCGCTAGGAAACATACATAGTCCAAGTGCCCGCTAGTTAACGTACATAGTCCAAGTGCCCGCTAGGTAACGTAGATAGTCCAAGTGCCCGCTAGGGAAAGTACATAGTTCAAGTGCCCGCTAGGTAACCTAGATAGTCCAAGTGCCCGCTAGTTAACCTACATATTCCAAGTGCCTGCTAGGTAACCTAGATAGTCCAAGTGCCCACTAGTTAACCTACATAGTCCAAGTTCTCCCTAGGTAACCTAGATAGTCCAAGGGCCCGCTAGGTAACCTATATTGTACCTAGTGTCCCCTAGTTAACCTACATTCTCCAAGTGCCCGCTAGGGAACCTACATAGTTCAAGTGCCCGCTCTGGAACATACATAGTCCAAGTGCCCGATAGGGAATCTACATAGTCCAAGGGCCCGCTAGTTAACGTAGATAGTCCAAGTACTGCTAGTTAATCTACATAGTCCAAGGGCCCGCTAGTTAACCTACATAGTCCAAGTACCCGCTAGTTAACCTAGATTGTCCTAGTGCCCGCTAGTTTACCTACATAGTCCAAGTTCTCCCTAGGTAACCTAGATAGTCCAAGGGCCCGCTAGGTAACCTACATTGTCCTAGTGTCCCCTAGTTAACCTACATTCTCCAAGTGCCTTCTAGGGAACCTACATAGTCCAAGTTCCCTTTAGTTAACCTAGATAGTCCAAGTGCCCGCTAGGTAACCTAGATAGTCCAACAGCCCGGTAGGTAACCTACATACTCCAAGTACCCCCTAGGTGATGTAGATAGTTCAAGTGCCAGCTAGGTAACCTAGATAGTCCAAGTGCCCGCTAGGTAACCTACAAAGTCTAAGTGCCCGCTAGGTAATCTATATAGTCCAAATGCCCGCTAGGGAGCCTATATAGTGCAAATGCCCGCTAGGTAACTTAGATAGTCCAAAGGCCCGCTAGGTAACCTACATAGTCCTAGTGCCCCCTAGTTAACATACATTCTACAAGTGCCCGATAGGGAACCTACATAGTCCAAGTGCCCGCTAGGTAACCTACATAGTCCAAATGCCCGCTAGTTAACCTACATAGTCCAAGTGCCCGATAGGGAAGCTAGACAGTCCAAGTGCCCGCTAGGTTACCTGCATATTCCAAGTGCCCGTTCGTTAACCTACATAGTCCAAGTGCCCGCTAGGTAACCAATATAGTCCAAATGCCCGCTAGGGGCCCTAATAGTCCAAATGCCCGCTAGTTAACCTAGATAGTCCAAGTGATCGCTAGTTAACCTAGATAGTCCAAGTGCCCGCTAGTTAACCTAGATAGACCAAGTGCCCGCTAGGGAACCTATCTAGTCCAAGTACCCGCTAGGAAACGTACATAGTCCAAGTGCCCGCTAGGTAACGTACATAGTCCAAGTGCCCGCTAGGTAACGTACATAGTCCAAGTGCCCGCTAGGTAACCTAGATAGTCCAAGTGACCGCTAGTTAACCTACATAGTCCAAGTGCCTGCTAGGTAACCTAGATAGTCCAAGTGCCCACTAGTTAACCTATATAGTCCAGGTTCCCCCTAAGTAACCTAGAGAGTCCAAGGGTCCGCTAGGTAACCTACATTGTCCTAGTGCCCCCTAGTTAACCTACATTCTCCAAGTGCCCGATAGGGAACCTATATAATCAAGTGCCCGCTAGGGAACCTACATAGTGCAAGTGTCCGCTATTTAACCTAGGTAGTCCAAGGGCCCGTTAGTTAACATACATAGTCCAAGTGCCCGGTAGTTAACTTACATAGTTCAAGTGTCCGTAGGGAACATTCATAATCCAAGTGCCCGCTAGGGAACCTACATAGTCTAAGTGCCCGCTAGGGAACCTACGTAGTCCAATTGCCCGCTAGGGAATCTACATAGTCCAAGGGCCCCGCTAGTTAAAGTAGATAGTCCAAGTGCTGCTAGTTAATCTACATAGTCCAAGGGCCCGCTAGTTAACCTACATAGTCCAAATACCCGCTAGTTAACCTAGATCGTCCAAGTGTCCGCTAGTTAACCTACATAGTCCAAGTGTCCGCTAGGGAACCTACATAGTCCAAGTGCCTGCTAGGCAACCTACATAGTCCAAGTGCCCGCTCTGGAACATACATAGTCCAAGTGCCCGCTAGGGAATCTACATAGTCCAAGGGCCCGTTGGTTAACCTACATAGTCCAAATGCCCGCTAGTTAACCTAGATCGTCCAAGGGCCCGCTAGTTAACCTACATCGTCCAAGGGCCCGCTAGTTAACCTAGATAGTCCAATGCCCGCTAGTTAACCTACATAATCCAAGTGCACGCTAGGTAACCTAGACAGTTCAAGTGACCACTAGGTTGCCTACATAGTCCAAGTGCCCACTAGTTATCCTACATAGTCCAAGTGCTCACTAGTTAACCTAGATAGTCCAAGTGCCCGCTAGTTAACCTAGATAGACCAAGTGCCCGCTAGGGAACCTACCTAGTCCAGGTGCCCCATAGGGAACCTACATAGTCCAAGTGCTCGCTAGTTATAATAGATAGTCCAAGTACCCGCTAGGAAACGTACATAATCCAAGTGCCCGCTAGTTAACGTACATAGTCCAAGTGCCTGCTAGGTAACCTAGATAGTCCAAGTGCCCGATAGGAAACCTACATAGTCCAAGTGCCCGCTAGTTAACATAGATAGTCCAAGTACCCGCTAGGAAACATACATAGTCCAAGTGCCCGCTAGTTAACGTACATAGTCCAAGTGCCCGCTAGGTAACGTAGATAGTCCAAGTGCCCGCTAGGGAAAGTACATAGTTCAAGTGCCCGCTAGGTAACCTAGATAGTCCAAGTGCCCGCTAGTTAACCTACATATTCCAAGTGCCTGCTAGGTAACCTAGATAGTCCAAGTGCCCACTAGTTAACCTACATAGTCCAAGTTCTCCCTAGGTAACCTAGATAGTCCAAGGGCCCGCTAGGTAACCTATATTGTACCTAGTGTCCCCTAGTTAACCTACATTCTCCAAGTGCCCGCTAGGGAACCTACATAGTTCAAGTGCCCGCTCTGGAACATACATAGTCCAAGTGCCCGATAGGGAATCTACATAGTCCAAGGGCCCGCTAGTTAACGTAGATAGTCCAAGTACTGCTAGTTAATCTACATAGTCCAAGGGCCCGCTAGTTAACCTACATTGTCCAAGTACCCGCTAGTTAACCTAGATTGTCCTAGTGCCCGCTAGTTTACCTACATAGTCCAAGTTCTCCCTAGGTAACCTAGATAGTCCAAGGGCCCGCTAGGTAACCTACATTGTCCTAGTGTCCCCTAGTTAACCTACATTCTCCAAGTGCCTTCTAGGGAACCTACATAGTCCAAGTTCCCGTTAGTTAACCTAGATAGTCCAAGTGCCCGCTAGGTAACATAGATAGTCCAACAGCCCGGTAGGTAACCTACATACTCCAAGTACCCGCTAGTTGATGTAGATAGTTCAAGTGCCAGCTAGGTAACCTAGATAATCCAAGTGCCCGCTAGGTAACCTACAAAGTCTAAGTGCCCGCTAGGTAATCTATATAGTCCAAATGCCCGCTAGGGAGCCTATATAGTCCAAATGCCCGCTAGGTAACTTAGATAGTCCAAGGGCCCGCTAGGTAACCTACATAGTCCTAGTGCCCCCTAGTTAACATACATTCTACAAGTGCCCGATAGGGAACCTACATAGTCCAAGTGCCCGCTAGGTAACCTACATAGTCCAAATGCCCGCTAGTTAACCTACATAGTCCAATGCCCGATAGGGAAGCTAGACAGTCCAAGTGCCCGCTAGGTTACCTGCATATTCCAAGTGCCCGTTCGTTAACCTACATAGTCCAAGTGCCCGCTAGGTAACCAATATAGTCCAAATGCCCGCTAGGGGCCCTAATAGTCCAAATGCCCGCTAGTTAACCTAGATAGTCCAAGTGATCGCTAGTTAACCTAGATAGTCCAAGTGCCCGCTAGTTAAGCTAGATAGACCAAGTGCCCGCTAGGTAACCTACATTGTCCTAGTGCCCCCTAGTTAACCTACATTCTCCAAGTGCTCGATAGGGAACCTATATAATCAAGTGCCCGCTAGGGAACCTACATAGTGCAAGTGTCCGCTATTTAACCTAAGTAGTCCAAGGGCCCGTTAGTTAACATACATAGTCCAAGTGCCCGGTAGTTAACTTACATAGTTCAAGTGTCCATAGGGAACATTCATAGTCCAAGTGCCCGCTAGGGAACCTACATAGTCTAAGTGCCCGCTAGGGAACCTACGTAGTCCAATTGCCCGCTAGGGAATCTACATAGTCCAAGGGCCCCGCTAGTGAAAGTAGATAGTCCAAGTGCTGCTAGTTAATCTACATAGTCCAAGGGCCCGCTAGTTAACCTACATAGTCCAAATACCCGCTAGTTAACCTAGATCGTCCAAGTGTCCGCTAGTTAACCTACATAGTCCATGTGCCCGCTAGGGAACCTACATAGTCCAAGTGCCTGCTAGGGAACCTACATAGTCCAAGTGCCCGCTCTGGAACATACATAGTCCAAGTGCCCGCTAGGGAATCTACATAGTCCAAGGGCCCGTTGGTTAACCTACATAGTCCAAATGCCCGCTAGTTAACCTAGATCGTCCAAGGGCCCGCTAGTTAACCTAGATAGTCCAATGCCCGCTAGTTAACCTACATAATCCAAGTGCACGCTAGGTAACCTAGACAGTTCAAGTGACCACTAGGTTGCCTACATAGTCCAAGTGCCCACTAGTTATCCTACATAGTCCAAGTGCTCACTAGTTAACCTAGATAGTCCAAGTGCCCGCTAGTTAACCTAGATAGACCAAGTGCCCGCTAGGGAACCTACCTAGTCCAGGTGCCCCATAGGGAACCTACATAGTCCAAGTGCTCGCTAGTTATAATAGATAGTCCAAGTACCCGCTAGGAAACGAACATAATCCAAGTGCCCGCTAGTTAACGTACATAGTCCAAGTGCCTGCTAGGTAACCTAGATAGTCCAAGTGCCCGATAGGAAACCTACATAGTCCAAGTGCCCGCTAGTTAACATAGATAGTCCAAATACCCGCTAGGAAACATACATAGTCCAAGTGCCCGCTAGTTAACGTACATAGTCCAAGTGCCCGCTAGGTAACGTAGATAGTCCAAGTGCCCGCTAGGGAAAGTACATAGTTCAAGTGCCCGCTAGGTAACCTAGATAGTCCAAGTGCCCGCTAGTTAACCTACATATTCCAAGTGCCTGCTAGGTAACCTAGATAGTCCAAGTGCCCACTAGTTAACCTACATAGTCCAAGTTCTCCCTAGGTAACCTAGATAGTCCAAGGGCCCGCTAGGTAACCTATATTGTACCTAGTGTCCCCTAGTTAACCTACATTCTCCAAGTGCCCGCTAGGGAACCTACATAGTTCAAGTGCCCGCTCTGGAACATACATAGTCCAAGTGCCCGATAGGGAATCTACATAGTCCAAGGGCCCGCTAGTTAACGTAGATAGTCCAAGTACTGCTAGTTAATCTACATAGTCCAAGGGCCCGCTAGTTAACCTACATTGTCCAAGTACCCGCTAGTTAACCTAGATTGTCCTAGTGCCCGCTAGTTTACCTACATAGTCCAAGTTCTCCCTAGGTAACCTAGATAGTCCAAGGGCCCGCTAGGTAACCTACATTGTCCTAGTGTCCCCTAGTTAACCTACATTCTCCAAGTGCCTTCTAGGGAACCTACATAGTCCAAGTTCCCGTTAGTTAACCTAGATAGTCCAAGTGCCCGCTAGGTAACATAGATAGTCCAACAGCCCGGTAGGTAACCTACATACTCCAAGTACCCGCTAGGTGATGTAGATAGTTCAAGTGCCAGCTAGGTAACCTAGATAATCCAAGTGCCCGCTAGGTAACCTACAAAGTCTAAGTGCCCGCTAGGTAATCTATATAGTCCAAATGCCCGCTAGGGAGCCTATATAGTCCAAATGCCCGCTAGGTAACTTAGATAGTCCAAGGGCCCGCTAGGTAACCTACATAGTCCTAGTGCCCCCTAGTTAACATACATTCTACAAGTGCCCGATAGGGAACCTACATAGTCCAAGTGCCCGCTAGGTAACCTACATAGTCCAAATGCCCGCTAGTTAACCTACATAGTCCAAGTGCCCGATAGGGAACCTAGACAGTCCAAGTGCCCGCTAGGTTACCTGCATATTCCAAGTGCCCGTTCGTTAACCTACATAGTCCAAGTGCCCGCTAGGTAACCAATATAGTCCAAATGCCCGCTAGGGGCCCTAATAGTCCAAATGCCCGCTAGTTAACCTAGATAGTCCAAGTGATCGCTAGTTAACCTAGATAGTCCAAGTGCCCGCTAGTTAACCTAGATAGACCAAGTGCCCGCTAGGGAACCTATCTAGTCCAAGTACCCACTAGGAAACGTACATAGTCCAAGTGCCCGCTAGGTAACGTACATAGTCCAAGTGCCCGCTAGGTAACGTACATAGTCCAAGTGCCCGCTAGGTAACCTAGATAGTCCAAGTGACCGCTAGTTAACCTACATAGTCCAAGTGCCTGCTAGGTAACCTAGATAGTCCAAGTGCCCACTAGTTAACCTATATAGTCCAGGTTCCCCCTAAGTAACCTAGAGAGTCCAAGGGTCCGCTAGGTAACCTATATTGTCCTAGTGCCCCCTAGTTAACCTACATTCTCCAAGTGCCCGATAGGGAACCTATATAATCAAGTGCCCGCTAGGGAACCTACATAGTGCAAGTGTCCGCTAGTTAACCTAAGTAGTCCAAGGGCCTGTTAGTTAACATACATAGTCCAAGTGCCCGGTAGTTAACTTACATAGTTCAAGTGTCCGTAGGGAACATTCATAGTCCAAGTGCCCGCTAGGGAACCTACATAGTCTAAGTGCCCGCTAGGGAACCTACGTAGTCCAATTGCCCGCTAGGGAATCTACATAGTCCAAGGGCCCCGCTAGTTAAAGTAGATAGTCCAAGTGCTGCTAGTTAATCTACATAATCCAAGGGCCCGCTAGTTAACCTACATAGTCCAAATACCCGCTAGTTAACCTAGATCGTCCAAGTGTCCGCTAGTTAACCTAGATCGTCCAAGTGTCCGCTAGTTAACCTACATAGTCTAAGTGCCCGCTAGGGAACCTACATAGTCCAAGTGCCTGCTAGGGAACCTACATAGTCCAAGTGCCCGCTCTGGAACATACATAGTCCAAGTGCCCGCTAGGGAATCTACATAGTCCAAGGGCCCGTTGGTTAACCTACATAGTCCAAATACCCGCTAGTTAACCTAGATCGTCCAAGGGCCCGCTAGTTAACCTACATCGTCCAAGGGCCCGCTAGTTAACCTAGATAGTCCAATGCCCGCTAGTTAACCTACATAATCCAAGTGCACGCTAGGTAACCTAGACAGTTCAAGTGACCACTAGGTTACCTACATAGTCCAAGTGCCCACTAGTTATCCTACATAGTCCAAGTGCTCACTAGTTAACCTAGATAGTCCAAGTGCCCGCTAGTTAACCTAGATAGACCAAGTGCCCGCTAGGGAACCTACCTAGTCCAGGTGCCCCATAGGGAACCTACATAGTCCAAGTGCCCGCTAGTTAACATAGATAGTCCAAGTACCCGCTAGGAAACGTACATAGTCCAAGTGCCTGCTAGGTAACCTAGATAGTCCAAGTGCCCACTAGTTAACCTACATAGTCAAAGTTCCCCATAGATAACCTAGATCGTCCAAGTACCCGCTAGTTAACCTAAATAGTCAATGGGCCCGCTAGTTAACCTACATAGTGCAAGAGCCCGCTAGCTAACCTAGATAATCCAAGTGCCCGCTAGTTAACCTTGATCGTCCAAGTGCCCGCTAGTTAACCTACGTAGTCGAAGTGCCCGGTAGTTAACTTACATAGTTCAAGTGTCCGTAGGGAACATTCATAGTCCAAGTGCCCGCTAGGGAATCTACATAGTCCAAGTGCCCGCTAGGGAACCTACGTAGTCCAAGTGTCCGCTAGGGAATCTACATAGTCCAAGGGCGCGCTAGTTAATCTACATAGTCCAAATACCCGCTAGTTAACCTAGATCGTCCAAGTGTCCGCTAGTTAACCTACATAGTCCAAGTGCCCGCTAGGGAACCTACATAGTCCAAGTGCCCGCTCTGGAACATACATAGTCCAAGTGCCCACTAGGGAATCTACATAGTCCAAGGGCCCGCTAGTTAACGTAGATAGTCCATGTTCCGCTAGTTAATCTACATAGTCCAAGGGCCCGTTAGTTAACTTACATAGTCCAAATACCTGCTAGTTAACCTAGATCGTCCAAGGGCCCGCTAGTTAACCTACATCGTCCAAGGGCCCGCTAGTTAACCTAGATAGTCCAAGTGCCCGCTAGTTAACCTACATAATCCAAGTGCCCGCTAGGGAACCTAGAGAGTTCAAGTGACCACTAGGTTACCTACATAGTCCAAGTGCCCGCTAGTTATCCTAGATAGTCCAAGTGCTCACTAGTTAACCTAGATAGTCCAAGTGCCTGCTAGTTAACCTAGATAGACCAAGTGCCCGCTAGGGAACCTACCTAGTCCAGTTGCCCCATAGGGAACCTACATAGTCTAGTGCCCGCTAGTTAACATAGATAGTCTAAGTACCCGCTAGGAAACGTACATAGTCGAAGTGCCCGCTAGTTAACGTACATAGTCCAAGTGCCTGCTAGGTAACCTAGATAGTCCAAGTGCCCACTAGTTAACCTACATAGTCAAAGTTCCCCATAGATAACCTAGATCGTCCAAGTACCCGCTAGTTAACCTAAATAGTCAATGGGCCCGCTAGTTAACCTACATAGTGCAAGAGCCCGCTAGCTAACCTAGATAATCCAAGTGCCCTCTAGTTAACCTATATTGTCCAAGTGCCCGCTAGTTAACCTAGATCGTCCAAGGGACCGCTAGTTAACCTAAGTAGTCCAAGGGCCCGTTAGTTAACATACATAGTCCAAGTGCCCGGTAGTTAACTTACATAGTTCAAGTGTCCGTAGGGAACATTCATAGTCCAAGTGCCCGCTAGGGAATCTACATAGTCCAAGTGCCCGCTAGGGAACCTACGTAGTCCAAGTGTCCGCTAGGGAATCTACATAGTCCAAGGGCCCGCTAGTTAACCTACATAGTCCAAATACCCGCTAGTTAACCTAGATCGTCCAAGTGTCCGCTAGTTAACCTACATAGTCCAAGTGCCCGCTAGGGAACCTACATAGTCCAAGTGCCCGCTCTGGAACATACTTAGTCCAAGTGCCCACTAGGGAATCTACATAGTCCAAGGGCCCGTTAGTTAACGTAGATAGTCCATGTTCCGCTAGTTAATCTACATAGTCCAAGGGCCCGTTAGTTAACCTACATAGTCCAAATACCCGCTAGTTAACCTAGATCGTCCAAGGACCCTCTAGTTAACCTACATCGTCCAAGGGCCCGCTAGTTAACCTAGATAGTCCAAGTGCCCGCTAGTTAACCTACATAATCCAAGTGCCCGCTAGGTAACCTAGACAGTTCAAGTGACCACTAGGTTACCTACATAGTCCAAGTGCCCGCTAGTTATCCTAGATAGTCCAAGTGGTCACTAGTTAACCTAGATAGTCCAAGTGCCTGCTAGTTAACCTAGATAGACCAAGTGCCCGCTAGGGAACCTACCTAGTCCAGGTGCCCCATAGGGAACCTACATAGTCTAGTGCCCGCTAGTTAACATAGATAGTCTAAGTACCCGCTAGGAAACGTACATAGTCGAAGTGCCCGCTAGTTAACGTACATAGTTCAAGTGCCCGCTACGTAAGGTAGATAGTCCAAGTGCCCGCTAGGGAACGTACATAGTCCAAGTGCCCGCTATATAACCTAGATAGTCCAAGTGCCCGCTAGTTAACCTACATAGTCCAAGTGCCTGTTAGTTAACTTTGATAGTCCAAGTGCCCACTAGTTAACCTACATAGTCAAAGTTCCCCCTAGGTAACCTAGATCGTCCAAGTGCCCGCTAGTTAACCTAAATAGTCAATGGGCCCCCTAGTTAACCTACATAGTGCAAGAGCCCGCTAGCTAACCTAGATAATTCATGTACCCGCTAGTTAACCTATATCGTCCAAGTTCCCGCTAGTTAACCTAGATCGTCGAAGTGCCCGCTAGTTAACCTACATTGTCAATGGGCCCGCTAGTTAACCTACATAGTGCAAGAGCCCGCTAGTTAACCTAGGTAGTCCAAGTGTCCGCTAGTTAACCTACATAGTCCACGTGCCAGTTAGCTAACCTAGATAGTTCAAGGGCCTGCTAGTTGACCTACATAGTCCAAGTGCCCGCTAGGGAACCTTCATAGTTCAAGTGCCAGCTAGGTAACCTAGACTGTCCAAGTGCCCGCTAGGTTACCTACATAGTCCAAGTGCCAGTTCGTTAACCTAGATAGTCCACGTGCCCGCTAGTTAACCTAGATAGACCAAGTGCCCGCTAGGGAACCTACCTCGTCTAAGTGCCCGCTAGGGAACCTATATAGTCCAAGTGCTATCTAGGTAACCTAGATAGTCCAAGGGCCCGCTAGATAACCTACATCGTCCAAGGGCCCGCAAGTTAACCTAGATAGTCCAAGTGCCCGCTAGTTAACCTACATAATCCAAGTGCCCGCTAGGTAACCTAGACAGTTCAAGTGACCACTAGGTTACTTACATAGTCCAAGTGCCTGTTCGTTAACATACATAGTCCAAGTGCCCGCTAGTTAACCTAGATCCTCCAAGTGCACGCTAGTTAACATACATAGTCCAAGGGCCCGCTAGTTAACCTACATAGTCCAAGGGCCCGCTAGTTAACCTACATCGTCCAAGGGTCTGCAAGTTTACCTAGATAGTCCTAGTGCCCGTTAGTTAACCTACATAGTCCAAGTGCCCGCTAGGTAACCTAGACAGTTCAAGTGACCACTAGGTTACTTACATAGTCCAAGTGCCTGTTCGTTAACCTACATAGTCCAAGTGCCCGCTAGGTAACCTATATAGTCCAAATGCCCGATAGGGACCCTAATAGTCCAAGTGCCCGCTGGTTTACCTTGATAGTCCACGTGCCCGCTAGATAACCTAGATAGACCAAGTGCCTGCTAGGGAACCTACCTAGTCCAAGTGCCCGCTAGGGAACCTATATAGTCCAAGTGCTATCTAGGTAACCTAGATAGTCCAAGGGCCCGCTAGATAACCTACATCATCCAAGGGCCTGCAAGTTAACCTAGATAGTCCAAGTGCCTGCTAGTTAACCTACATAGTCCAAGTGCCCGCTAGGTAACCTAGACAGTTCAAGTGACCACTAGGTTACTTACATAGTCCAAGTGCCTGTTCGTTAACCTACATAGTCCAAGTGCCCGCTAGTTAACCTAGATCGTCCAAGTGCACGCTAGTTAGCCTACATAGTCCAAGGGCCCGCTAGTTAACCTACATAGTTCAAGGGCCCGCTAGTTAACCTACATCGTCCAAGGGCCTGCAAGTTAACCTAGATAGTCCGAGTGCCCGCTAGGTAACCTAGACAGTTCAAGCGACCACTAGGTTACTTACATAGTCCAAGTGCCTGTTCGTTAACATACATAGTCCAAGTGCCCGCTAGGTAACCTATATAGTCTAAATGCCCGCTAGGGACCCTAATAGTCCAAGTGCCCGCTGGTTATCCTAGATAATCCAAGTGCTCGCTAGTTAACCTAGATACTCCAAGTGTCCGCTAGTTAACCTAGATAGACCAAGTGCCCGCTAGGGAACCTACCTAGTCCAAGTGCCCGATAGGGAACTTACATAGTCCAAGGCCTGCTAGGGAACCTACATAGTCCAAGTGCCTGTTAGTTAACCTAGATAGTACAAGTGCCCGCTAGGTAACCTAGATCGTCCAAGTGCACGCTAGTTAACCTACATAGTCCAAGGGCCCGCTAGTTAACCTACATAGTCCAAGGGCCCGCTAGTTAACCTACATCATCCAAGGGTCTGCAAGTTAACCTAGATAGTCCAAGTGCCCGTTAGTTAACCTACATAGTCCAAGTGCCCGCTAGGTAACCTAGACAGTTCAAGTGACCACTAGGTTACTTACATAGTCCAAGTGCCTGTTCGTTAACCTACATAGACCAAGTGCCCGCTAGGTAACCTATGTAGTCCAAATGCCCGCTAGGGACCCTAATAGTCCAAGTGCCCGCTAGTTATCCTAGATAGTCCAAGTGCTCGCTGGTTAACCTTGATAGTCCACGTGCCCGCTAGTTAACCTAGATAGACCAAGTGCCCGCTAGGGAACCTACCTAATCAAGTGCACTCTAGGGAACCTATATAGTCCAAGTGCTATCTAGGTAACCTAGATAGTCCAAGGGCCCGCTAGATAACCTACATCGTCCAAGGGCCCGCAAGTTAACCTAGATTGTCCAAGTGCCAGCTAGTTAACCTACATAGTCCAAGTGCCCGCTAGGTAACCTAGACAGTTCAAGTGACCACTAGGTTACTTACATAGTCCAAGTGCCTGTTCGTTAACCTACATAGTCCAAGTGCCCGCTAGTTAACCTAGATCGTCCAAGTGCACGCTAGTTAACCTACATAGTCCAAGGGCCCGCTAGTTAACCTACATAGTTCAAGGGCCCGCTAGTTAACCTACATCGTCCAAGGGCCTGCAAGTTAACCTAGATAGTCCGAGTGCCCGCTAGGTAACCTAGACAGTTCAAGCGACCACTAGGTTACTTACATAGTCCAAGTGCCTGTTCGTTAACCTACATAGTCCAAGTGCCCGCTAGGTAACCTATATAGTCCAAATGCCCGCTAGGGACCGTAATAGTCCAAGTGCCCGCTAGTTATCCTAGATAATCCAATTGCTCGCTAGTTAACCTAGATAGTCCAAGTGTCCGCTAGTTAGCCTAGATAGACCAAGTGCCCGCTAGGGAACCTACCTAGTCCAAGTGCCCGATAGGGAACTTACATAGTCCAAGGCCTGCTAGGGAACCTACATAGTCCAAGTGCCTGTTAGTTAA
The DNA here is from genome assembly GCF_050624435.1 of Tenrec ecaudatus. Taxonomy (NCBI): domain Eukaryota; kingdom Metazoa; phylum Chordata; class Mammalia; order Afrosoricida; family Tenrecidae; genus Tenrec; species Tenrec ecaudatus. The sequence goes on along the minus strand of NW_027457573.1, from coordinate 46,552 downwards.
CCTAGATAGTACAAGTGCCCGCTAGGTAACCTAGATCGTCCAAGTGCACGCTAGTTAACCTACATAGTCCAAGGGCCCGCTAGTAACCTACATAGTCCAAGGGCCCGCTAGTTAACCTACATCATCCAAGGGTCTGCAAGTTAACCTAGATAGTCCAAGTGTCCGTTAGTTAACCTACATAGTCCAAGTGCCCGCTAGGTAACCTAGACAGTTCAAGTGACCACTAGGTTACTTACATAGTCCAAGTGCCTGTTCGTTAACCTACATAGACCAAGTGCCCGCTAGGTAACCTATGTAGTCCAAATGCCCGCTAGGGACCCTAATAGTTCAAGTGCCTGCTAGTTATCCTAGATAGTCCAAGTGCTCGCTAGTTAACCTTGATAGTCCACGTGCCCGCTAGTTAACCTAGATAGACCAAGTGCCCGCTAGGGAACCTACCTAATCCAAGTGCCCTCTAGGGAACCTATATAGTCCAAGTGCTATCTAGGTAACCTAGATAGTCCAAGGGCCCGCTAGATAACCTACATCGTCCAAGGGCCCGCAAGTTAACCTAGATTGTCCAAGTGCCCGCTAGTTAACCTACATAGTCCAAGTGCCCGCTAGGTAACCTAGACAGTTCAAGTGACCACTAGGTTACTTACATAGTCCAAGTGCCTGTTCGTTAACCTACATAGTCCAAGTGCCCGCTAGTTAACCTAGATCGTCCAAGTGCACGCTAGTTAACCTACATATTCCAAGGGCCCGCTAGTTAACCTACATAGTTCAAGGGCCCGCTAGTTAACCTACATCGTCCAAGGGGCTGCAAGTTAACCTAGATAGTCCGAGTGCCCGCTAGGTAACCTAGACAGTTCAAGCGACCACTAGGTTACTTACATAGTCCAAGTGCCTGTTCGTTAACCTACATAGTCCAAGTGCCCGCTAGGTAACCTATATAGTCCAAATGCCCGCTAGGGACCCTAATAGTCCAAGTGCCCGCTAGTTATCCTAGATAATCCAAGTGCTCGCTAGTTAACCTAGATACTCCAAGTGTCCGCTAGTTAGCCTAGATAGACCAAGTGCCCGCTAGGGAACCTACCTAGTCCAAGTGCCCGATAGGGAACTTACATAGTCCAAGGCCTGCTAGGGAACCTACATAGTCCAAGTGCCTGTTAGTTAACCTAGATAGTACAAGTGCCCGCTAGTTAACCTAGATAGTCCAAGTGCCTGCTAGTATACCTACATAATCCATGGGCCCGCTAGTTAACCTACATAGTGCAAGGGCCCGCTAGTTAACCTACATCGTCTAAGGGCCCGCTAGTTAACCTAGATAGTCCAAGTGCCCGCTAGTTAACCTACATAGTCTAAGTGCCCGCTAGGTAACCTAGACAGTTCAAGTGACCAATAGGTTACCTACATAGTCCAAGTGCCCGTTCGTTAACCTACATAGTCCAAGTACCCGCTAGGTACCCAATATAGTCCAAATGCCCGCTAGGGGCCCTAATAGTCCAAATGCCCGCTAGTTAACCTAGATAGTCCAAGTGCTCGCTAGTTAACCTAGATAATCCAAGTGCCCGCTAGTTAACCTAGATAGATAAAGTGCCCGCTAGGGAACCTATCTAGTCCAAGAACCGGCTAGGAAACGTACATAGTCCAAGTGCCCGCTAGGTAACATACATAGTCCAAGTGCCCGCTAGGTAACGTAGATATTCCAAGTGCCCGCTAGGGAAGTACATAGTGCAAGTGCCCTCTAGGAAACCTAGATAGTCCAAGGGCCCGCTAGGTACTTACATTGTTCTAGTGCCCCCTAGTTAACCTACATTCTCCAAGTGCCCGATAGGGAACCTACATAGTCCAAGTGCCCGCTAGGTAACCTACATAGTCCAAATGCCCGCTAGTTAACCTACATAGTACAAGTGCCCGATAAGGAACCTACATAATCCAATTGCCCGCTAGGGAACCTACATACTCCAAGTGCCCGCTAGGTAACCTACATAGTCCAAATGCCGGCTAGTTAACCTACATAGTCCAAGTGCCCGATCGGGAGCCTATATAATCCAAGTGCCGGCTAGGGAACCTACATAGTCCAAGTGCCCGCTAGGTAACCTACATAGTCCAAATGCCCACTAGTTAACCTACATAGTCCAAGTGCAATATAGGGAACCTACATAATCCAAGTGCCCGCTAGGGAACCTACATAGTCCAAGTGCTCGTTAGGTAACCTACATAGTCCATTGGCCCACTGGTTAACCTACATATTCCAAGTGCCCGCTAGTAAACCCACATAATCTAAGTGCCCGTTAGCTAACCTAGATAGTCCAAGGGCCCGCTAGTTGACCTACATAGTCCAAGTGCCCGCTAGGTAACCTAGACAGTCCAAGTGCCCGCTAATTAACCTACATAGTCCAAGTGCCCGATAGGGAACCTAGATAGTCCAAGTGTCCTCTAGTTAACTTACATAGTCCAAGTGTCCGTTAGTTAACCTAGATAGTCAAAGTGCCTGCTAGGTAACCTAGATATTCCAAGTGCCCACTAGGTAACCTACATAGTACAAGTTCCCGCTAGGTAACCTAAATAGTCCAAATGCCCGCTAGGGAATCTACATAGTCCAAGTGCCCGCTAGTTAACCTAGATAGTCCAAGTGCCTGCTAGTAAACCTACATAATCCATGGGCCCGCTAGTTAACCTACATAGTGCAACGGCCCGCTACTTAACCTAGATCGCGCAAGTGTCTGCTAGTTAACCTACATAGTCCTAGTGCCCGTTAGGGATCCTTCATAATCCAAGTACCCGCTAGGTAACCTAGATAGTCCAAGTGCCCGCTAGTAAACCTAGATAGTCCTAGTGCCCGTTAGTTAACCTAGATATTCCAAGTGCCCACTAGGGGACGTACATAGTCCAAGTGCCCGCTAGGTAACCTAGATAGTCCAAGTGCCCGCAGGGATCCTTCATAATCAAAGTGCCTGCTAGGCAACCTAGATAGTCCAAGTTCCCGCTAGGTAACCTAGATAGTCCAAGTGCCCGTTAACTAACCTAGATAGTCCATGTTCCCCCTAGGCAACCTACATAGTCCAAGTGCCCGTTAGTTAACCTAGAATTCCAAGAGCCCGCTATTTAACCTAGACTGTCCAAGTGCCCGCTAGGTTACCTGCATAGTCCAAGTGCCCGTTCGTTAACATAGATAGTCCAAGTGCCCGCTAGGGAACCTATATAGTCCAAGTGCTATCTAGGTAACCTAGAAAGTCCAAGGGCCCGCTAGTTAACCTACATAGACCAAGGGCTCGCTTGTTAACTTTGATAGTCCAAGTGCCCCTTAGTTAACCTAGATCGTTCAAGTGCCCGCTAGTTAACCTAGATCGTCCAAGTACTGGCTAGTTAACCTACATAGTCAAGGGCCCACTAGTTAACCTAGATTGTCCAAGTGTCCTCTATTTAACCTACATAGTCCAAGTGCCCGCTAGGTAACCTACATAGTGTAAGTGTGTGCTAGGTAAACTTCATAGTCCAAGGGCCCGCTAGTTAACCTAGACAGTCCAAGTGCCCGCTAGTTAACCCACATAGTCCAAGTGCCCGCTAGGTAACCTAGACAGTTCAAGTGACCACTAGGTTACTTACATAGTCCAAGTGCCTGTTCGTTAACCTACATAGTCCAAGTGCCCGCTATTTAACCTAGATCGTCCAAGTGCACGCTAGTTAACCTAGATAGTCCACGTGCCCGCTAGTTAACCTAGATAGACCAAGTGCCCGCTAGGGAACCTACCTCGTCTAAGTGCCCGCTAGGGAACCTATATAGTCCAAGTGCTATCTAGGTAACCTAGATAGTCCAAGGGCCCGCTAGATAACCTACATCGTCCAAGGGCCCGCAAGTTAACCTAGATAGTCCAAGTGCCCGCTAGTTAACCTACATAATCCAAGTGCCCGCTAGGTAACCTAGACAGTTCAAGTGACCACTAGGTTACTTACATAGTCCAAGTGCCTGTTCGTTAACATACATAGTCCAAGTGCCCGCTAGTTAACCTAGATCCTCCAAGTGCACGCTAGTTAACATACATAGTCCAAGGGCCCGCTAGTTAACCTACATAGTCCAAGGGCCCGCTAGTTAACCTACATCGTCCAAGGGTCTGCAAGTTTACCTAGATAGTCCTAGTGCCCGTTAGTTAACCTACATAGTCCAAGTGCCCGCTAGGTAACCTAGACAGTTCAAGTGACCACTAGGTTACTTACATAGTCCAAGTGCCTGTTCGTTAACCTACATAGTCCAAGTGCCCGCTAGGTAACCTATATAGTCCAAATGCCCGATAGGGACCCTAATAGTCCAAGTGCCCGCTAGTTATGCTAGATAGTCCAAGTGCTCGCTAGTTAACCTTGATAGTCCACGTGCCCGCTAGATAACCTAGATAGACCAAGTGCCTGCTAGGGAACCTACCTAGTCCAAGTGCCCGCTAGGGAACCTATATAGTCCAAGTGCTATCTAGGTAACCTAGATAGTCCAAGGGCCCGCTAGATAACCTACATCATCCAAGGGCCTGCAAGTTAACCTAGATAGTCCAAGTGCCTGCTAGTTAACCTACATAGTCCAAGTGCCCGCTAGGTAACCTAGACAGTTCAAGTGACCACTAGGTTACTTACATAGTCCAAGTGCCTGTTCGTTAACCTACATAGTCCAAGTGCCCGCTAGTTAACCTAGATCGTCCAAGTGCACGCTAGTTAGCCTACATAGTCCAAGGGCCCGCTAGTTAACCTACATAGTTCAAGGGCCCGCTAGTTAACCTACATCGTCCAAGGGCCTGCAAGTTAACCTAGATAGTCCGAGTGCCCGCTAGGTAACCTAGACAGTTCAAGCGACCACTAGGTTACTTACATAGTCCAAGTGCCTGTTCGTTAACCTACATAGTCCAAGTGCCCGCTAGGTAACCTATATAGTCCAAATGCCCGCTAGGGACCCTAATAGTCCAAGTGCCCGCTAGTTATCCTAGATAATCCAAGTGCTCGCTAGTTAACCTAGATAGTCCAAGTGTCCGCTAGTTAGCCTAGATAGACCAAGTGCCCGCTAGGGAACCTACCTAGTCCAAGTGCCCGATAGGGAACTTACATAGTCCAAGGCCTGCTAGGGAACCTACATAGTCCAAGTGCCTGTTAGTTAACCTAGATAGTACAAGTGCCCGCTAGGTAACCTAGATCGTCCAAGTGCACGCTAGTTAACCTACATAGTCCAAGGGCCCGCTAGTTAACCTACATAGTCCAAGGGCCCGCTAGTTAACCTACATCATCCAAGGGTCTGCAAGTTAACCTAGATAGTCCAAGTGCCCGTTAGTTAACCTACATAGTCCAAGTGCCCGCTAGGTAACCTAGACAGTTCAAGTGACCACTAGGTTACTTACGTAGTCCAAGTGCCTGTTCGTTAACCTACATAGACCAAGTGCCCGCTAGGTAACCTATGTAGTCCAAATGCCCGCTAGGGACCCTAATAGTTCAAGTGCCCGCTAGTTATCCTAGATAGTCCAAGTGCTCGCTAGTTAACCTTGATAGTCCACGTGCCCGCTAGTTAACCTAGATAGACCAAGTGCCCGCTAGGGAACCTACCTAATCCAAGTGCCCTCTAGGGAACCTATATAGTCCAAGTGCTATCTAGGTAACCTAGATAGTCCAAGGGCCCGCTAGATAACCTACATCGTCCAAGGGCCCGCAAGTTAACCTAGATTGTCCAAGTGCCCGCTAGTTAACCTACATAGTCCAAGTGCCCGCTAGGTAACCTAGACAGTTCAAGTGACCACTAGGTTACTTACATAGTCCAAGTGCCTGTTCGTTAACCTACATAGTCCAAGTGCCCGCTAGTTAACCTAGATCGTCCAAGTGCACGCTAGTTAACCTACATAGTCCAAGGGCCCGCTAGTTAACCTACATAGTTCAAGGGCCCGCTAGTTAACGTACATCGTCCAAGGGCCTGCAAGTTAACCTAGATAGTCCGAGTGCCCGCTAGGTAACCTAGACAGTTCAAGCGACCACTAGGTTACTTACATAGTCCAAGTGCCTGTTCGTTAACCTACATAGTCCAAGTGCCCGCTAGGTAACCTATATAGTCCAAATGCCCGCTAGGGACCCTAATAGTCCAAGTGCCCGCTAGTTATCCTAGATAATCCAAGTGCTCGCTAGTTAACCTAGATAGTCCAAGTGTCCGCTAGTTAGCCTAGATAGACCAAGTGCCCGCTAGGGAACCTACCTAGTCCAAGTGCCCGATAGGGAACTTACATAGTCCAAGGCCTGCTAGGGAACCTACATAGTCCAAGTGCCTGTTAGTTAACCTAGATAGTACAAGTGCCCGCTAGTTAACCTAGATAGTCCAAGTGCCTGCTAGTATACCTACATAATCCATGGGCCCGCTAGTTAACCTACATAGTGCAAGGGCCCGCTAGTTAACCTACATCGTCTAAGGGCCCGCTAGTTAACCTAGATAGTCCAAGTGCCCGCTAGTTAACCTACATAGTCTAAGTGCCCGCTAGGTAACCTAGACAGTTCAAGTGACCAATAGGTTACCTACATAGTCCAAGTGCCCGTTCGTTAACCTACATAGTCCAAGTACCCGCTAGGTACCCAATATAGTCCAAATGCCCGCTAGGGGCCCTAATAGTCCAAATGCCCGCTAGTTAACCTAGATAGTCCAAGTGCTCGCTAGTTAACCTAGATAATCCAAGTGCCCGCTAGTTAACCTAGATAGATAAAGTGCCCGCTAGGGAACCTATCTAGTCCAAGAACCGGCTAGGAAACGTACATAGTCCAAGTGCCCGCTAGGTAACATACATAGTCCAAGTGCCCGCTAGGTAACGTAGATATTCCAAGTACCCGCTAGGGAAGTACATAGTGCAAGTGCCCTCTAGGAAACCTAGATAGTCCAAGGGCCCGCTAGGTAACTTACATTGTTCTAGTGCCCCCTAGTTAACCTACATTCTCCAAGTGCCCGATAGGGAACCTACATAGTCCAAGTGCCCGCTAGGTAACCTACATAGTCCAAATGCCCGCTAGTTAACCTACATAGTACAAGTGCCCGATAAGGAACCTACATAATCCAATTGCCCGCTAGGGAACCTACATACTCCAAGTGCCCGCTAGGTAACCTACAGAGTCCAAATGCCGGCTAGTTAACCTACATAGTCCAAGTGCCCGATCGGGAGCCTATATAATCCAAGTGCCGGCTAGGGAACCTACATAGTCCAAGTGCCCGCTAGGTAACCTACATAGTCCAAATGCCCACTAGTTAACCTACATAGTCCAAGTGCAATATAGGGAACCTACATAATCCAAGTGCCCGCTAGGGAACCTACATAGTCGAAGTGCTCGTTAGGTAACCTACATAGTCCATTGGCCCACTGGTTAACCTACATATTCCAAGTGCCCGCTAGTAAACCCACATAATCTAAGTGCCCGTTAGCTAACCTAGATAGTCCAAGGGCCCGCTAGTTGACCTACATAGTCCAAGTGCCCGCTAGGTAACCTAGACAGTCCAAGTGCCCGCTAATTAACCTACATAGTCCAAGTGCCCGATAGGGAACCTAGATAGTCCAAGTGTCCTCTAGTTAACTTACATAGTCCAAGTGTCCGTTAGTTAACCTAGATAGTCAAAGTGCCTGCTAGGTAACCTAGATATTCCAAGTGCCCACTAGGTAACCTACATAGTACAAGTTCCCGCTAGGTAACCTAAATAGTCCAAATGCCCGCTAGGGAATCTACATAGTCCAAGTGCCCGCTAGTTAACCTAGATAGTCCAAGTGCCTGCTAGTAAACCTACATAATCCATGGGCCCGCTAGTTAACCTACATAGTGCAACGGCCCGCTACTTAACCTAGATCGCGCAAGTGTCCGCTAGTTAACCTACATAGTCCTAGTGCCCGTTAGGGATCCTTCATAATCCAAGTACCCGCTAGGTAACCTAGATAGTCCAAGTGCCCGCTAGTAAACCTAGATAGTCCTAGTGCCCGTTAGTTAACCTAGATATTCCAAGTGCCCACTAGGGGACGTACATAGTCCAAGTGCCCGCTAGGTAACCTAGATAGTCCAAGTGCCCGCAGGGATCCTTCATAATCCAAGTGCCTGCTAGGCAACCTAGATAGTCCAAGTTCCCGCTAGGTAACCTAGATAGTCCAAGTGCCCGTTAACTAACCTAGATAGTCCATGTTCCCCCTAGGCAACCTACATAGTCCAAGTGCCCGTTAGTTAACCTAGAATTCCAAGAGCCCGCTATTTAACCTAGACTGTCCAAGTGCCCGCTAGGTTACCTGCATAGTCCAAGTGCCCGTTCGTTAACATAGATAGTCCAAGTGCCCGCTAGGGAACCTATATAGTCCAAGTGCTATCTAGGTAACCTAGAAAGTCCAAGGGCCCGCTAGTTAACCTACATAGACCAAGGGCTCGCTTGTTAACTTTGATAGTCCAAGTGCCCCTTAGTTAACCTAGATCGTTCAAGTGCCCGCTAGTTAACCTAGATCGTCCAAGTACTGGCTAGTTAACCTACATAGTCAAGGGCCCACTAGTTAACCTAGATTGTCCAAGTGTCCTCTATTTAACCTACATAGTCCAAGTGCCCGCTAGGTAACCTACATAGTGTAAGTGTGTGCTAGGTAAACTACATAGTCCAAGTGCCTGCTAGTTAACATAGATAGTCCAAGTGCCCTCTAGGGAAGGTACATATTCCAAGTGCCCGCTAGGTAACCTAGAGAGTGCAAGTACCCGCTAGTTAACCAACATAGTCCAAGTGCCTGCTAGGTAACCTAGACAATCCAAGGGCCTGCTAGTTAACCTACATAGTCCAAGTGCCCGCTAGGTAACCTACATAGTGCAAGTGTCCGCTAGTTAACCTACATAGTCCAAGCGCCCGCTAGTTACCATACATAGTCCAAGTACCCGCTAGTTAACTTACATAGTTCAAGTGTCCGTAGGGAACATACATAGTCCAAGTGCCCGCTAGGGAACCTACGTAGTCCAAGTACCCGCTAGTTAACCTAGATTGTCCAAGTGCACGCTAGTTAACCTACGTAGTCCAAGGGCCCGCTAGTTAACCTAGATAGTCCAAGTGCCCGCTAGTTAACCCACATAGTCCAAGTGCCCGCTAGGTAACCTAGACAGTTCAAGTGACCACTAGGTTACTTACATAGTCCAAGTGCCTGTTCGTTAACCTACATAGTCCAAGTGCCCGCTATTTAACCTAGATCGTCCAAGTGCACGCTAGTTAACCTAGATAGTCCACGTGCCCGCTAGTTAACCTAGATAGACCAAGTGCCCGCTAGGGAACCTACCTCGTCTAAGTGCCCGCTAGGGAACCTATATAGTCCAAGTGCTATCTAGGTAACCTAGATAGTCCAAGGGCCCGCTAGATAACCTACATCGTCCAAGGGCCCGCAAGTTAACCTAGATAGTCCAAGTGCCCGCTAGTTAACCTACATAATCCAAGTGCCCGCTAGGTAACCTAGACAGTTCAAGTGACCACTAGGTTACTTACATAGTCCAAGTGCCTGTTCGTTAACCTACATAGTCCAAGTGCCCGCTAGTTAACCTAGATCGTCCAAGTGCACGCTAGTTAACATACATAATCCAAGGGCCCGCTAGTTAACCTACATAGTCCAAGGGCCCGCTAGTTAACCTACATCGTCCAAGGGTCTGCAAGTTAACCTAGATAGTCCTAGTGCCCGTTAGTTAACCTACATAGTCCAAGTGCCCGCTAGGTAACCTAGACAGTTCAAGTGACCACTAGGTTACTTACATAGTCCAAGTGCCTGTTCGTTAACCTACATAGTCCTAGTGCCCGCTAGGTAACCTATATAGTCCAAATGCCCGCTAGGGACCCTAATAGTCCAAGTGCCCGCTAGTTATGCTAGATAGTCCAAGTGCTCGCTAGTTAACCTTGATAGTCCACGTGCCCGCTAGATAACCTAGATAGACCAAGTGCCCGCTAGGGAACCTACCTAGTCCAAGTGCCCGCTAGGGAACCTATATAGTCCAAGTGCTACCTAGGTAACCTAGATAGTCCAAGGGCCCGCTAGATAACCTACATCATCCAAGGGCCTGCAAGTTAACCTAGATAGTCCAAGTGCCCGCTAGTTAACCTACATAGTCCAAGTGCCCGCTAGGTAACCTAGACAGTTCAAGTGACCACTAGGTTACTTACAAAGTCCAAGTGCCTGTTCGTTAACCTACATAGTCCAAGTGCCCGCTAGTTAACCTAGATCGTCCAAGTGCACGCTAGTTAGCCTACATAGTCCAAGGGCCCGCTAGTTAACCTACATAGTTCAAGGGCCCGCTAGTTAACCTACATCGTCCAAGGGCCTGCAAGTTAACCTAGATAGTCCGAGTGCCCGCTAGGTAACCTAGACAGTTCAAGCGACCACTAGGTTACTTACATAGTCCAAGTGCCTGTTCGTTAACCTACATAGTCCAAGTGCCCGCTAGGTAACCTATATAGTCCAAATGCCCGCTAGGGACCCTAATAGTCCAAGTGCCCGCTAGTTATCCTAGATAATCCAAGTGCTCGCTAGTTAACCTAGATCCTCCAAGTGTCCGCTAGTTAACCTAGATAGACCAAGTGCCCGCTAGGGAACCTACCTAGTCCAAGTGCCCGATAGGGAACTTACATAGTCCAAGGCCTGCTAGGGAACCTACATCGTCCAAGTGCCTGTTAGTTAACCTAGATAGTACAAGTGCCCGCTAGGTAACCTAGATCGTCCAAGTGCACGCTAGTTAACCTACATAGTCCAAGGGCCCGCTAGTTAACCTACATAGTCCAAGGGCCCGCTAATTAACCTACATCATCCAAGGGTCTGCAAGTTAACCTAGATAGTCCAAGTGCCCGTTAGTTAACCTACATAGTCCAAGTGCCCGCTAGTTAACCTACATAATCCAAGTGCCCGCTAGGTAACCTAGACAGTTCAAGTGACCACTAGGTTACTTACATAGTCCAAGTGCCTGTTCGTTAACCTACATAGTCCAAGTGCCCGCTAGTTAACCTAGATCGTCCAAGTGCACGCTAGTTAACCTACATAATCCAAGGGCCCGCTAGTTAACCTACATAGTCCAAGGGCCCGCTAGTTAACCTACATCGTCCAAGGGTCTGCAAGTTAACCTAGATAGTCCTAGTGCCCGTTAGTTAACCTACATAGTCCAAGTGCCCGCTAGTTAACCTAGACAGTTCAAGTGACCACTAGGTTACTTACATAGTCCAAGTGCCTGTTCGTTAACCTACATAGTCCAAGTGCCCGCTAGGTAACCTATATAGTCCAAATGCCCGCTAGGGACCCTAATAGTCCAAGTGCCCGCTAGTTATGCTAGATAGTCCAAGTGCTCGCTAGTTAACCTTGATAGTCCACGTGCCCGCTAGATAACCTAGATAGACCAAGTGCCCGCTAGGGAACCTACCTAGTCCAAGTGCCCGCTAGGGAACCTATATAGTCCAAGTGCTATCTAGGTAACCTAGATAGTCCAAGGGCCCGCTAGATAACCTACATCATCCAAGGGCCTGCAAGTTAACCTAGATAGTCCAAGTGCCCGCTAGTTAACCTACATAGTCCAAGTGCCCGCTAGGTAACCTAGACAGTTCAAGTGACCACTAGGTTACTTACAAAGTCCAAGTGCCTGTTCGTTAACCTACATAGTCCAAGTGCCCGCTAGTTAACCTAGATCGTCCAAGTGCACGCTAGTTAGCCTACATAGTCCAAGGGCCCGCTAGTTAACCTACATAGTTCAAGGGCCCGCTAGTTAACCTACATCGTCCAAGGGCCTGCAAGTTAACCTAGATAGTCCGAGTGCCCGCTAGGTAACCTAGACAGTTCAAGCGACCACTAGGTTACTTACATAGTCCAAGTGCCTGTTCGTTAACCTACATAGTCCAAGTGCCCGCTAGGTAACCTATATAGTCCAAATGCCCGCTAGGGACCCTAATAGTCCAAGTGCCCGCTAGTTATCCTAGATAATCCAAGTGCTCGCTAGTTAACCTAGATACTCCAAGTGTCCGCTAGTTAACCTAGATAGACCAAGTGCCCGCTAGGGAACCTACCTAGTCCAAGTGCCCGATAGGGAACTTACATAGTCCAAGGCCTGCTAGGGAACCTACATCGTCCAAGTGCATGTTAGTTAACCTAGATAGTACAAGTGCCCGCTAGGTAACCTAGATCGTCCAAGTGCACGCTAGTTAACCTACATAGTCCAAGGGCCCGCTAGTTAACCTACATAGTCCAAGGGCCCGCTAGTTAACCTACATCGTCCAAGGGTCTGCAAGTTAACCTAGATAGTCCAAGTGCCCGTTAGTTAACCTACATAGTCCAAGTGCCCGCTAGGTAACCTAGACAGTTCAAGTGACCACTAGGTTACTTACATAGTCCAAGTGCCTGTTCGTTAACCTACATAGTCCAAGTGCCCGCTAGGTAACCTATATAGTCCAAATGCCCGCTAGGGACCCTAATAGTCCAAGTGCCCGCTAGTTATGCTAGATAGTCCAAGTGCTCGCTAGTTAACCTTGATAGTCCACGTGCCCGCTAGATAACCTAGATAGACCAAGTGCCCGCTAGGGAACCTACCTAGTCCAAGTGCCCGCTAGGGAACCTATATAGTCCAAGTGCTATCTAGGTAACCTAGATAGTCCAAGGGCCCGCTAGATAACCTACATCATCCAAGGGCCTGCAAGTTAACCTAGATAGTCCAAGTGCCCGCTAGTTAACCTACATAGTCCAAGTGCCCGCTAGGTAACCTAGACAGTTCAAGTGACCACTAGGTTACTTACAAAGTCCAAGTGCCTGTTCGTTAACCTACATAGTCCAAGTGCCCGCTAGTTAACCTAGATCGTCCAAGTGCACGCTAGTTAGCCTACATAGTCCAAGGGCCCGCTAGTTAACCTACATAGTTCAAGGGCCCGCTAGTTAACCTACATCGTCCAAGGGCCTGCAAGTTAACCTAGATAGTCCGAGTGCCCGCTAGGTAACCTAGACAGTTCAAGCGACCACTAGGTTACTTACATAGTCCAAGTGCCTGTTCGTTAACCTACATAGTCCAAGTGCCCGCTAGGTAACCTATATAGTCCAAATGCCCGCTAGGGACCCTAATAGTCCAAGTGCCCGCTAGTTATCCTAGATAATCCAAGTGCTCGCTAGTTAACCTAGATACTCCAAGTGTCCGCTAGTTAACCTAGATAGACCAAGTGCCCGCTAGGGAACCTACCTAGTCCAAGTGCCCGATAGGGAACTTACATAGTCCAAGGCCTGCTAGGGAACCTACATCGTCCAAGTGCCTGTTAGTTAACCTAGATAGTACAAGTGCCCGCTAGGTAACCTAGATCGTCCAAGTGCACGCTAGTTAACCTACATAGTCCAAGGGCCCGCTAGTTAACCTACATAGTCCAAGGGCCCGCTAATTAACCTACATCATCCAAGGGTCTGCAAGTTAACCTAGATAGTCCAAGTGCCCGTTAGTTAACCTACATAGTCCAAGTGCCCGCTAGGTAACCTAGACAGTTCAAGTGACCACTAGGTTACTTACATAGTCCAAGTGACTGTTCGTTAACCTACATAGTCCAAGTGCCCGCTAGGTAACCTATATAGTCCAAATGCCCGCTAGGGACCCTAGTAGTCCAAGTGCCCGCTAGTTATCCTAGATAGTCCAAGTGCTCGCTAGTTAACCTTGATAGTCCACGTGCTCGCTAGTTAACCTAGATAGACCAAGTGCCCACTAGGGAACCTACCTAGTCCAAGTGCCCATAGGGAACCTATATAGTCCAAGTGCTATCTAGGTAACCTAGATAGTCCAAGGGCCCGCTAGATAGCCTACATCGTCCAAGGGCCCGCAAGTTAACCTAGATTGTCCAAGTGCCCGCTAGTTAACCTACATACTCCAAGTGCCCGCTAGGTAAACTAGACAGTTCAAGTGACCACTAGGTTACTTACATAGTCCAAGTGCCTGTTCGTTAACCTACATAGTCCAAGTGCCCGCTAGTTAACCTAGATCGTCCAAGTGCACGCTAGTTAACCTACATAGTCCAAGGGCCCGCTAGTTAACCTACATAGTTCAAGGGCCCGCTAGTTAACCTACATCGTCCAAGGGCCTGCAAGTTAACCTAGATAGTCCGAGTGCCCGCTAGGTAACCTAGACAGTTCAAGCGACCACTAGGTTACTTACATAGTCCAAGTGCCTGTTCGTTAACCTACATAGTCCAAGTGCCCGCTAGGTAACCTATATTGTCCAAATGCCCGCTGGGGACACTAATAGTCCAAGTGCCCGCTAGTTATCCTAGATAATCCATGTGCTCGCTAGTTAACCTAGATACTCCAAGTGTCCGCTAGTTAACCTAGATAGACCAAGTGCCCGCTAGGGAACCTACCTAGTCCAAGTGCCTTATAGGGAACTTACATAGTCCAAGGCCTGCTAGGGAACCTACATAGTCCAAGTGCCTGTTAGTTAACCTAGATAGTACAAGTGCCCGCTAGTTAACCTAGATAGTCCAAGTGCCTGCTAGTATACCTACATAATCCTTGGGCCCGCTAGTTAACCTACATAGTGCAAGGGCCCGCTAGTTAACCTACATCGTCTAAGGGCCCGCTAGTTAACCTAGATAGTCCAAGTGCCCGCTAGTTAACCTACATAGTCTAAGTGCCCGCTAGGTAACCTAGACAGTTCAAGTGACCAATAGGTTACCTACATAGTCCAAGTGCCCGTTCGTTAGCCTACATAGTCCAAGTACCCGCTAGGTACCCAATATAGTCCAAATGCCAGCTAGGGGCCCTAATAGTCCAAATGCCCGCTAGTTAACCTAGATAATCCAAGTGCCCGCTAGTTAACCTAGATAGATAAAGTGCCCGCTAGGGAACCTATCTAGTCCAAGAACCGGCTAGGAAACGTACATAGTCCAAGTGCCCGCTAGGTAACATACATAGTCCAAGTGCCCGCTAGGTAACGTAGATATTCCAAGTGCCTGCTAGGGAAAGTACATAGTCCAAGTGCCCGCTAGGAAACCTAGATAGTCCAAGGGCCCGCTAGGTAACCTACATTGTTCTAGTGCCCCCTAGTTAACCTACATTCTCCAAGTGCCCGATAGGGAACCTACATAGTCCAAGTGCCCGCTAGGTAACCTACATAGTCCAAATGCCCGCTAGTTAACCTACATAGTACAAGTGCCCGATAAGTCACCTACATAATCCAATTGGCCGCTAGGGAACCTACATACTCCAAGTGCCCGCTAGGTAACCTACAGAGTCCAAATGCCCGCTAGTTAACCTACATAGTCCAAGTGCCCGATCGGGAACCTATATAATCCAAGTGCCTGCTAGGGAACCTACATAGTCCAAGTGCCCACTAGGTAACCTACATAGTCCAAATGCCCACTAGTTAACCTACATAGTCCAAGTGCAATATAGGGAACCTACATAATCCAAGTGCCCGCTAGGGAACCTACATAGTCCAAGTGCTCGTTAGGTAACCTACATAGTCCATTGGCCCGCTGGTTAACCTACATATTCCAAGTGCCCGCTAGTAAACCCACATAATCTAAGTGCCCGTTAGCTAACCTAGATAGTCCAAGGGCCCGCTAGTTGACCTACATAGTCCAAGTGCCCGCTAGGTAACCTAGACAGTCCAAGTGCCCGCTAGTTAACCTACATAGTCCAAGTGCCCGATAGGGAACCTAGATAGTCCAAGTGTCCTCTAGTTAACTTACATAGTCCAAGTGCCCGTTAGTTAACCTAGATAGTCAAAGTGCCTGCTAGGTAACCTAGATATTCCAAGTGCCCACTAGGTAACCTACATAGTACAAGTTCCCGCTAGGTAACCTAAATAGTCCAAATGCCCGCTAGGGAATCTACATAGTCCAAGTGCCCGCTAGTTAACCTAGATAGTCCAAGTGCCTGCTAGTAAACCTACATAATCCATGGGCCCGCTAGTTAACCTACATAGTGCAAGGGCCCGCTAGTTAACCTAGATCGTGCAAATGTCCGCTAGTTAACCTACATAGTCCTAGTGCCTGCTAGGGATCCTTCATAATCCAAGTGCCCGCAAGGTAACCTAGATAGTATAAGTGCCCGCTAGATTACCTAGAAAGTCCTAGTGCCCGTTAGTTAACCTAGATATTCCAAGTGCCCACTAGGGGACGTACATAGTCCAAGTGCCCGCTAGGTAACCTAGATAGTCCAAGTGCCCGCAGGGATCCTTCATAATCCAAGTGCCTGCTAGGCAACCTAGATAGTCCAAGTGTCCGTAAACTAACCTAGATAGTCCAAGTCCCCGCTAGGCATCCTACATAGTCCAAGTGCCCGTTCGTTAACATAGATAGTCCAAGTGCCCGGTAGGGAAACTATATAGTCCAAGTGCTATCTAGGTAACCTAGATAGTCCAAGGGCCCGCTAGTTGACCTACATAGACCAAGGGCTCGCTTGTTAACTTTGATAGTCCAAGTGCCCCTTAGTTAACCTAGATCGTTCAAGTGCCCGCTAGTTAACCTAAATCGTCCAAGTACTGGCTAGTTAACCTACATAGTCAAGGGCCCACTAGTTAACCTAGATTGTCCAAGTGTCCTCTAGTTAACCTACATAGTCCAAGTGCCCGGTAGGTAACCTACATAGTGTAAGTGTTGGCTAGGTAAACTACATAGTCCAAGTGCCCGCTAGGTAACATAGATAGTCCAAGTGCCCTCTAGGGAAGGTACATATTCCAAGTGCCCGCTAGGTAACCTAGAGGGTGCAAGTGCCCGCTAGTTAACCTACATAGTCCAAGTGCCTGCTAGGTAACCTAGACAGTCCAAGGGCCTGCTAGTTAACCTACATAGTCCAAGTGCCCGCTAGGTAACCTACATAGTGCAAGTGTCCGCTAGTTAACCTACATAGTCCAAGCACCCGCTAGTTAACATACTTAGTCCAAGTGCCCGCTAGGTAACCTACATAGTCCAAGTGCCCGCTAGGTAACCTAGACAGTTCAAGTGACCACTAGGTTACTTACATAGTCCAAGTGCCTGTTCATTAACCTACATAGTCCAAGTGCCCGCTAGTTAACCAACATCGTCCAAGTGCACGCTAGTTAACCTACATAGTCCAAGGGCCCGCTAGTTAACCTACATAGTCCAAGGGCCCGCTAGTTAACCTACATCGTCCAAGGGTCTGCAAGTTAACATAGATAGTCCAAGTGCCGCTAGTTAACCTACATAGTCCAAGTGCCCCCTAGGTAACCTAGACAGTTCAAGTGACCACTAGGTTACTTACATAGTCCAAGTGCCTGTTCGTTAACCTACATAGTCCAAGTGCCCGCTAGTTAACCTAGATCGTCCAAGTGCACGCTAGTTAACCTACATAGTCCAAGGGCCCGCTAGTTAACCTACATCGTCCAAGGGCCTGCAAGTTAACCTAGATAGGCCGAGTGCCCGCTAGGTAACCTAGACAGTTCAAGCGACCACTAGGTTACTTACATAGTCCAAGTGCCTGTTCGTTAACCTACATAGTCCACGTGCCCGCTAGGTAACCTATATAGTCCAAATGCCCGCTAGGGACACTAATAGTCCAAGTGCCCGCTAGTTATCCTTGATAATCCAAGTGCTCGCTAGTTAACCTAGATACTCCAAGTGCCCGCTAGTTAACCTAGATAGACCAAGTGCCCGCTAGGGAACCTAACTAGTCCAAGTGCCCGATAGGGAACTTACATAGTCTAAGGCCTGCTAGGGAACCTACATAGTCCCAGTGCCTGTTAGTTCACCTAGATAGTACAAGTGCCCGCTAGGTAACCTAGATAGTCCAACAGCCCGCTAGATAACCTACATACTCCAAGAACCCACTAGGCAACATAGATATTTCAAGTGCCAGCAAGGTAACCTAGATAGTCCAAGTGCCCGCTAGGTAACCTACAAAGTCTATGTGCCCGCTAGGTTATCTATATAGTCCAAGTGCCCGTTAGGTAACCTTGATAGTCCAATTACCCGTTAGCTAACCTAGATAGTCCAAGTGTCCGCTAGTTAACCTACATAGTCCAAGTGCCCGATAGGGAACCTAGATAATCCAAGTGCCCGCTAGTTCACCTAGATCGTCCAAGTGCCCGCTAGTTAACCTACATAGTCAATGGGCCCGCTAGTTAACCTACATAGTGCAAGAGCCCGCTAGTCAACCTAGATCGTGTAAGTGTCCACTAGCTAACCTACATAGTCCACGTGCCAGTTAGCTAGCCTAGATAGTCCAAGGGCCCGCTAGTTGACCTTCATAGTCCAAGTGCCCGCTGGGTTACCTAGATAATCCAAGTGCCCGCTAGGGAACCTTCATAGTCTAAGTGCCTGCTAGGTAACCTAGATAGTCCAAGTGCCCGTTAGTTAACCTACATAGTCCAAGTGCCCACTAGAGGACATACTTAGTCAGTGTGCCCGTTAGCTAACCTAGATAGTCCAAGTGCCCGCTAGGTAACCTAAGTAGTCCAAATGCCCGATATGGATCCTACATAGTCCAAGTGCCCTCTAGGTAACCTACATTGTCCAAGTGCCCGTTCGTTTACCTAGATAGTCCAAGTGTCCGCTTGGTAACCTATACTGCCCAAGTGCCCGCCAGGTTACCTATATAGTCCAAGTGCCCGTTCTTAACCTAGATAGTCCAAGTGCCCGCTAGGAAACCTACATAGTCCAAGGGCCCGCTAGGTAACCTAGATAGTCCAAGTGCCCGCTAGATAACCTAGAGTCCAAGTGCTCGCTAGTTAACCTACATAGTCCAAGTGCCCGCTATGTAACCTAGATAGTAAAAATGCCCGTTAGGTAACCTAGATAGTCCAAGTGCCCGCTAGGTAACTTACATTGTCCAAGTTCCCGCTAGGTAACTTAGATAGTCCAAGAGCCCGTTCGTTAACCTAGAAGTCAAAGTGCCCGCTAGGTTACCTGCATATTCCAAGTGCCCGTTCGTTAACCTAGATAGTCCAAGTGCCCACTAGGTAACCTACATAGTCCAAGTGCCCGCTAGGTAACCTATATAGTCCAAGTGCCCGCTAGGTAACCTAGAGAGTCCAAGGTCCCGCTAGTTAACCTACATAGTGCAAGGGCTCACTTGTTCACTTTGATAGTCCAAGTGCCCGCTAGTTAACCTTGATAGTCCAAGTGCCCACTAGTTAACCTAGATTGTCCAAGTGCCCGCTAGTTAACCTACATAGTCCAAGGGCCCACTAGTTAACCTAGATAGTCCAAGTGTCCTCTAGTTAACCTACATAGTCTAAGTGCCTGCTAGTTAACCTATATACCAAGTGCCCGCTATGTAAGCTAGATATTCCAAGGGCACGCTAGTTAACCTATATCGTCCAAGTGCCCGCTAGGCAACCTAGATAGTCCAAGTGCCCGCTAAGGAACCTACATAGTCCAAGTGCACGGTAGTTAACCTAGATAGTCCAAGGGCCCCCTAGTTAGCCTACATAGTCCAAGTTCCCGCTAGGTAACCTAGATAGTCCAAGTGCCCGTTCGGTAACCTAGATAGTCCAAGTGCCCTTTAGGGAACCTAGATATTCCAAGGGCCCGCTAGTAAACCTACATAGTCCTTGGGCCCGCTAGTTAACCTTCATAATCTAAGTGCCCGTTAGCTAACCTAGATAGTCCAAACGCCCGCTAGTTGACCTACATAGTCCAAGTGCCAGCTAGGTAACCTAGTTAGTCCAAGTGCCTGCTTGGTAACCTACATAGTGCAAATGTCCGCTAGTTAACCTACATATTCCATGTGCCCGCTAGGTAACCTAGATACTGCAAGTGCCGCTAGTTTACCTAGAATAGTTCAAGTACCCGCTAGGTAAGCTAGATCATCCAAGAGCCCCCTAGTTACCCTACATAGTCCAAGTGCCCGCTAGTTAACAAACATAATATAAGTGCCCGTTGGCTAACCTAGATAGTCCAAGGGCCCGCTAGTTAACCTACATAGTCCAAGGGCCCGCTAGTTAACCTACATGGTCCAAGGGCCCGCTAGTTAACCTAGATAGTCCAAGTGCCCGTTCGTTAACCTACATAGTCCAAGTGCCCGCTAGGTAACCAATATAGTCCAAATGCCCGCTAGGGGCCCTAATAGTCCAAATGCCTGCTAGTTAACCTAGATAGTCCAAGTGCTCGCTAGTTAACCTAGATAGTCCAAGTGCCCGCTAGTTAACATAGATAGATAAAGTGCCCGCTAGGGAACCTATATAGTCCAAGTATCCGCTAGGATACGTACACAGTCCAAGTGCCCGCTAGGTAACGTACATAGTCCAAGTGCCCGCTAGGTTACGTAGAGAGTCCAAGTGCCCGCTAGGGAACGTACATACTCCAAGTGCCCGCTAGGTAACCTAGATAGTCCAAGTGCCCGCTAGTTAACCTACATTGTCCAAGTGCCTGCTAGGTTACCTAGATAATCCAATGCCAACTAGTTAACCTACATAGTCCAGGTTCCAACTAGGTAACCTAGATAGTCCAAGGGCCCCCTAGTTAACCTACATTCTCAAAGTGCCTGATAGGGAACCTACATAGTCCAAGTGCCTGCTAGGTAACATACATAGTCCAAATGCCCGCTAGTTAACCTACATAGTCCAAGTGACCCATAGGGAACCTACATAATCCAAGTGCCCGCTAGGGAACCTACATAGTCCATGTGCCCGTTACGTAACCTAGATAGTCCAAATGCCAGCTAGGGAACCCACATAGTCCAAGTGCCCGCTAGGGAACTTCCATAGTCCAAGGGCCCGCTAGGGAATCTACAAAATCCAAGTGCCCGTTAGTTAACCTAGAAAGTCCAAGTGCCCGCATGGTAACCTAGATAGTCCAACAGCCCGGTAGGTAACCTACATACTCCAAGTACCCGCTAGGTAACGTAGATAGTTCAAGTGCCAGCTAGGTAACCTAGATAGTCCAAGTGCCCGCTAGGTAACCTACAAAGTCTAAGTGTCCGCTAGGTAATCTATATAGTCCAAATGACCGCAGGGAGCCTACATTGTCCAATGCCCGCTAGGTAACCTAGATAGTCTAAGGGCCCGCTAGGTATCCTACATAGTCCTAGTGCCCCCTAGTTAACCTACATTTTCCAAGTGCCCGAATTGGAAACTACATAGTCCACGTGCCCGCTAGGTAACCTACATAGTCCAAGTGCCCGCTAGGTAACCTACATTGTCCAAATGCCCTCTAGTTATTCTACATAGTCCAAGTGCCCGATAGGGAACCTACATAATCCAAATGCCCGCTAGAAAACATACATAGTCCAAGTGCCCGTTAGGTAACCTAGAAAGTCCAAATGCCCGCCAGGAAACCCACATAGTCCAAGTGCCCGCTAGGGAACTTACATAGTCCAAGGGCCCGCTAGGGAACCTACACAGTCCAAGTGCCCGTTAGTTAACCTAGATAGTCCAAGTGCCCGCTTGGTAACCTAGATAGTCCAACAGCCCGCTAGGTAACCTACATACTCCAAGAACGCACTAGGTAACGTGGATAGTTCAAGTGCGAGCTAGGTAACCTAGATAGTCCAATTGCCCGCTAGGTAACCTACAAAATCTAAGGGCCCGCTAGGTTATCTATGTAGTCGAAATGCCCGCTAGGGAATCTACATAGTCCAAGGGCCCGCTAGTTAACGTAGATAGTCCAAGTGCCGCTAGTTATTCTACATAGTTCAAGGGCCCACTAGTTAACCTACACAGTCCAAGTACCCGCTAAGAAACCTAGATAGTCCAAGTGCACGCTAGTTAACCTAGATAGTCCAAGTGCCCTCTAGTTAACCTAGATCGTCCAAGTGCCCGCTAAGAAACCTAGATAGTCCAAGTGCCCGTTACCTAACCTAGATAGTCCAATTGCCCGCTATGCAACATACATAGTCCAAGTGCCCGTTCGTTAACCTAGAAGTCCAAGTGCCCGCTAGGTAACCTAGACTCTCCAAGTGCCCGCTAGGTTGCCTACATAGTCCAAATGCCCGTTCGGTAACCTAGATAGTGCAAGTGCCCGGTAGTTAACCTACATAGTCCAAGTGCACGCTAGGTAACCTAGATAGTCCAAGGGCCCGCTAGTTAACCTACATAGTCCAAGTGCCCGGTAGTTAACTTACATAGTTCAAGTGTCCGTAGGGAACATACATAGTCCAAGTGCCCGCTAGGGAACCTACATAGTCCAAGTGCCCGCTAGTTAATCTACATAGTTCAACGCCCGCTAGTTAACCTACATAATCCAAGTACCCGCTAGTTAACCTAGATCGTCCAAGTGTCCGCTAATTAACCTACATAGTACAAGTGCCCGCTAGGGAAACTAGATAGTCTAAGTGCCCGCTCTGGAACCTACATAGTCCAAGTGACTGCTAGGGAACCTACATAGTCCATGTGCCCGTTCTGGAACATACATAGTCCAAGTGCCCGCTAGGGAATCTACATAGTCCAAGGGCCCGCTAGTTAACGTAGATAGTCCAAGTGCCGCTAATTAATCTACATAGTCCAAGGGCCCGCTAGTTAACCTACATAGTCCAAGTACCCGCTAGCTAACCTAGATCGTCCAAGTGCCCACTAGGTAACCTGCATAGTCCAAGGGCCCGCTAGTTAACCTACATAGTTCAAGGGCCCGCTAGTTAACCTACATAGTCCAAGGGCCCGCTAGTTAACCTAGATAGACCAAGTGCCCGCTAGTTAACCTACATAGTCCAAGTGCCCTCTAGGTAACCAATATAGTCCAAATGCCCGCTAGGGGCCCTAATAGTCCATATGCCCGCTAGTTAACCTAGATAGTCCAAGTGTTTGCTAGTTAACCTAGATAGACCAAGTGCCCGCTAGGGAACCTATCTAGTCCAAATACCCGCTAGGAAACGTACATAGTCCAAGTGCCCGCTAGGTAACGTACATAGTCCAAGTGCCCGCTAGGTAACGTAGATAGTCCAAGTGCCCGTTTGGGATCGTACATAATCCAAGTGCCTGCTAGGTAACCGAGATAGTCCAAGTGCCCACTAGTTAACCTACATAGTCCAGGTTCCCCCTAGGTAACCTAGATAGTCCAAGGCCCGCTAGGTAACCTACATAGTCCTAGTGCCCCCTAGTTAACCTACATTCTCCAAGTGCCCGATAGGGAACCTACATAGTCCACGTGCCCGCTAGGTAATGTACATATTCCAAATGCCCTCTAGTTAATCTACATAGTCCAAGTGCCCGATAGGGAACCTACATAATCCAAGTGCTCGCTAGGGAACCTACATAGTCCAAGTGCCCGCTAGGTAACCTAGATAGTCCAAATGCCCGCCAGGAAACCCACATAGTCCAAGTGCCCGCTAGGGAACTTACATAGTCCAAGGGCCCGCTAGGGAATCTACACAGTCCAAGTGCCTGTTATTTAACCTAGATAGTCCAAGTGCCCGCTTGGTAAACTAGATAGTCCAACAGCCCGCTAGGTAACCTACATACTCTAAGAACCAGCTATAAGGTAGATAGTTCAAGTGCCAGCTAGGTAACCTAGATAGTCTAAGGGCCCGCTAGGTAACCTACATAGTCCTAGTGCCCCCTAGTTAACCTACATTCTCCAAGTGCCTGATAGGGAACCTACATAGAACAAGTGCCCGCTAGGTAACCTACATAGTCCAAATGCCCGCAAGTTAATCTACATAGTCCAAGTGCCCGCTAGGGTCCTTACATAGTCCAAGGGCCCGCTAGGTAACCTACATAGTCAAGTGCCCGTTAGTTAACCTAGATAGTCCCAGTGCCCGCTAGGTAACCTAGATAGTCCAACAGCCCGGTAGGTAACCTACATACTCCAAGTACCCGCTAGGTAACGTAGATAGCTCAAGTGCCAGCTAGGTAACCTAGATTGTCCAAGTGCCCGCTAGGTAACCTACAATGTCTAAGTGCCCGCTAGGTAATCTATATAGTCCAAATGTCCGCTAGGGAGCCTACATAGTCCAAATGCCCGCTAGGTAACCTAGATAGTCTAAGGGCCCGCTAGGTATCCTACATAGTCCTAGTGCCCCATAGTTAACCTACATTCTCCAAGTGCCCGATAGGGAACCTACATAGAACAAATGCCCGCTAGGTAACCTACATAGTCCAAATGCCCGCTAGTTAATCTACATAGTCCAAGTGCCCGATAGGGAACCTACATAATCCAAGTGCCTGCTAGGGAACCTACATAGTCCAAGTGCCCGTTAGGTAACCTAGATAGTACAAGCCCGCTAGGGAACCCACATAGTCCAAGTGCCCGATAGGGAACCTACATAATCCAAGTGCCCGCTAGGGAACCTACATAGTCCAAGTGCCCGTTAGGTAAGCTAGATAGTCCAAATGCCCGCTAGGGAACCCACATAGTCCAAGTGCCCGCCAGGGAACTTACATAGTCCATGGGCCCGCTAGGGAACCTACATAGTCCAAGTGCCCTTTAGTTAACCTAGATAGTCCCAGTGACCACTAGGTAACCTAGATAGTCCAACAGCCCGGTAGGTAACCTACATACTCCAAGTACTCGCTAGGTAACGTAGATAGTTCAAGTGCCAGCTAGGTAACCTAGATAGTCCAAGTGCCCGCTAGGTAACCTACAAAGTCTATGGTCCCGCTAGGTAAATTATATAGTCCAAATCACCGCTAGGGAGCCTACATAGTCCAAATGCTCGCTAGGTAACCTAGATAGTCTAAGGGCCCGCTTGGTAACCTACATAGTCCTAGTGCCCCCTGGTTAACCTACATTTTCCAAGTGCCCGATAGGGAACCTACATAGTCCAAGTGCCTGCTAGGTAACCTACATAGTCCAAGTGCCCTCTAGTTAACCTACATAGTCCAAGTGCCCGACAGGGAACCTACATAATCCAAGTGCCCGCTAGGGAACCTACATAGTCCAACTGCCCGTTAGGTAACCTAGATAGTCCAAATGCCCGCCAGGAAACCCACATAGTCCAAGTGCCCGCTAGGGAACTTACATAGTCCAAGGGCCCGCTAGGGAACCTACACAGTCCAAGTGTCCGTTAGTTAACCTAGATAGTCCAAGTGCCCGCTTGGTAACCTAGATAGTCCAACAGCCCTCTAGGTAACCTACATACTCCAAGAGCCCGCTATAACGTAGATAGTTCAGGTGCCAGCTAGGTAACCTAGATAGTCCATGTGCCGCTAGGTAACCTACAAAGTCTAAGTGCCCGCTAGGTTATCTATATAGTCCAAATGCCCGCTAGGGAATCTACATAGTGCAAGGGCCCGCTAGTTAACGTAGATCGTCCAAGTGCCGCTAGTTAATCTACATAGTCCAAGGGCCCGCTAGTTAACCTACATACTCCAAGTACCCGCTAAGAAACCTTCATAGTCCAAGTGCCCGCTAGTTAACCTAGATAGTCCAAGTGCCCTCTAGTTAACCTAGATCGTCCAAGTGCCCGCTAAGAAACCTAGATATTCCAAGTGCCCGTTACCTAACCTAGATAGTCCAATTGCCCGCTAGGTTACCTACATAGTCCAAATGCCCATTCGGTAACCTAGATAGTGCAAGTGCCCGGTTGTTAACCTACATAGTCCAAGTGCCCGGTAGTTAACTTACGTAGTTCAAGTGTCCGTAGGGAACATACAGAGTCCAAGTGCCCACTAGGGAACCTACATAGTCCAAGTGCCCGCTAGTTAATCTACATAGTTCAAGGGCCCGCTAGTTAACCTACATAATCCAAGTACCCGCTAGTTAACCTAGATCGTCCAAGTGTCCGCTAATTAACCTACATAGTACAAGTGCCCGCTAGGGAACCTAGATAGTCTAAGTGCCCGCTCTGGAACCTACATAGTCCAAGTGACTGCTAGGGAACCTACATAGTCCAAGTGCCCGCTCTGGAACATACATAGTCCAAGTGCCCGCTAGGGAATCTACATACTCCAAGGCCCGCTAGTTAACGTAGATAGTCCAAGTGCCGCTAGTTAATCTACATAGTCCAAGGGCCTGCTAGTTAACCTACATATTCCAAGTACCCGCTAGTTAACCTAAATCGTCCAAGGGCCCGCTAGTTAACCTACATAGTCCAAGTGCCCGCTAGGTAACCTAGATAGTCCAATTGCCCGTTAGCTAACCTAGATAGTCGAAGTGTACGCTAGTTAACCTACATAGTCCAAGTGCCTGTTGGTTAACGTAGATAGTCCAAGTGCCCGCTAGGTAACATAGACAGTCCAAGTGCCCGCTAGGTTACCTACATAGTCCAAGTGCCCGTTCGTTATCCTACATATCCAAGTTCCCGCTAGGTAACCAATATAGTAAAAATGCCCGCTAGGGGCCCTAATAGTCCATATGCCCGCTAGTTAACCTAGATAGTCCAAGTGCTCGCGAGTTAACATAGATAGACCAAGTGCCCGCTAGGGAACCTATCTAGTCCAAGTACCCACTAGGAAACGTACATAGTCCAAGTGCCCGCTAGGTAACTTAGATAGTCCAAGTGCCCGCTAGGGAACGTACATAGTCCAAGTGCCTGCTAGGTAACCTAGATAGTTCAAGTGCCCACTAGTTAACCTACATAGTCCAGGTTCCCCCTAGGTAACCTAGATAGTCCAAGGGCCCGCTAGGTAACCTACATTGTCCTGATGCCCGCTAGTTAACCTGCAAAGTCTAAGTGCCCGCTAGGTAATCTATATATTCCAAATGACCGCTAGGGAGCCTACATAGTCCAAGTGCCCGCTAGGTAACCTACATAGTCCAAATGCCCTCTAGTTAACCTACATAGTCCACGTGCCCGATAGGGAACTTACATAATCCAAGTGCCCGCTAGGGAACCTACATAGTCCAAGTGCCCGTTAAGTAACCTAGATAGTACAAATGCCCGCCAGGAAACCCACATAGTCCAAGTGCTCGCTATGGAACTTACATAGGCCAAGGGCCCGCTAGGGAACCTACATAGTCCAAGTGCCCGTTAGGTAACCTAGATAGTCCAAGTGCCCTCTTGGTAACCTAGATAGTCCACCAGCCCGCTAGGTGACCTACATACTCCAAGAACCCGCTAGGTAACGTAGATAGTTCAAGTGCCAGCTAGGTAACCTACAGAGTCTAAGTGCCCACTAGGTAACCTAGATAATCCAAGTGCCCGCTACTTAACAACCTAGATACTCCAAGTACCCGCTAGTTAACCTAGATCGGCCAATTGTCAGCTAGTTAACCTACATAGTCCAAGTGCCCGCTAGGTAACCTAGATAGTCCAAGTGCCCTTTAGGGAACCTACATAGTCCAAGAGCCCGCTAGCGAACCTACATAGTCCAATTGCCCGCTCTGGAACATACATAGTCCAAGTCCCCATTAGTTAACATAGATAATCCAAGTGCCTGCTAGTTAACCTAGATAGTCCAAGTGCCCGCTAGGTAACCTAGATAGTCCAAGTGCCCGCTAGTTAACCTAGATAGTCCAAGTGCCCGCTAGTTAACCAGGATCGTCAAAGTGCCCTCTAGTTAACTTACATAGTCCAAAGGACTGCTAGTTAACCTACATAGACCAAGGGCCCGCTAGTTAACCTACATAGTCCAAGTCCCTGCTAGGTAACCTAGACAGTCCAAGTGACCATTAGGTTACCTACATAGTCCAAGTGCCCGTTTGTTAACCTACATAATCCAAGTGCCGCTCGGTAACGTAGATAGCCCAAGAGCCCGCTAGAGAACGTATATAGTCCAAGTGCCCGCTAAGTAACCTAGATAGTCCAAGTGCCCGCTAGTTAACCTACATAGTCCAAGTGCCTGCTAGGTAAACTACATAGTCCAAGTGCCCACTAGGTAACCTAGACAGTCCAATTGCCCGCTAGTTAACCTAGACAATCCAAGTTCCCGATAGGGAACCTACATAGTCCAAGTGCTCGCTAGGGAACCTACATAGTCCAAGTGCTCGCTAGGAATCCTACATAGTCCAAATGCCCGTTAGTTAACCTAGATAGTCAAAGTGCCTGCTGGGTAACCTAAACAGTCCAAGTGCCCGCTAGGGAACCTACATAGTCCAAGTGCCCGCTAGGTAACCTTGATAGTCCAATTGCCCGTTAGCTAACCTAGATAGTCGAAGTGTCCGCTAGTTAACCTACATAGTCCAAGTGCCCATTGGTTAACCTAGATAGGCCAAGTGCCCGCTAGGTAACCTAGACAGTCCAAAAGCCCGCTAGGTTACCTACATAGTCCAAGTGCACGTTCGTTAACCTAGATAGTCCAAGTGCCCGCTGGTAACCTACATAGTCCTAGTGCCCCCTAGTTAACCTACATTCTTCAAGTGCCCGATAGGGAAGCTACATAGTCCACGTGCCCGCTAGGTAACCTACATATTCCAAATGCCCTCTAGTTAATCTACATAGTCCAAGTGCCCGATAGGGAACCTACATAATCCAAGTGCCCGCTAGGGAACCTACATAGTCCAAGTGCCCGTTAGGTAACCTAGATAGTCCAAATGCCCGCCAGGAAACCCACATAGTCCAAGTTCCCGCTAGGGAACTTACATAGTCCAAGGGCCCGCTAGGGAATCTACACAGTCCAAGTGCCCGTTATTTAACCTAGATAGTCCAAGTGCCTGCTTGGTAACCTCGATAGTCCAACAGCCCGCTAGGTAACCGACATACCCTAAAAACCCGCTATAACGTAGATAGTTCAAGTGCCAGCTAGGTAACCTAGATAGTCTAAGGGCCCGCTAGGAAACCTACATAGTCCTAGTGCCCCCTAGTTAACCTACATTCTCCAAGTGTCCGATAGGGAACCTACATAGAACAAGTGCCCGCTAGGTAACCTACATAATCCACATGCCCGCTAGTTAATCTACATAGTCCAAGTGCCCGATAGGGAACCTACATAATCCAAGTGCCCACTAGGGAACCTACATAGTCCATGTGCCCGCTAGGTAACCTAGATAGTCCAAATGCCCGCTAGGGAACCCACATAGTCCAAGTGCCCGATAGGGAACCTACATAATCCAAGTGCCCGCTAGGGAACCTACATAGTCCAAGTGCCCGTTAGGTAACCTAGATAGTCCAAATGCCCGCTAGAGAACCCACATAGTCCAAGTGCCCACTAGGGAACTTACATAGTCCAAGGGCCCGCTAGGTAACCTACATAGTCCAAGTGCCCGTTAGTTAACCTAGATAGTCCCAATGCACGCTAGGTAACCTAGATAGTCCAACATCCCGGTAGGTAACCTACATACTCCAAGTACCCGCTAGGTAATGTAGATAGTTCAAGTGCCAGCTAGGTAACCTAGATAATCCAAGTGCCCGCTAGGTAACCTACAAAGTCTAAGTTCCCGCTAAGTAATCTATATAGTCCAAATGACCGCTAGGGAGTCTACATAATCCAAATGCTCGCTAGGTAACCTAGATAGTCTAAGGGCCCGCTTGGTAACCTACATAGTCCTAGTGCCCCCTAGTTAACCTACATTTTCCAAGTGCCCGATAGGGAACCTACATAGTCCAAGTGCCTGCTAGGTAACCTACATAGTCCAAATGCCCTCGAGTTAACCTACATAGTCCAAGTGCCCGACAGGGAACCTACATAATCCAAGTGCCCGCTAGGGAACCTACATAGTCCAAGTGCCCGTTAGGTAACCTAGATAGTCCAAATGCCCGCCAGGAAACCCACATAGTCCAAGTGCCCGCTAGGGAACTTACATAGTCCAAGGGCCCGCTAGGGAACCTACACAGTCCAAGTGTCCGTTAGTTAACCTAGATAGTCCAAGTGCCCGCTTGGTAACCTAGATAGTCCAACAGCCCTCTAGGTAACCTACATACCTCAAGAACCCGCTATAACGTAGATAGTTCAAGTGCCAGCTAGGTAACCTAGATAGTCCACGTGCCGCTAGGTAACCTACAAAGTCTAAGTGCCCGCTAGGTTATCTATATAGTCCAAAGCCCACTAGGGATCTACATAGTCCAAGGGCACACTAGTTAACGTAGATCATCCAAGTGCCGCTAGTTAATCTACATAGTCCAAGGGCCCGCTAGTTAACCCACATACTCCAAGTACCCGCTAAGAAACCTTCATAATCCAAGTGCCCGCTAGTTAACCTAGATAGTCCAAGTGCCCTCTAGTTAACCTAGATCCTCCAAGTGCCCGCTAAGAAACCTAGATATTCCAAGTGCCCGTTACCTAACCTAGATAGTCCAATTGCCCGCTAGGTTACCTACATAGTCCAAATGCCCGTTCGGTAACCTAGATAGTGCAAGTGCCCGGTAGGTAACCTAGATAGTCCAAGGGACCGCTAGTTAACCTACATAGTCCAAGTGCCCGGTAGTTAACTTACGTAGTTCAAGTGTCCGTAGGGAACATACAGTGTCCAAGTGCCCATTAGGGAACCTACATAGTCCTAGTGCCCGCTAGTTAATTTACATAGTTCAAGGACCCCTAGTTAACCTACATAATCCAAGTACCCGCTAGTTAACCTAGATCGTCCAAGGGTCCGCTAATTAACCTACATATTACAAGTGCCCACTAGGGAACCTAGATAGTCTAAGTGCCCGCTCTGGAACCTACATAGTCCAAGTGACTACTAGGGAACCTACATAGTCCAAGTGCCCGCTCTGGATCATCCATAGTCCAAGTGCCGCTAGTTAACCTACATAGTCCAAGTACCCGCTAGTTAACCTAGATCGTCCAAGGGCCCGCTAGTTAACCTACATAGTCCAAGTGCCCGCTAGGTAACCTAGATAGTCCAATTGCCCGTTAGCTATCCTAGATTGTCGAAGTGTCCGCTAGTTAACCTACATAGTCCAAGTGCCCGTTGGTTAACCTAGATAGGCCAAGTGCCCGCTAGGTAACCTAGACAGTCCAAGTGCCCGCTAGGTTACGTACAATATCCAAGTGCCCGTTCGTTAACCTACATATCCAAGTACCCGCTAGGTAACCAATATAGTAAAAATGCCCGCCGGGGCCCTAATAGTCTATATGCCCGCTAGTTAACCTAGATAGTCCAAGTGCTCGCGAGTTAACATAGATAGACCAAGTGCCAGCTAGGGAACCTATCTAGTCCAAGTACCCACTAGGAAACGTACATAGTCCAAGTGCCCGCTAGGTATAACGTACATAGTCCAAGTGCCCGCTAGGTAACTTAGATAGTCCAAGTGCACGCTAGGGAACGTACATAGTCCAAGTGCCTGCAAGGTAACCTAGATAGTTCAAGTGCCCACTAGTTAACCTACATAGTCCAGGTTCCCCCTAGGTAACCTAGATAGTCCAAGGGCCCGCTAGGTAACCTACATTGTCCTGGTTCCCCCTAGTTAACCTACATTCTCCAAGTGCCCGATAGGGAACCTACATAGTCCAAGTGCCCGCTAGGTAACCTAGATAGTCCAAATGCCCGCTAGGGAACCCACATAGTCCAAGTGCCCGCTAGGGAACTTATATAGTCCAAGGGCCCGCTACGGATCCTACATAGTCCAAGTGCCCGTTAGTTAACCTAGATAGTCCAAGTGCCCCCTAGGTAACCTAGATACTGCAACAGCCCGGTAGGTAACCTACATACTCCAAGTACCCGCTAGGTAACATAGATAGTTCAAGTGCCTGCTAGGTAACCTAGATAGTCCTAGTGCCTGCGAGGTAACCTACAAAGTCTAAGTGCCCGCTAGGTAATCTATATAGTCCAAATGACCGCTAGGGAGCCTACATAGTCCAAATGCCCGCTAGGTAACCTAGATAGTCTAAGGGCCCTCTAGGTAACCTACATAGTCCTAGTGTCCCTTAGTTAACCTACATTTTCCAAGTGCCCGATAGGGAACCTACATAGTCCAAGTGCCAGCTAGGTAACCTACATAGTCCAAATGCCCTCTAGTTAACCGACATAGTCCACGTGCCCGATAGGGAACTTACATAATCCAAGTGCCCGCTAGGGAACCTACTTAGCCCAAGTGCCCGTTAAGTAACCTAGGTAGTCCAAATGCCCGCCAGGAAACCCACATAGTCCAAGTGCCCGCTAGGGAACTTACATAGGCCAAGGGCCCGCTAGGGAACCTACATAGTCCAAGTGCCCGTTAGTTAACCTAGATAGTCCAAGTGCCCTCTTGGTAACCTAGATAGTCCAACAGCCCGCTAGGTAACCTACATACTCCAAGAACCCGCTAGGTAACGTAGATAGTTCAAGTGCCAGCTAGGTAACCTACAGAGTCTAAGTGCCCGCTAGGTTATCTATATGGTCCAAATGCCCGCCAGGGAACCTACATAGTCCACGTGCCCGCTAGGTAACCTAGATAATCCAAGTGCCCGCTAGTTAACCTAGATAGTCCAAGTACCCGCTAGTTAACCTAGATTGGCCAATTGTCCGCTAGTTAACCTACATAGTCCAAGTGCCCGCTAGGTAACCTGGATAGTCCAAGTGCCCTTTAGGGAACCTACATAGTCCAAGTGCCCGCTAGGGAACCTACATAGTCCAATTGCCCGCTCTGGAACATACATAATCCAAGTCCCCATTAGTTAACATAGATAATCCAAGTGCCCGCTAGGTAACCTATATAGTCCAAATGCCCGCTAGGGAACCTACATAGTCCAAGTGCCCGCTAGTTAACCTAGATAGTCCAAGTGCCCGCTAGTTAACCAGGATCATCAAAGTGCCCTCTAGTTAACTTACATAGTCCAAAGGCCTGCTAGTTAACCTACATAGACCCAGGGCCCGCTAGTTAACCTACATAGTCCAAGTCCCCGCTAGGTAACCTAGACAGTCCAAGTGACCATTAGGTTACCTACATAGTCCAAGTGCCCGTTCGTTAACCTACATAATCCAAGTGCCCGGTAGGTAACGTCGATAGCCCAAGTGCCTGCTAGGGAACGTACATATTCCAAGTGCCAGCTAAGTAACCTAGATAGTCCAAGAGCCCACTAGTTAACCTACATAGTCCAAGTGCCTGCTAGGTAAACTACATAGTCCAAGTTCCCACTAGGTAACCTAGACAGTCCAATTGCCCGCTAGTTAACCTAGACAGTCCAAGTTCCCAATAGGGAACCTACATAGTCCCAATGCTCGCTAGGGAACCTACATAGTCCAAGTGCTCGCTAGGCATCCTACATAGTCCAAATGCCCGTTAGTTAACCTAGATAGTCAAAGTGCCTGGTAGGTAACGTAAATAGTCCAAGTGCCCGCTAGGGAACTTACATAGTCCAAGTGCCCGCTAGGTAACCTAGATTGTGCAATTGCCCGTTAGCTAACCTAGATAGTCGAAGTGTCCGCTAGTTAACCTACATAGTCCAAGTGCCCGTTGGTTAACCTAGATAGGCCAAGTGCCCGCTAGGTAACCTAGACAGTCCAAGTGCCCGCTAGATACCTACATAGTCCAAGTGCCAGTTAGGTAACCTAGATAGTCCAAGTGCCCACTAGGTAACCTAAATAATCCAAATGCCCACTAGGGAAACTACATAGTCCATGTGCCCGCTAGTTAACCTAGATAGTCCTAGTGCCCGCTAGTAAACCTAGATAAAATAAGGGCCCATTAGTTAATCTAGATAATCCAAGTGCCAGCTAGTTAACCTACATAGTCCATGGGCCCTCTAGTTAACCTAGATAGTCCAAGTGTCCGCTAGGGGACGTACATAGTCCAAGTGCCCGCTAGGTTACCTAGATAGTCCAAGTGCCCGCCAAGGTATGTACATAGTTCAAGTGCCCGCTAGGTAACCTAGATTGTCCAAGTGTCCGCTAGTTAACCTACATAGTCCAAGTGCCCGCTAAGTAACCTAGATAGTCCAAGGTCCTGCTAGTTAACCTACATTGTCCAATGTCCGAAAGGGAACCTACATAGTCCAAGTGCCCGCTGAGGAACCTACATAGTCCAAGTGCCCGATAGGGAACCTACATATTCCAAGTGCCCGTTAGGGAACCTAGATAGTCTAAGTGCCCGTAGGGAACCTATATAGTCCAAGTGCCCGCTAGGTAACCTAGATAGTCCAACAGCCCGGTAGGTAACCTACATACTCCAAGTACCCGCTAGGTGATGTAGATAGTTCAAGTGCCAGCTAGGTAACCTAGATAATCCAAGTGCCCGCTAGGTAACCTACAAAGTCTAAGTGCCCGCTAGGTAATCTATAGAGTCCAAATGCCCACTAGGGAGCCTATATAGTCCAAATGCCCGCTAGGTAACTTAGATAGTCCAAGGGCCCGCTAGGTAACCTACATAGTCCTAGTGCCCCCTAGTTAACATACATTCTACAAGTGCCCAATAGGGAACCTACATAGTCCAAGTGCCCGCTAGGTAACCTACATAGTCCAAATGCCCGCTAGTTAACCTACATAGTCCAAGTGCCCGATAGGGAACCTAGACAGTCCAAGTGCCCGCTAGGTTACCTGCATATTCCAAGTGCCCGTTCGTTAACCTACATAGTCCAAGTGCCCGCTAGGTAACCAATATAGTCCAAATGCCCGCTAGGGGCCCTAATAGTCCAAATGCCCGCTAGTTAACCTAGATAGTCCAAGTGATCGCTAGTTAACCTAGATAGTCCAAGTGCCCGCTAGGTAACGTACATAGTCCAAGTGCCCGCTAGGTAACGTACATAGTCCAAGTGCCCGCTAGGTAACCTAGATAGTCCAAGTGACCGCTAGTT
This sequence comes from Tenrec ecaudatus, assembly GCF_050624435.1. Classification (NCBI taxonomy): domain Eukaryota; kingdom Metazoa; phylum Chordata; class Mammalia; order Afrosoricida; family Tenrecidae; genus Tenrec; species Tenrec ecaudatus. The sequence continues at coordinate 12,160 of NW_027457573.1, read as the reverse complement.
AACCTACATAGTCCAAGTGCCTGCTAGGTAACCTAGATAGTCCAAGTGCCCACTAGTTAACCTATATAGTCCAGTTTCCCCCTAAGTAACCTAGAGAGTCCAAGGGTCCGCTAGGTAACCTACATTGTCCCAGTGCCCCCTAGTTAACCTACATTCTCCAAGTGCCCGATAGGGAACCTATATAATCAAGTGCCCGCTAGGGAACCTAAATAGTGCAAGTGTCCGCTAGTTAACCTAAGTAGTCCAAGGGCCTGTTAGTTAACATACATAGTCCAAGTGCCCAGTAGTTAACTTACATAGTTCAAGTGTCCGTAGGGAACATTCATAGTCCAAGTGCCCGCTAGGGAACCTACATAGTCTAAGTGCCCGCTAGGGAACCTACGTAGTCCAATTGCCCGCTAGGGAATCTACATAGTCCAAGGGCCCCGCTAGTTAAAGTAGATAGTCCAAGTGCTGCTAGTTAATCTACATAATCCAAGGGCCCGCTAGTTAACCTACATAGTCCAAATACCCGCTAGTTAACCTAGATCGTCCAAGTGTCCGCTAGTTAACCTAGATCGTCCAAGTGTCCGCTAGTTAACCTACATACTCCAAGTGCCCGCTAGGGAACCTACATAGTCCAAGTGCCTGCTAGGGAACCTACATAGTCCAAGTGCCCGCTCTGGAACATACATAGTCCAAGTGCCCGCTAGGGAATCTACATAGTCCAAGGGCCCGTTGGTTAACCTACATAGTCCAAATACCCGCTAGTTAACCTAGATCGTCCAAGGGCCCGCTAGTTAACCTACATCGTCCAAGGGCCCGCTAGTTAACCTAGATAGTCCAATGCCCGCTAGTTAACCTACATAATCCAAGTGCACGCTAGGTAACCTAGACAGTTCAAGTGACCACTAGGTTACCTACATAGTCCAAGTGCCCACTAGTTATCCTACATAGTCCAAGTGCTCACTAGTTAACCTAGATAGTCCAAGTGCCCGCTAGTTAACCTAGATAGACCAAGTGCCCGCTAGGGAACCTACCTAGTCCAGGTGCCCCATAGGGAACCTACATAGTCCAAGTGCCCGCTAGTTAACATAGATAGTCCAAGTACCCGCTAGGAAACGTACATAGTCCAAGTGCCTGCTAGGTAACCTAGATAGTCCAAGTGCCCACTAGTTAACCTACATAGTCAAAGTTCCCCATAGATAACCTAGATCGTCCAAGTACCCGCTAGTTAACCTAAATAGTCAATGGGCCCGCTAGTTAACCTACATAGTGCAAGAGCCCGCTAGCTAACCTAGATAATCCAAGTGCCCGCTAGTTAACCTTGATCGTCCAAGTGCCCGCTAGTTAACCTACGTAGTCGAAGTGCCCGGTAGTTAACTTACATAGTTCAAGTGTCCGTAGGGAACATTCATAGTCCAAGTGCCCGCTAGGGAATCTACATAGTCCAAGTGCCCGCTAGGGAACCTACGTAGTCCAAGTGTCCGCTAGGGAATCTACATAGTCCAAGGGCGCGCTAGTTAACCTACATAGTCCAAATACCCGCTAGTTAACCTAGATCGTCCAAGTGTCCGCTAGTTAACCTACATAGTCCAAGTGCCCGCTAGGGAACCTACATAGTCCAAGTGCCCGCTCTGGAAAATACATAGTCCAAGTGCCCACTAGGGAATCTACATAGTCCAAGGGCCCGCTAGTTAACGTAGATAGTCCATGTTCCGCTAGTTAATCTACATAGTCCAAGGGCCCGTTAGTTAACTTACATAGTCCAAATACCTGCTAGTTAACCTAGATCGTCCAAGGGCCCGCTAGTTAACCTACATCGTCCAAGGGCCCGCTAGTTAACCTAGATAGTCCAAGTGCCCGCTAGTTAACCTACATAATCCAAGTGCCCGCTAGGGAACCTAGAGAGTTCAAGTGACCACTAGGTTACCTACATAGTCCAAGTGCCCGCTAGTTATCCTAGATAGTCCAAGTGCTCACTAGTTAACCTAGATAGTCCAAGTGCCTGCTAGTTAACCTAGATAGACCAAGTGCCCGCTAGGGAACCTACCTAGTCCAGTTGCCCCATAGGGAACCTACATAGTCTAGTGCCCGCTAGTTAACATAGATAGTCTAAGTACCCGCTAGGAAACGTACATAGTCGAAGTGCCCGCTAGTTAACGTACATAGTCCAAGTGCCTGCTAGGTAACCTAGATAGTCCAAGTGCCCACTAGTTAACCTACATAGTCAAAGTTCCCCATAGATAACCTAGATCGTCCAAGTACCCGCTAGTTAACCTAAATAGTCAATGGGCCCGCTAGTTAACCTACATAGTGCAAGAGCCCGCTAGCTAACCTAGATAATCCAAGTGCCCTCTAGTTAACCTATATTGTCCAAGTGCCCGCTAGTTAACCTAGATCGTCCAAGGGACCGCTAGTTAACCTAAGTAGTCCAAGGGCCCGTTAGTTAACATACATAGTCCAAGTGCCCGGTAGTTAACTTACATAGTTCAAGTGTCCGTAGGGAACATTCATAGTCCAAGTGTCCGCTAGGGAATCTACATAGTCCAAGGGCCCGCTAGTTAACCTACATAGTCCAAATACCCGCTAGTTAACCTAGATCGTCCAAGTGTCCGCTAGTTAACCTACATAGTCCAAGTGCCCGCTAGGGAACCTACATAGTCCAAGTGCCCGCTCTGGAACATACATAGTCCAAGTGCCCACTAGGGAATCTACATAGTCCAAGGGCCCGTTAGTTAACGTAGATAGTCCATGTTCCGCTAGTTAATCTACATAGTCCAAGGGCCCGTTAGTTAACCTACATAGTCCAAATACCCGCTAGTTAACCTAGATCGTCCAAGGACCCTCTAGTTAACCTACATCGTCCAAGGGCCCGCTAGTTAACCTAGATAGTCCAAGTGCCCGCTAGTTAACCTACATAATCCAAGTGCCCGCTAGGTAACCTAGACAGTTCAAGTGACCACTAGGTTACCTACATAGTCCAAGTGCCCGCTAGTTATCCTAGATAGTCCAAGTGGTCACTAGTTAACCTAGATAGTCCAAGTGCCTGCTAGTTAACCTAGACAGACCAAGTGCCCGCTAGGGAACCTACCTAGTCCAGGTGCCCCATAGGGAACCTACATAGTCTAGTGCCCGCTAGTTAACATAGATAGTCTAAGTACCCGCTAGGAAACGTACATAGTCGAAGTGCCCGCTAGTTAACGTACATAGTTCAAGTGCCCGCTACGTAAGGTAGATAGTCCAAGTGCCCGCTAGGGAACGTACATAGTCCAAGTGCCCGCTATATAACCTAGATAGTCCAAGTGCCCGCTAGTTAACCTACATAGTCCAAGTGCCTGTTAGTTAACTTTGATAGTCCAAGTGCCCACTAGTTAACCTACATAGTCAAAGTTCCCCCTAGGTAACCTAGATCGTCCAAGTGCCCGCTAGTTAACCTAAATAGTCAATGGGCCCGCTAGTTAACCTACATAGTGCAAGAGCCCGCTAGCTAACCTAGATAATTCATGTGCCCGCTAGTTAACCTATATCGTCAAAGTTCCCGCTAGTTAACCTAGATCGTCAAAGTGCCCGCTAGTTAACCTACATTGTCAATGGGCCCGCTAGTTAACCTACATAGTGCAAGAGCCCGCTAGTTAACCTAGGTAGTCCAAGTGTCCGCTAGTTAACCTACATAGTCCACGTGCCAGTTAGCTAACCTAGATAGTTCAAGGGCCTGCTAGTTGACCTACATAGTCCAAGTGCCCGCTAGGGAACCTTCATAGTTCAAGTGCCAGCTAGGTAACCTAGACTGTCCAAGTGCCCGCTAGGTTACCTACATAGTCCAAGTGCCAGTTCGTTAACCTAGATAGTCCAAGTGCCCGCTAGGAAACCTACATAGTCCAAGGGCCCGCTAGGTAACCTAGATAGTCCAAGTGCCCGCTAGGTAACTTACATTGTCCAAGTTCCCACTAGGTAACGTAGATACTCAAAGTGCCCGTTACCTAACCTAGAGTGTCCAAGTGCCCGCTAAGCAACTAACATAGTCCAAGTGGCCATTCGTTAATCTATATAGTCCAAGTGCCCGCTAGGTAACCTAGATAGTCCAAGGGCCCTCTAGTAAACCTACATAGTCCAAGGGTTCACTTGTTAACTTTGATAGTCCAAGTGCCTGCTAGTTAACCTAGATCGTCCAAGTGCCCCCTAGTTAACCTAGATTGTCCAAGTGCCCCCTAGTTAGCCTACATAGTCCATGTTCCAGCTAGTTAACCTAGATCGTCTAAGTGCCTGCTAGTTAACCTAGATAATGCAAGTGCCCGCTAGTTAGCCTCCATAGTCCAAGTGCCCGTTCGGTAACCTAGATAGTCCAAGTGCACTTTAGGGAACCTAGATAGTCCAAGGGCCCGCTAGTAAACCTACAAAGTCCATGGGCCCGCTAGTTAACCTTCAGTGTGCAAGTGTCCGCTACTTAACCTACATATTCCAAGTGCCCGCCAGTTAACCTACACAATCTAAGTGCCCGTTGGCTAACCTAGATAGTCCAAGGGACCGCTAGTTCACCTACATAGTCCAAGTGCCCCTCTAGTTAACCTAGATAGTCCAAGTGCCTGCTAGGTAACCAACATAGTGCAAGTGTCCGCTAGTTAACCTACATATTCCAATTGCCCGCTAGTTAACATATATAGTCCAAGTGCCTGCTAGGTAAGGTACATAGTCCAAGTGCCCGCTAGGTAACCTACATACTGCAAATTCCCGCTAGTTAACCTAGATAGTTCAAGTACCCGCTAGGTAACCTAGATCGTCCAAGGGCCCCCTAGTTAGCCTACATAGTCCAAGTGCCCGCTAGTTATCCTACATTATCTAAGTGCCCGTTGGCTAACCTAGATAGTCCAAGGGCCCGCTAGTTGACCTACATAGTCCAAGTGCCAGCTAGGTAACCTGGATAGTACAAGTGCCCTCTAGGGAACCTAGATAGTCAAAGTGCCTGCTAGGTAACCTAGATAGTCCAAGAGCCCGCTAGGTAACCTACATAGTTCAAGTGGCCTTTAGTTAACCTATATAGTCAAAGTGCCTGCCATGTAACCTAGATAGTCCAAGTGCCTGCTAGGCAACCTACATAGTCCAAGTGCCCGTTAGTTAACCTAGATAGTCAAAGTGCCTGCTAGGTAACCTAGATAGTCCAAGTGCCCGCTAGCTAACCTACATAGTCCAAGTGACCGCTAGGTTACCTAAATAGTCCAAAAGCCCGCTAGGGAATCTACATAGTCCAAATGCCCGCTAGTTAACCTAGATAGTCCAAGTGCCTGCTAGTATACCTACATAATCCATGGGCCCGCTAGTTAACCTACATAGTGCAAGGGCCCGCTAGTTAACCTACATCGTCTAAGGGCCCGCTAGTTAACCTAGATAGTCCAAGTGCCCGCTAGTTAACCTACATAGTCTAAGTGCCCGCTAGTTAAACTGGATAGATAAAGTGCCCGCTAGGGAACCTATCTGGTCCAAGAACCGACTAGGAAACGTACATAGTCCAAGTGCCCGCTAGGTAACCAATATAGTCCAAATGCCCACTAGGGGCCCTAATAGTCCAAATGCCCGCTAGTTAACCTAGATAGTCCAAGTGTTCGCTAGTTAACCTAGATAGTCCAAGTGCCCGCTAGTTAACCTAGATAGATAAAGTGCCCGCTAGGGAACCTATCTAGTCCAAGAACCGGCTAGGAAACGTACATAGTCCAAGTGCCCGCTAGGTAACATACATAGTCCAAGTGCCCGCTAGGTAACGTAGATATTCCAAGTGCCCGCTAGGGAAAGTCATAGTCCAAGAGCCCACTAGGAAACCTAGATAGTCCAAGGGCCCGCTAGGTAACCTACATTGTTCTAGTGCCCCCTAGTTAACCTACATTCTCCAAGTGCCTGATAGGGAACCTACATACTCCAAGTGCCCGCTAGGTAACCTACATAATCCAAATGCCCGCTAGTTAACTTACATAGTCCAAGTGCCCGATAGGGAACCTACATAATCCAATTGCCCGCTAGGGAACCTACATACTCCAAGTGCCCGCTAGGTAACCTACATAGTCCAAATGCCCGCTAGTTAACCTACATAGTCCAAGTGCGCGATAGGGAACTTATATAATCCAAGTGCCCGCTAGGGAACCTACATAGTCCAAGTGCCCGCTAGGTAACCTACATAGTCCAAATGCCCACTAGTTAACCTACATAGTCCAAGTGCAATATAGGGAACCTACATAATCCAAGTGCCCGCTTGGGAACCTACATAGTCCAAGTGCTCGTTAGATAACCTACATAGTCCATGGGTCCGCTGGTTAACCTACATATTCCAAGTGCCCGCTAGTTAACCCACATAATCTAAGTGCCCGTTAGCTAACCTAGATAGTCCAAGGGCCCGCTAGTTGACCTACTTAGTCCAAGTGCCCGCTAGGTAACCTAGACAGTCCAAGTGCCCGCTAGTTAACCTACATAGTCCAAGTGCCCGATAGGGAACCTAGATAGTCCAAGGGTCCTTTAGTTAACTTACATAGTCCAAGTGCCCGTTAGTTAACCTAGATAGTCAAAGTGCCTGCTAGGTAACCTAGATATCCCAAGTGCCCACTAGGTAACCTACAAAGCACAAGTTCCCGCTAGGTAACCTAAATTGTCCAAATGCCCGCTAGGGAATCTACATAGTCCAAGTGCCCGCTAGTTAACCTAGATAGTCCAAGTGCCTGCTAGTAAACCTACATATTCCATGGGCCCGCTAGTTAACCTACATAGTGCAACGGCCCGCTAGTTAACCTAGATCGCGCAAGTGTCCGCTAGTTAACCTACATAGTCCTAGTGCCCGCTAGGGATCCTTCATAATCCAAGTGCCCGCTAGGTAACCTAGATAGTCCAAGTGCCCGCAGGGATCCTTCATAATCCAAGTGCCTGCTAGGCAACCTAGATAGTCCAAGTTCCCGCTAGGTAACCTAGATAGTCCAAGTGCCCGTTAACAAACCTAGATAGTCCATGTTCCCCCTAAGCAACCTACATAGTCCAAGTGCCCGTTAGTTAACCTAGAATTCCAAGAGCCCGCTATTTAACCTAGACTGTCCAAGTGCCCGCTAGGTTACCTGCATAGTCCAAGTGCCCGTTCGTTAACATAGATAGTCCAAGTGCCCGCAAGGGAACCTATATAGTCCAAGTGCTGTCTAGGTAACCTAGAAAGTCCAAGGGCCCGCTAGTTAACCTACATAGACCAAGGGCTCGCTTGTTAACTTTGATAGTCCAAGTGCCCCTTAGTTAACCTAGACCGTTCAAGTGCCCGCTAGTTAACCTAGATCGTCCAAGTACTGGCTAGTTAACCTACATAGTCAAGGGCCCACTAGTTAACCTAGATTGTCCAAGTGTCCTCTATTTAACCTACATAGTCCAAGTGCCTGCTAGGTAACCTACATAGTGTAAGTGTGTGCTAGGTAAACTACATAGTCCAAGTGCCTGCTAGGTAACCTAGACAATCCAAGGGCCTGCTAGTTAACCTACATAGTCCAAGTGCCCGCTAGGTAACCTACATAGTGCAAGTGTCCGCTAGTTAACCTACATAGTCCAAGCGCCCGCTAGTTAACCTAGATTGTCCAAGTGCACACTAGTTAACCTACATAGTCCAAGGGCCCGCTAGTTAACCTAGACAGTCCAAGTGCCCGCTAGTTAACCCACATAGTCCAAGTGCCCGCTAGGTAACCTAGACAGTTCAAGTGACCACTAGGTTACTTACATAGTCCAAGTGCCTGTTCGTTAACCTACATAGTCCAAGTGCCCGCTATTTAACCTAGATCGTCCAAGTGCACGCTAGTTAACCTAGATAGTCCACGTGCCCGCTAGTTAACCTAGATAGACCAAGTGCCCGCTAGGGAACCTACCTCGTCTAAGTGCCCGCTAGGGAACCTATATAGTCCAAGTGCTATCTAGGTAACCTAGAAAGTCCAAGGGCCCGCTAGATAACCTACATCGTCCAAGGGCCCGCAAGTTAACCTAGATAGTCCAAGTGCCCGCTAGTTAACCTACATAATCCAAGTGCCCGCTAGGTAACCTAGACAGTTCAAGTGACCACTAGGTTACTTACATAGTCCAAGTGCCTGTTCGTTAACATACATAGTCCATGTGCCCGCTGGTTAACCTAGATCCTCCAAGTGCACGCTAGTTAACATACATAGTCCAAGGGCCCGCTAGTTAACCTACATAGTCCAAGGGCCCGCTAGTTAACCTACATCGTCCAAGGGTCTGCAAGTTAACCTAGATAGTCCTAGTGCCCGTTAGTTAACCTACATAGTCCAAGTGCCCGCTAGGTAACCTAGAGAGTTCAAGTGACCACTAGGTTACTTACATAGTCCAAGTGCCTGTTCGTTAACCTACATAGTCCAAGTGCCCGCTAGGTAACCTATATAGTCCAAATGCCCGCTAGGGACCCTAATAGTCCAAGTGCCCGCTAGTTATGCTAGATAGTCCAAGTGCTCGCTAGTTAACCTTGATAGTCCACGTGCCCGCTAGATAACCTAGATAGACCAAGTGCCTGCTAGGGAACCTACCTAGTCCAAGTGCCCGCTAGGGAACCTATATAGTCCAAGTGCTATCTAGGTAACCTAGATAGTCCAAGGGCCCGCTAGATAACCTACATCATCCAAGGGCCTGCAAGTTAACCTAGATAGTCCAAGTGCCTGCTAGTTAACCTACATAGTCCAAGTGCCCGCTAGGTAACCTAGACAGTTCAAGTGACCACTAGGTTACTTACATAGTCCAAGTGCCTGTTCGTTAACCTACATAGTCCAAGTGCCCGCTAGTTAACCTAGATCGTCCAAGTGCACGCTAGTTAGCCTACATAGTCCAAGGGCCCGCTAGTTAACCTACATAGTTCAAGGGCCCGCTAGTTAACCTACATCGTCCAAGGGCCTGCAAGTTAACCTAGATAGTCCGAGTGCCCGCTAGGTAACCTAGACAGTTCAAGCGACCACTAGGTTACTTACATAGTCCAAGTGCCTGTTCGTTAACATACATAGTCCAAGTGCCCGCTAGGTAACCTATATAGTCTAAATGCCCGCTAGGGACCCTAATAGTCCAAGTGCCCGCTGGTTATCCTATATAATCCATGTGCTCGCTAGTTAACCTAGATACTCCAAGTGTCCGCTAGTTAACCTAGATAGACCAAGTGCCCGCTAGGGAACCTACCTAGTCCAAGTGCCCGATAGGGAACTTACATAGTCCAAGGCCTGCTAGGGAACCTACATAGTCCAAGTGCCTGTTAGTTAACCTAGATAGTACAAGTGCCCGCTAGGTAACCTAGATCGTCCAAGTGCACGCTAGTTAACCTACATAGTCCAAGGGCCCGCTAGTTAACCTACATAGTCCAAGGGCCCGCTAGTTAACCTACATCATCCAAGGGTCTGCAAGTTAACCTAGATAGTCCAAGTGCCCGTTAGTTAACCTACATAGTCCAAGTGCCCGCTAGGTAACCTAGACAGTTCAAGTGACCACTAGGTTACTTACATAGTCCAAGTGCCTGTTCGTTAACCTACATAGACCAAGTGCCCGCTAGGTAACCTATGTAGTCCAAATGCCCGCTAGGGACCCTAATAGTCCAAGTGCCCGCTAGTTATCCTAGATAGTCCAAGTGCTCGCTAGTTAACCTTGATAGTCCACGTGCCCGCTAGTTAACCTAGATAGACCAAGTGCCCGCTAGGGAACCTACCTAATCCAAGTGCCCTCTAGGGAACCTATATAGTCCAAGTGCTATCTAGGTAACCTAGATAGTCCAAGGGCCCGCTAGATAACCTACATCGTCCAAGGGCCCGCAAGTTAACCTAGATTGTCCAAGTGCCAGCTAGTTAACCTACATAGTCCAAGTGCCCGCTAGGTAACCTAGACAGTTCAAGTGACCACTAGGTTACTTACATAGTCCAAGTGCCTGTTCGTTAACCTACATAGTCCAAGTGCCCGCTAGTTAACCTAGATCGTCCAAGTGCACGCTAGTTAACCTACATAGTCCAAGGGCCCGCTAGTTAACCTACATAGTTCAAGGGCCCGCTAGTTAACGTACATCGTCCAAGGGCCTGCAAGTTAACCTAGATAGTCCGAGTGCCCGCTAGGTAACCTAGACAGTTCAAGCGACCACTAGGTTACTTACATAGTCCAAGTGCCTGTTCGTTAACCTACATAGTCCAAGTGCCCGCTAGGTAACCTATATAGTCCTAATGCCCGCTAGGGACCCTAATAGTCCAAGTGCCCGCTAGTTATCCTAGATAATCCAAGTGCTCGCTAGTTAACCTAGATAGTCCAAGTGTCCGCTAGTTAGCCTAGATAGACCAAGTGCCCGCTAGGGAACCTACCTAGTCCAAGTGCCCGATAGGGAACTTACATAGTCCAAGGCCTGCTAGGGAACCTACATAGTCCAAGTGCCTGTTAGTTAACCTAGATAGTACAAGTGCTCGCTAGGTAACCTAGATCGTCCAAGTGCACGCTAGTTAACCTACATAGTCCAAGGGCCCGCTAGTTAACCTACATAGTCCAAGGGCCCGCTAGTTAACCTACATCATCCAAGGGTCTGCAAGTTAACCTAGATAGTCCAAGTGCCCGTTAGTTAACCTACATAGTCCAAGTGCCCGCTAGGTAACCTAGACAGTTCAAGTGACCACTAGGTTACTTACATAGTCCAAGTGCCTGTTCGTTAACCTACATAGACCAAGTGCCCGCTAGGTAACCTATGTAGTCCAAATGCCCGCTAGGGACCCTAATAGTCCAAGTGCCCGCTAGTTATCCTAGATAGTCCAAGTGCTCGCTAGTTAACCTTGATAGTCCACGTGCCCGCTAGTTAACCTAGATAGACCAAGTGCCCGCTAGGGAACCTACCTAATCCAAGTGCCCTCTAGGGAACCTATATAGTCCAAGTGCTATCTAGGTAACCTAGATAGTCCAAGGGCCCGCTAGATAACCTACATCGTCCAAGGGCCCGCAAGTTAACCTAGATTGTCCAAGTGCCCGCTAGTTAACCTACATAGTCCAAGTGCCCGCTAGGTAACCTAGACAGTTCAAGTGACCACTAGGTTACTTACATAGTCCAAGTGCCTGTTCGTTAACCTACATAGTCCAAGTGCCCGCTAGTTAACCTAGATCGTCCAAGTGCACGCTAGTTAACCTACATAGTCCAAGGGCCCGCTAGTTAACCTACATAGTTCAAGGGCCCGCTAGTTAACCTACATCGTCCAAGGGCCTGCAAGTTAACCTAGATAGTCCGACTGCCCGCTAGGTAACCTAGACAGTTCAAGCGACCACTAGGTTACTTACATAGTCCAAGTGCCTGTTCGTTAACCTACATAGTCCAAGTGCCCGCTAGGTAACCTATATAGTCCAAATGCCCGCTAGGGACCCTAATAGTCCAAGTGCCCGCTAGTTATCCTAGATAATCCAAGTGCTCGCTAGTTAACCTAGATAGTCCAAGTGTCCGCTAGTTAGCCTAGATAGACCAAGTGCCCGCTAGGGAACCTACCTAGTCCAAGTGCCCGATAGGGAACTTACATAGTCCAAGGCCTGCTAGGGAACCTACATAGTCCAAGTGCCTGTTAGTTAACCTAGATAGTACAAGTGCCCGCTAGTTAACCTAGATAGTCCAAGTGCCTGCTAGTATACCTACATAATCCATGGGCCCGCTAGTTAACCTACATAGTGCAAGGGCCCGCTAGTTAACCTACATCGTCTAAGAGCCCGCTAGTTAACCTAGATAGTCCAAGTGCCCGCTAGTTAACCTACATAGTCTAAGTGCCCGCTAGGTAACCTAGACAGTTCAAGTGACCAATAGGTTACCTACATAGTCCAAGTGCCCGTTCGTTAACCTACATAGTCCAAGTACACGCTAGGTACCCAATATAGTCCAAATACCCGCTAGGGGCCCTAATAGTCCAAATGCCCGCTAGTTAACCTAGATAGTCCAATGCTCGCCAGTTAACCTAGATAATCCAAGTGCCCGCTAGTTAACCTAGATAGATAAAGTGCCCGCTAGGGAACCTATCTTGTCCAAGAACCGGCTAGGAAACGTACATAGTCCAAGTGCCCGCTAGGTAACATACATAGTCCAAGTGCCCGCTAGGTAACGTAGATATTCCAAGTGCCCACTAGGGAAGTACATAGTACAAGTGCCCTCTAGGAAACCTAGATAGTCCAAGGGCCCGCTAGGTAACTT